>NC_142093.1:16672938-16975438 GCF_054644295.1 Miniopterus natalensis | reverse complement strand
TTTATATCCCTTGACAGCTTTTTCATTCCTACTGTTGTGTTGCTTTAGTATCTGGCCTTTTGATATTTGTAGTTTTTCTCATAATGAATCTGACCATGTCTGTATAGTAACCAGCAGACTTAATGCTTCATTCACATTTATTGGTAATTCACCTTTAGCAATAAATTCCATAATGAAGCTTGTGGATTTCAGACCTCAAGGAAGTGATAAAGGTAGGCTTTTACTTTAATGTACTGTGTGGAGAATGATTTTTATATGTAACCACTTAAATTTGAATTTATTTTCCAGTTTAGGGAATGTAAGATAAGTCACACTAATTTGGTCAAAAACAAACAAGAAAACAATTCTTACCTTCCTACCTGTGGAAGCTTGGGAATTTGCAACCCATCTCACCCCCGTGTCTCCCTCCACCCCACTGTTTAAACTTTTTAATTTACCTGTAACTGTAGCCACTCTTCAATTTTATATGTACACACAAGTTCCTGGATTATTTATGGCAAATATTAAACTTAAGGTAGGTTTTCCACTGGTGCTCATTATATTAAGGACACTACTTTTTTTAAAATTTAATTCAATTTTATTGTTGATGTTATTACACGTGTCTCCCCTTTTCTCTCTTTTTGCTCCCTTCCACCCAACCCCCACCCCACCCCAGGCCTTCCCCATGCTCTTGTCTGTGTCCATGGGTTATGCATATATACATATATGTTCTTTAGTTAATCGCTTCCTGTCCCCTCCCCCAACACCCCCCCCCCCAGATCTATTATTCTATTCTGTTTGATGCATCCATACCTCTGCACCTATTTTGTTCACCATTTTATTTTGTTCTTTGGATTCCACTTATAAGTGAGATCATGTGATATATGTCTTTCTCTAACTGGCTTATTTCGCTTAGTATAATAGTCTTCAGGTCAATCCATGCTGTCTCAAAGGGTAAGAGAAGGACACTACATTTTTACAGTACCTTTTGGGTTGTGCTCAAATTAAACATCCATGGAGAAACTTAAAAAAATGTGTCATATTTTCCAAACAGAGCAAGTATTATGTATTTTGGGGGGAGACAGTTTGCAGGAACCTGTGGTCTTTGACTCCCTTATTAGCATTATTTAAAACATATTTTTAAAAATCATTTTTAAAATTTTTACTTATTGTTGACAGTATTATGGATGTCTTCCCCCACCCCCCCACCCCTGCTTTGCCAAGTCATTTCTTTACAACAACATCATTAAATTCAACGTAGCCCTTCATTTTTCTTTTGTCATTGGAATTTTCCTAGACAAATATTAGGAAGTAGAGTTGAATGAATGATGATGAAACTTGAAGTACTTGGTGTCTTCCTTTTAATTTTTAAATCTCTTCTCAAGTCATTAACAGCAGAGTCGAGAAAAATACCTTTAAGATTAACTCCAATTTGTCTCTTCAGGAACCTGTTAGTCCTGCTCTTTCAAATTGCCAGGGCAAGATTGTGAAAGGCAATCCAAGCTCTCATCTGTCTACCTGGCCTGCCTTCATCACTTCCTCACTCTTTCAGATCTTGAGAGTAAGGAACTGGTCACATCATACCAAAAACTTAGTGTCATTTTTTTCTCCCTTGCCCATTTTACTTTTGTGGTAATCCCCCTCACCACACCATGCAGATAAGATAATTCATGAGAAAAGAATGGCCAAAATTATTACTGAGCTTTATATTTGTGAAAGGAATTGAAGATGGGATATATAACATTTATTTATTTATTTATTTATTTTATTTTTAAAATATATCTTGATTGATTTCAGAGAGAGGAAAGGAGAGGGAGAGAGAGAGAGAGAGAGAGAAACATCAATGATGAGAAAGTCGTTGATCAGCTGCAGCCCACAACCCGGGCATGTGCCCTGACCTGGAATCGAACCCTGATCTCCTGGATCCTAGGTCGATGCTCAACTGCTGAACCACACCCATACATAACATTTAAAGGATTTTCTGGGTGAGACACGTTGAACTAGATAACCTCAAAGAAACATGCAATCTAGTCGGAGTGATAGAACAAACAAAATGCAGAAGAATCAGTGTTTATCATTTTGGGGATTTAAATTTTCTTAGAATAGCACAGAAGAGCTTAGCAGTGAGTGGAGAAAAGAGCAGGAAAAAAGAACTTTATGAGGTAATGAGAACCTAAGGCTCAGTATTTAAAAATTACAGGAAAGCAAGAATGTAAATAGAAAATAAAAGTTATTGCCCTACATTTTGTGTGTGTGTGTGTGTGTGTGTGTGTGTGTGTGTGTGTGGTAGGGGGAGGCTGTGCTATTTACCTGGAAATGCTAGAACTGTGAAAAAGGTTAAGTTATGATTAGGAAATATGGTGTGGATGCTGATACTAGAGTGTTTATGAATTTGGATTTTGGCATCAGTGATTCATATTTTCATTCAACAGATGTTTTTCAAGTGCCTACTTCATGCCAGGTCCCATTCTAGGCACCGGGGCAACAGCAATGATTAAAACAGATCCTACCTGCATGAAGCTTAAATCATGGTAGAAGACAAGCAGTAATAAACAAATGCATTCTTAAAACATTAGATGGTAGTAAGTGCTATGATAAAGTGTGGTAAGTGGACTGTGGAGTGCTTGGGAGGGTAGAGTGGAGAAGAAAGCTTCACTGATAAGATGCCCCTCGAGAAAGACCAGAAAAGGTGATCTGAAGAGAGTAATCGAGGCAGCGGGAACAGTAGGGGGAAGGAACACTTGGAATGCTGGACGAATAATGAATGAGGCAAGTGTGGGTGGAGCAGAGGAGAATAGAAGAAATGGTATCAGAGGTACTGAGTCTTGCCCATGGTAAGGACTTTAGAATTTACCTCAAGATGCAGACTATTGAAATGTGTTGAACTAAAGAGTGACAACATCTTTAAATGGAACCCTTTGCAGGGATTCACAATAGACTTGGAGGGGAGATGAGGGTAGAAAAATCAGAGTCTAGTTAGTAGGCTCTTTGTGGCAGTAACGAGATATGGGATTATATATTTGGATACATACTCAAAATATTATGGATTTTGAATACATTTTTGAAGGTAGAATCAGCAAGATATGCTGGAGGAGATAGGATGTGAGCTTAGAGAAAAGGAAGTCAAGTATCAAAATTATTTCGACTGAACATCTTCGTGGGACTGTTGAGATTTACTGGGCACTTAAATGTACAAAGTAGACACTTAAAATAACAGTTTATTTTTTGTTATTATTGTAATTTTATTCACAATGACAGTGAAGGGCAGCATGGCCTAGGCCTGGATTTAAATCTTTGCACTAAGACTTATTATTTTATGCCAGAAATACGTCTTTGCCTTATTTCTGTCCTCTCAGAACCTTAGTTTCCTTGTGTGTAAGGTGAGCATAATAAACTACTGTGTGAGAATTAAAAGGTATTTTAAAGTATCTAGCAGAGGCCTGGGGTACATAACCCAAAGTAAGGTCTGAATAAATAAATGGCACCAAGTGCACGATGTGAAATTCGTGTATCTCCTGTTTCTACAGAAAAGCACAATCTTCAGTTATGAGCCCTTTTAAGGCTGGACCATGTAGTGCCATCCAGAACCAGGAAGTATAATATTCTGGGTCTGATGGTGGCACTAAGGGACATTTAATAGGAGTCAGCCTCAAAACATTGATAATATACTTCAAATGTACTTGCTATACTTAATAACCCACTGTGTATCTGTTATCTTGAAATTTCTATAAACATTTCAGAGTGTGTTTTTCTTAACTATGCATGACTTCTTGGATAACAAATTGTATGCATTTACTAACCACTCTATAAAACGAATTTTTGGTTTTATTTGGACCGTTACAATTGGAACAGGTGAACCCCATTATGGTATGGTGTAATTCTGTAAACAGGTTCATTTTTTAATTTTAGTCATCCTTGATAATTTTATAATCTTTAATTATATTTTGGGAAAGATTATAAAGGTTTTACTCTTTTGAAACGTATCCTAATATTTGTCACTTCAGTTTAGTGTTTCTCAACTTTAGCTGCAACTTTAGAATAATCTGAGAGAACTTTTAAAATATCAATTCCCTGAGCTCTGTCCCAGACCAATTAAATCAGAATTGTAGGAATTAGGGCCCCTGGCATTAATATTTTTCGACTGCTTGGTAGTCCTAATATGCAACAAGGATTGAGAACTGCTTTAGTTGTTCTTTTCATTTTTTACATACATAGTTTGGCGATTTTAACACTTCTCTTAGTATCCAGATATGGATGGCTTTTTATAGAATTTGGGATATAATTTCTGTTGTGTTTCTGTTCTTTCTGATAATAGCTAGCATTTTATTTTTAGGCAATAGAATACCATAATTTGAATCACCTCCCTCAGGCTGAGAGATAAAAATGATAGAGTAATCTTTGAACTGAGTGAACTTTGGAAATAATCAGCTACATTCTTCTTTTGCGGGTAAAGTGAGGCCCCAGAGAGAGATTAAATGACCAAGAATGAAATAGGCTTTGACCAAGCTCTTTCACTTAAATCTCCAGATTTTTAAAAAAAATTTTCAAGTACATTATCTTGTTTTAGCCTTACAACCTTCTCAGTCACTAATGCTTACTTAATCACTTTTATTGATTGATTGATTTCAGAAAGATGAAGGGAGAGAGAGAAACATCTATGCGCTGCCTCCGCCGACCCAGGATTGAACCTGCGCCCTGATTAGAAATCGAACCCACCACCTTTTGGTGTCTGGGACGATGCCCCAACCAACTCAGCCACTCTGGCCAAGTCTCACTTTTTTAAATTTAAAGCAACAGGCATGGAGATTTTACTATGTTCTCCTGTTTTCTAGCTTATTTAAGATTTTATTTTGACTTTGGTGTTCTATAGTTTTGTTATGATGTGTAAGGGTTTAGATTTCTTTTTATTTTATTTGGGACTTTGTTAGGCTCCTTGAATCTGTGGATTGGCATCTGATTAGTTCTGTAAAATAATCATTCATCATCTCTTTGGATTTCTCTTCTATATTGTTCTCTTTTCCTTTGGATCTCTGATTACATGTATTTTAGGCCTTCTTTATCTGCTCTTTATTTTACATCTTTTTATCTGTACATGCTTTATTCTGATTTATTTTCTAGTTCATTAATTTTCTTTTCAGTTGACTCTTAATTTTTTAAAGCTTTCCTCTGAGTTTGTAATTTTGGTTATTGTTCAAAGTCAGTTTAATTCTTCTTAAAATCTGTGGTATCTTTTCTTAATAGTTTCTTATTCCCTGTAGATATTTTCAGAGTTGTCTTTTATTTTTTAAACCTAGTAAGTATATTTATTTTATAGTTGGTGTCTCTTCTGCCTATATGTGCAATCTTGGAGGTCCCTCTCTGTGATCTGTTGTTTTTGCTGATTCTTTCTTTGATGACTTGTATTTTTTTTTGGTATGCATAGTTATCATGGTGTGCTGCTCACTGTCCCTGAAAAAATAAAGACTAATCTGAGGTCTCAAAGAAAGACAGCTTCTTCAGAAAGGTTTTGCATTTGCTTCTGGTAGGTATCTGGAGGCATTGCTTGGATTGAACCACTTTAAAGCAAATTCATTGCTTGAAGTTTTGGACCACCCAGGTGATGCATATTTTCATTGTGAATATATTCGAGGGCCAATTTACATCTGTTTCCCCTTTGCTTTGAGCGTATAAGCCCTTTAGGGTCTTAGTAAAATGTGCGGTATATCTCCTATGAGACCCCTGCTCCGTGTGGCCCTGGTCTTTGACTTTTGCCTTTTTCAGTCCTGCAGGACTGTCCAAACTAAAGTTCAGATTTGTTCTGATTAGCCAGCACTCAAAGGGCAGAAGTGCTTTTGTTCCCTACCTCACTAGGTTCCCATTTTCTCTTCAGTTTTAACCAAACAATTCCTTACTATCTTACCAGCTTTGCTTTTTAAGATGATTGTAAAAATATTTTATCCAGAATTTTTATCTGTTTTCAGTAGGGGAGTTATTTCAAATCACCATTACTGGAAGTGGATTTCTCTTGTCTTACTTTCCAAAACTGACATATAAGAATGGCCCCATTAATTATCTGGGGATAAATACCACTGCTAGAAATTCTTTATCAAGGGATATGCCTATTTAGCCCTAAATATTACATACTATCTAAGTCCACTTTTCATTGAATTCCAGTGGTAGAGGAAGACCTACAACTTTTCTCCGAAATCTTGGTAATTTAAGCAGAATTTAAAACAAACCCCTTCAATAGTCAGTCTCTGAAAGGTGTTTGAAAGTCCAAATAATCTGGACTGGTTTCCCTTTTTCAGCTTACTATCTGCTTGGTTGATCTCAGGTACACTTCTTGATTTACGAATGTTACTAGTGGTATTCAGGTCATTAGAAGTAAAATTGCCATTAGGATCTTTGGAGTTTCTTGCTTTGATGGCCATTTGGACAAAACAATCTATTGACCATCATAATTTGGCTGTGGAAAGTGTGGGTCATACTGTTATTGGTGGGCAGTCCTCCGTGTCCCTACCTGTCTCTGGTGGAAGTAGGCTTCTTGGGGTGCCGCAGCACCAAGAATTTCCTGAGGCCCAATGGGAGGATGAGGTGTCATGGAAAGCTTTATTGATGATGGAAGGTTAAGGGATTTCCCTTCCAAGTTCCCATCTCCCTCTGTTCCGCCATGGAAAAAGTCCCATTTCATCTTCAGTAGAGCTAGAATTAAAGCCACAGCCCAGAGTCTTTGCTCATATTAAAGTCCAGTCCAGTGCAGCCCAGCATCTGCCTAGGTTAGCTTGTGTTCCCAGCTGAAGTCCATGCATTTGGGGTCTGCATGGCCTAGGGCCACATGGTGGGCTAGTGCAGATCATGAAACAAGTGAGTGCAAGGAAGCAGGAGCAAAGCAAGAGGAACAAGAGAGAGAAAGTTTCTTTGGGGATTTTAACTAGGAGCTTAACCAGTGAATCCTTCAGGATTTCCTGTGCTTGCAGTGGTTCCACCGCCTAGCCAATCTATTGTTCCCCAGGCTAGACTGATAGGTAAGCACCTGCCCAACATCACCCTGACTTCACTGCCCATGTGTCCATCTTCCCCTTTGTTGGACCTCTTCCCCCAGTGATTTGCAGGGAATGGATTGGTGGTTTCCTGGGAGTGTGAAGTTTCAGCTTCCTGGTGAAACTGTCCAGATGACCACGCTTACACAATGTCTGGCCTTCCCTTTGCTCCTTTCCTATTATTAATATTAGCTAATTGATTATGATGTTAACAATAGTTTCATCACTTGTGATTTATAATTTTTCTGGGCTTTATTTTTATTTGTAAATTGTGGATGATAATACACCCACCAAGGAGAGTAGTTGTAAGGTTTTAAAAAAGATAAACTATGAAAAGTATATTACCCATAATAGATGTCCAGTAAGTGGTTTGCTCTTGTTGGTTGAAATTTCTATGGACAGAATGCATTTGATTGTATTATTTATTTAAATCAAATTTTATAAACCAAGAATTGGTTTCAGTGATTCATTTCGTGTAGTAGCTAATTACATTCTCTTTGCCCTATTATTAGTGGTTAAGGACAATAAACTGACTATATTGGGAGTTGGGGGCAGGCCAGAGATAGTAGTAGTAGGTGGTAATAGTTTGTAAGCATTGAGGCCTACAGATAGTAATGGAGGAAAGTTTGGAGTTTGGGAGAGAATCCTGAGGCAAGAGAGAGAAGTTGGGGGAAGGGATAGAAGAAAAGAAGAGACAGAGAAGGGGGAAGCAGAGACAGAAGGGAGAAATTGCACTGCACACAGTAATGTTCTTAATTTCTAAAGGATGTATATTATCTGTAGTCTTCATTTTAGCATTTGTAATTGTAGAATCCTAGGGTTGACTAGGACAGAGACACTCATACACACAACACACACACACATGCCTTCTCCCGTATCTCTACTCTCACTTTTCTATCCCCTTCATTGAACTAAGAATATTTTACCTCCTGAGAGACCTCAGAATTTAGGTAGTCTCATCCCTTGTTTTAGTAGTTAGGGCCAGAGAGTTGAAGTGATTTGTCTTAGCTCACTCTACGAGTTGGTATGGATTTAGTTTAGAACCCAGGCCAGGGCATTGTTCACCATACTATATCATCTCCTTTAATTGGTCCTGTGAAGCTGCTTTTGATCTGAAGTAGCCAAGTGAATTATATTATTTAGATGATTAAGTATGCTGTGAATAGTTGTCATCATTTAAAGTAAATTCTTACCACTTATTTCAAGTTTTTCTTCAAGTAGAATAATTTTTTAAGGGGCTCAGGAAAGTCTTTAACAATTTGTATTCCTCAAAATTATTTAACAGTGTATAACTCTATTTTAATTTTATTTATTTTTGTGTAAGGAATACTGAAATGTCTGTTTGTTTTTTAAAAAGTCTGCAAATTTGGATCTTTTTCAGCTTACCCTGGGAATAGCCTAATTAAGTTCTGTATATATATTTTTAATGTAGTTTGTGTTTATTGATCATATATCAGTTTGTGTAGTGCTTTGGTTATTAGGTTATTCTTAGCCTGTCTGTTATACATATGCTATATTTGAACAGAATACTATGTTAACCTTGTCTTTCTTTGCTCTTATGCAGTAAGGTATTTGAGGAAATTAAATTATTTTTGCGGGGCAGACTAAATGCTGTTTAACCTTTATTGTAAAAGTACCTTATCTGAACAAGATGATGGAATATTAGAAAATACTGATATGTAAGAAGGAAAAGTTATTATAGAGTTGGCTAGAAGCAGTATGGCAGGAGGAAAAATGAGTAGATATTTGGAGACAGCATGAGAAGAAAAATAAGGGAGTAGAAGCCCTGGAATTAAGGCAATCTTTGGGAAACATTGCATAAGTTTGGGTAGAATAGGTATCTTGGGTGTGGCGAATAGGTTCTTGGCATTACTGCACTATAGAGATCCAAGGAAAGGGCCGGGGGAGTGTTTCATTACTCTGCACACAGGTTCCATTAGCACTCATTTACATGTGACAGAAATTGGACCCAGTACCAGCATATCTAGTTAGGAGAAATAAACACGATGTCAGATTCCACAAGGGTGATACCAATTTCACCTGGTGGAAAATTACAGCCCAGACTTGTTCTCATTTTTTTGTTTATGCTTCCTAAATGAGAAGGTTAAGTAGTGAGCAAAGGATCTTAATTATAGGCACAACTAAAACCTGCTCCCGAGGAATGTGGATTCATATATGGTAGAGCTAAAAGGAGGGAGTAAGGAGGAGCCGGTGGATCCGGGTCAGCATACTTACTGAACTTGAAAAGTAGAGTTAGTCGGGGAGGATGGTACTGTGGTGCCAGTAATTGAACCCAGTACTTTTGCTGTTGTTTTCTCTCTTTCCTTTCTTCTTTACCCCCCAGAAACAGTAATAGTTTCACTTATTGGGCACTTACCATTTGCCAGGTACAGTGCTAAACACTTTACATGTATGATCTATTTTAAACTTTGTAAAACTATATGTGGTAGGTATTAGTAGTCATTCCTTAATTTATAGATATGAAGTTAAATAATTTGCCATTAGAAAAGTTGGAGTGATAGGCCTGGGCATGGTAAGTAGAAGGAAATATTTTGACATTTTTCTTGTTCTCATGCTCTGAGTCAGTGTACAGGGCTGGGATGTTTTCCTCTCTCTTGTTGTCTGATGAATTTCTAATGATCTTCCAAAGATTCAGTTTACTTTCTTTGGGAAAACTCCAGACACAATGAAGTTTCTCGCTTGTATATATAAGAGAGAAGCTTTGTTATCCAACACCATCCAGACTGGTGGTAGGGCAGTGAATTAAATATATATAAATGCATAATCATTTGCCAATCTAAGACCAAGCCCACTGACCCTTCACTTTTTTTTTTTTAAGAATGCTGAATGGAGTTCTGTGTTGACATTCTTGAATTGGCTACAATTTCAACGCATTTGTCATACATACAATAATACATAGTACAATTGTTTATGATTTCTGGTTTTAGTTTTTCTCGAGTAAAGCTCACTGAGTGCAAAATCCTAGATTTTTATCACCTTTCTCCCAATCTTTTACAGTTGTTTCACCCACATCTAATTTGACAGCTATATTTTTAGTAGATCTCTTTTTTATTGTCTTGACTTTCCGAAACATTCAGCCTAGTCTTTTTCTTCATACTCATGTTTATTGGCTTGTATAGTATTTAATTGAATTATCAAAATAACAAGTGCAACTGACATAAACAGGTTTGGGAGGAAACCAGTTGACTTTTGGTGATCTTATGCAGCTCTTCTGTGGGAACCAAAGTGTATGGGTGAACTTTAAAGAATAGTATACTCTAGGTGTGAATATTTAATATGTCCTGGGCTTTGGGCAGTGTTTTACAAAGGGACTAGAGAATACTGGTTAATCCACAGGGTTGGTTAAGAGAGGAGTGGTGAGAACTTGTACTATACCTCAATTATACCCTATCTCATACTTAGTATGGTTGTTTCCTCATTAGACTGTGAGTCACTTAAAGGTGTTTTTATTTCCCTAAAGTCCAGCAGAGTGACTAGCATATAGTAGCTGCTTAATAAATGGCTCTTGAATGAATCATATATTAGGCTATGTTGTTACTGATTATGTATTAAATACATGTCTGTATATGTATGTTCTGTCTCTCAGCTAAATTGTGTCCTTAAGGGTAAGTCTTATGTTCCAACATCTTTGATATTTACAATGTTTGTAGTAAATGTATAATATATGTTGCTATATACAGGACAGCCTATCTTTCTTGCTGCTAGCTAGTCCTGCCTTATGACTTCCACTGGAAAGAGCCTTTTAGAGTAAGTAGTATCTGCATTCTGTGTGTAGAGCATTGCCTGGGCCCTGCCAGGTCATTCTGACAGAGCTCATTTCAGGGATGCCACTGGCTTCATAATTGCAGCTTGATGTTAGTGGCAGCAAATGATGCTTGGGTTTTGGTAGTTGTGAGTATAGGTTTGTTTTCTTTTCCCTTTGTGTGTTAAATATGGACTGCCAAGAAATGTCTTTGGCATCATGTACTAAAAAGCTTTGTAATCAGCAGAGTCCTGTAACTTTTTTTCTTTTCTAAAGCCCATACCTTCAAATTTTATACACATTTCTATTCCTTCTTAATAGAGAGCAAATCGAATATTTTTCTATAAAGATAAATCTTATTTTAAATAAAATATAATTATTTTGCATTCTACGTTTCTGATCGTTTGTAGTTGCGTTACCTATATATTGTGATTTTTAAAACTTTTTAAAACTGCTTTTTTAAATAATAAAATGGAAACACCTCAATTATTGAATTTAGAATGAAACTTCTGATTTTCGTATCACTAAGCTTGCTTCTTTTCATCAAAAGTTAAAGTTTACCTTTTTAGATCCTGATAGCTAGCCAGCTAAGTGAGAAGAAGCACAAAAACTCTAAAATATGGAAATATTAAAGTTGCCAGAACTTCATAGAAAATTTATCATTGAGAATTTTAAAAAATTTTATGCTTTTGCTTATAAGGCTTTTGGTTGTGATATTAGTTGCTTACTGAATACCTGGCATTCTCCTAGGTTCTGGAGATACAGTGAAAAACAGGCAGATGTGGCTTTACCTCACATGTAGCTTGTAATCTGGCAATGATTCTTAACTTCAGATAGAACTGAGTCCATTATGCCAATGGTAATATCTACTTTTGCTATTCTAGTTTTCCGCATTTGAAAACTAACCAACTAGCCCTTTTGGCTCCCTGAGCAGCACCATGGTGGTGGGCAAGAACCAAGTGCCTTACAAAAGGTGGCAAAAGGGGAGCCAAGAAGAAAGTGGTCGATCCATTTTCTAAGAAAGGTTGGTGTGATGTGAAAGCATCAGCTATGTTCAATATAAGAAATATTGGAAAAACAGTAGTCATGAGAACTCAAGGAACCAAAGTCACATCTGATGGTTTCAAGGGTCTTGTTTTTGAAGTGAGCCTGTCTGATCTGCATGCAGAATGATGAAGTTGAATTTAGAAAATTCAAGCTAATTGCTGAGGATGTTCAAGGCAAAAACTGTCTGACTAATTTCCACGGCATGGATCTTACCCATGACAAAATGTGCTCCGTGGTCAAAAAATGCAGACCATGATTGAAACTTACGTTGATGTCAAGACCAGTGGTTATTTGCTTCATCTGTTCTCTGTTGGTTTTCCTAAAAACCACAACAATTGGATTTGGAAGACCTCTTAATGCTCATCATCAGCAGGTCCGCCAAATCCAGAAGATGATGGAAGTTAGGACCGGAGAGGTGCAGGCAAATGATTTGAAAGAAGTGGTCAGTAAACTGACTCCAGATAGCGTTGGAAAAAACAAAGAAAAGGCTTGCCACTGTATTTATCTGCTCCATGATGTCTTTGTTGGAAAAGACAAAATGCTGAAGAAGCCCAAGTTTGAACTGGGAAAATCCATGGAGCTTCATGGTGAAGGTAGCAGTTCTGGAAAAGCTACTGGGAATGAGACAGGTTCTAAAGTTGAACGAGCTGATGGATATGATCCCCCAATCCAAGAACCTGTTTAAAACTCAGACATTTAATGGTGACAAATAAATCCTGTTTGTGATTAAAAAATAAAACAACCAACCAATAGTAACAACAGAAGAAACCCCTTTCTCAGCTCTTACCCATTGGCACTGTCATCCTGTCCCTTACTCTATCTTACGAATTTCTCTGTGCAGACCACATTTACAACCTTCGGTTTTTTTACTCATCTCATCTTCTTTTCCCTGTTTCTTTGTTCTCTTTTTTGGGTTATTCATTTCTCAAACTCTTGTGATCTTGTTTCAGTCCTCTATTCAGTTGTTCGCCAGATTATACTGTGTGTTTTGTTTTTTCCAGTAGCTACTCTGATTTAATTCCTTCCACTACAGTTGAGTCCTTTTGTTTAGATGTAAAATTACATCTCTAGCTAGTCTGTAGCTTTTCCACAGTTATAATTCTACTTGTAGAATTTTTTACTAATGTCTTTACCTGGGTGACTTACCACTTGAAACTCAGTCATCCTTTCTAAAATTCTTCTCCCAAACCACGCTGACCTTTCTTTTCAAACCTAGCCCCTCTTTTACATTTTCTAGCAACCTAGATTGTGCTTTCACTGAATATTTCATTCTCTGGTTCTCTCCTAGCCATCTATCTGATTTTATAAACTCTGTAATGTTTTAATTCCAGTTGTAATCATTTAATTCCCAATGCTATTATTACCCTGGCCCAGACCCTCATCACCTCCTATCTGGGTGACTGCAGTAGGGGCCATCCTAATTTTTTACCTCTGGCCTCTCCCTTTGCCAAGGTATTCTACACAGTATTGCCTCTCAAGCTTCTAAAAATACTGATTTGTTCAAGCACCCTTTTTTATTTTTGCGTATAGTGTGTTTCACATCTCTCCATGATTAGGTTGTTTATATTTCCTACCTGTTAGGGCACTCTTTCTAAACCAAAATAGTGTTGTAATCTTGCTTTGCATATAAGCCATGTCTACTTTTTTTTTTAATCATTGTTTAGAAGGACATTCTGGAATGTCCTTTCATTACCTTGTAGTTGCTATTACTCTTCAGGCTTATAGGTTCTTTATTCAAATTTAGCTTAAGTCCTGTTTCCAATATGAAGAGTTTTGGATACCCTTAGTTTTTAGTGATTGTTCTATTTTTAGTACTTGCTCTGTCATTTGGCACTTAGGGTATATGACCTTATACTGTTTACTTGCTCTTTATGAAGCTGTTTAATTAATTTAACAGATATTTATCGGGCATCTGCTGCATGCAAGTGACTGTTCTGGGCATTGGGAGTATAGCAGTGAATAGCATAAACAGTCCCTGTCCTCTTGGAGCGTTAGCAGTTTCCTCTGACCTTATTTTTTTTTTTTTATAATTTATTTCTAGCACCTGTCACAGCATGTGTTAGTGATGATGTTAAAATTGAGTTCAAATTTGCAAGAAGGAGCCGTTGGACTAATAATGCTGAGAAAAACCCCCACAAAAACTCACTATAGAGAAGGATAATTATTCTGTGGGATGAAGATGTCTTTTGGAAGGTGGCTGTTGTCATGGATTCAATAATAAATTTTTAAAAATTAGCCAAAGTAAAACTGCCTTGGAAGATGTTAATCCAACTGTGTGCCATCAGTCTCCTATGACCAGGATGCAAGTAGAATGCAAACAAATAGAAATCTTTTTTAAACTCATTGTCTCGTGATCAGTACTTACTCAGGTGTTTCCCAAATGTGATCTTTAGTTCCATATAATCACCGAATGTTAAACTCCTTCATTGTATAGTTGAGTGAACTGAAGTTCAGAAAACTTAGGTAACTTTAATGAGATCACATGGATTAGTGAGAGAACCAGGAGTAGGAATTTCCCAGCTCCCAAATCAAAGAACATTGAATTTTTATACAACACAGTTCAATAATTGATGTATAGAGTTGTGATGCTGAATCATCAAAAAAAATTATGTTCACTGGCCTTTTAAAAAATAAAGGTAGGAATATATATATCTTTAAGATTCAGTATATATCAATATTAATATAATTTATCTCAGGTATTTTTTTATATGTGTCTAATGTCTTTCCTATTTTCCCTACGTTATGTTCTATTTTGTTTTCTTTTCAGACTGTTTGAATGGAAATTGTTATTTTGACATCTTGTCTTAATATTTTATCAGAAAATGAGGGTGTTATGATAGTTGAAAATCAGGTAGTTATTAATAAGAGCTTATTTTAATAAAACTTGACTTCCCTGGTTAAGGAATCTCTAATGATTTAAAAAAAATGTTTTTGTAAGTTTACTGTAACTTGAATAAGAGAAGAGATTTAGAGCTGAACCACTGACTAGAAGCCACCAATTTTTCTACAAAAACAAAACAAAACAGTCTTAGACCTTATTTAGAATTGAGAGTTAAATTTAGATTTTATTTTTGAAAGCTGTCTAAAATTTACATTTAGCAGTATGAAAGAAAACCAGAGCCAAACAGTGGTTAAAGTGGTAAAAGCAGATTTTAATCAGGAACTCCTGTAATAGGGGGGAAAGATCTCAGTTTATAATTGGGCTCAATTCTGAATACAGCAAGGAAAAGTGGGAATTTATGAACTAGGAGGAGGGTGGGGTTCGGTGGGTGGAAGATACTAAGAAGAAGGTACTTGACAGCAGGCCGGGGCGATCAGATATCTCTGGGTGATGGTGGGTGGCGAGGAATTTGATCAGAGATTGAGGGCGATCAGATTTTGAAGGTGGAGGATTCTTGCTAAACCTACTTAGAAATATTTGCTGAGAGACGCACAGAGATGAACTTGGAAGTTCAAAGATCAATTTTTGTTTAGCAGAGGGCTCAGAGGAGGACAATAGTCAACAATGATCAACAATATATACATTAAAGCAACGAGGTACCCTTTTCTGTCTGTGAATTTTTAAAACTCAATGATAACACCCAGTGGTAGGGGAAATGAGTTAAATTTTGCTCTCATGCATTGTTGGTGGTATTGTTGGTGGTCTGTCAGGAAACATGGTTATACTTTGGTCTAGTAATCCCAGGGAAATAAACAAAAATTGCCTTAAAAGTCTGTATGCATGAAGAACACCATTGGCAATTTATTTTGTAATAGTGAAAAATTATAATCTAAATGTCCAACTAGTGAAATGAGTATCACTGGGAATGCTTTTGGCTACAAGTAAACTCTGTTAACAGTGACATAAAAAAAGTAACAATCATTTTTCTCAGTTCTGTTTGTGGGTAGTCTTTTCTCTGACATAAGCTGGTGCAGTTGCTCAGTGATGACATAAAGAATCTAGGCTTTTTCTCTTCTCTGCCATCCCTTACCTCCAATGTACTAACTTACTATCTTTCTTCTTGTTACATTATGGTTACAAGATTGCTAGACAGTATTCTTCCCTTATTCATGGAGGATCTGTTCCAAGACACCCACCCCATGCCTGAAACTGATAGTGCTGAACCCCATATATAATATATCTTTTCCTATACATACGTATACTTTACAGCCTCTCTTTGGCATATTCAAATAGCCAGCATCAGTACTCTTGCAGTTTGGGGCCATTATTAAGTAAAATAAGGGTTATTTGAACACAAGCACTGCCATAGCCCACAGTTGATCTGATAACGAAGTTGGCTGCTAAATGACTAACATGCAGGTGCTTATACAGTGTGGATACACTGGACAAAGGGATGACTCATGTCTCAAGTGGGACAGTGTGAGATTTCATCATGCTGCTGAGAATGGTGTGCAATTTAAAACTTAAGAATTGCTTATTTCTGGAATTTTTCACTTAATATTTTTGGACCACATCTGACTGCGGGTAATTGAAACTGCTGAAAGCGAAACTGCAGAGAAAGGGAGACTACTGTAGTTACAGACATTAAGACCTCAGTAAAAGCAGAAAAATGTTTGCTTTCTTTGGAGCGAGCCTTCTTTATCAGTGAGTGATAAACTTTCCCAGAAGTACCTTCTCCCCACCCCCCGAAGACATCCATATATGTCTCACTGGTTACATAGCTATGTCTGGACATGACAGAACTTAAGACAGCAAACACTTGGCTTTCAAGATTCTATAGTGGGAAGTTACAAGATAGAAGAGGCTTCGGAATGTGTATTTTGAGTGGCCAGTACACAAAATCTGCTACAGTGGCTAAGTTATGGTAAGTTTACTTGAAGATCTATAATAAACCCAATGAAAATGATGGTTATAAAAACAGTAATAACACAGAAACTGCATAACAAAAAGTAAGCTATAAAATTCTGCACCATAATTCTATCTATGTAGAGAAATGGATTGAAAGGGAAATTAGAAGGAAATAATTCAAAGGATAAAAATAGAAGCCAAAGTAGAGGGTATCTGAACAGCTTTGCACATTACTTTTTTTTGGACAATAGTGAGGAAGGGACTGGTGTTCTCATACCGGATCATAAGGTGTGGGTGTGTGGCCTTGTCAGGCCCCTTCGGCAAAAAAAAAAAAAAAATTGCATTGCTGCCATTAAATTTTATTTTTTTAATTTAACACATTTTAATTTAAAATGCATCAGAGCTGCCTTTTTTAAAACTTGAAAAAAAAATCTAACAGGCAGGCTCCAAGAAGAGTATTAAAAATTCTTCACCCACCTTCAATTGTTAATATTTAAAACTGTGATAAATTGTATTTTTTTGCTAGTTAGACTCTGTAGTTTTCCATGTAATGATTTTTCATCTCTATGGTCTCATGGCTCTTCATCAGTCTCTCATATGGTTATTGTGTTGATTAATATTGACCTTTTTTTAAAGATAAACTTTTATTATATCTCCTGTTTATATTTTCTATTTCCTTTTGGAGCATACCCTATCATAATTTATTATGTAAAATGTCTTTTGTTTGAATACTTTTACTACAAGTATTTGACTCTGATTATAATTATTTCTTCAGAAGTTGAAAGGCTTATGCTATTTCTATAAGAATGTTAAAAAAAAGGGACTCCTTTAAAAAAATACACCATATTTTATGTAGATTATAGCTTTAAAGAAAATGGACTGTATTTCCGGTGGGATTATCCTCCCAGTGCTTAGCACAGTGTTGTTACATGGTAAGCACCCAGTAAATGAATGGATGGATTTTACTGCAGTATATTCGTTAGAATATGAAGAACTTTAAGTTATTTCTTTTCAAATTGATTCCTTTTTGGTCCTAACAAGTATTAAATCATGATCTTTTCCTAGTACTGTATTACTTCTGGATTTATATATTTTTATTTGTTAGAATCATTTGAATCACTTTTTGAAATCTCTTTCTGTTCACTTTCATTCTGTTTATCAAATGCTTATTAAATAATGATTTTGTGCCAGAAACTTTGCTAGGCACTAGGGGTCCAAAGGTAATTAAGACACATGTATATTTTAAAGAAGTTCATATTCTACTTATCACTTCACCTGGAATGCCTCAGTTCCACGCTGTATTGATAGTTGTTAAATTATTGAATGTATTATTATTTTTTTTAATCCTCACCTGAGGACATGCTTGCGCGGGGGGGGGCGGGGGGGGCAAGAGAAACATCTATGGGTTGCCTTCCATATGCGCCCCAACTGGGGATCTCATGCTCAACCCTGGTGTGTTCCCTGGCTGGGAATCAAACTGGCAACCTTTTGGGCACAGGACGATGCTCAGCCAACTGAGTCACTGTGGCTAGCCTGTCAAATGTATTTTAATTTTTGTCAAGGTAATTCATGCACACAGTAAAAGGTAAATAGTATTAAAGGGCTTATGGTAAAAGACAGTTGTTCCCTAATATGCCATTCCCTGCCTCCAAGTATAACTCCTCAGAATCAAGCATTTTAAAAATATTCTTTAATTGTCTTTTCTGTTATTTATTCATATTTCAAAACAGCATTCTTATAGTACTTCCTCTTTGTTGGTTTTAAATAATATTTACTAACTTTATATATGGTAGATGAGGGTTTTAGCTATATTATCCCCTTTATTGGCTCTACTTTCTATCCCCCAGTTATATCAAAATATTCAAAATTATTGTGTATATTATATAAATATACATAAATAATACCCACTTATGAGCCAGCCAAATAGTATACTACAATTGTTTCTTTTCCTATGCAACTTTTGCTTTCCTGGAGTTAATGATTACCTCATTTTTTTAATGGCTTAATTTTGTTTGAACTTTGCTCTATTCCCCCCCACCCCCAACTTTAGTAGCCTTTAAATACAAATTTATGTGTGGTCAAAATTGCCAAATAATTTCTCAGGCCCCTTGCTCCCTTTTTTAAACCAGCAATTTTATTCTTAGAGTTTCCTGTCTTAACTTGCTCTAATGTGGGCTACTTGCTCTTTAGGCCTGTGAACCAGTTCTTAATCTAAAACGTTTTTTTGGGGGCCCTCCATTGTTAGAACTCTTGTTTCCTGAATCCCATGTCTTTTTAGTTTGTCCTTTTAGTGGTATTGTTTTCTCTTGCATAAGACTATATGATGTATGGGAATATATGTTTTGGAAATTTATATTCTAAAAATGATTGAATAAATAAGTAACATTTATGATCGAAAGGAATGTTAGATCAATAAATAAAAATAACGACACAAACTTTATGAGGAAATTTCAGGAAAGTCACTAGTTTGTTAAAAGATAAAGCTAGCTGTAGAGTTTATACCAGAATAAAATATAGTTTTTGAGTTAAACATCAGTTCTGTACTTGCCTCCAGAGTTAAATAGGCATCCTACTGTATTTTACCTGTATATTCACTGCTTTTGCCTATAATTGTGTTTCTGGTTCTAGTAGCACACAACATATGCTACCAATTCACATATGTTTTATTCAGCATGCATGTTTCATTTACTGAACTGTGAGCTCGGTGTTATTTGTTTTGTCACTACTTTAGCTCTAATGTCCCTAGATTTTGATGTGTGTGTATGTCCCCTGTAGGTCATGTAGTAGGGGAGGCTGTGCTATTTACCTGGAAATGCTAGAATCCCGAGAAAGGTATTATGATTGAGCAGCTTAGGGCATGTGGTGCAGAGGTTGGTACTGGAGTGTTTATGTGTTTGGATTTTGGCTTAGTGATTCATATTTTCATTCAACAGATGTTTTTCAAGTGCCTACTTCATGCTGGCACTGGGGAAACAATGATTAAAACAGATCCTACCTGCATGAAGCTTAAATCGTGGCAGAAGACAAGCAGTAATAAACAAATGCATTCTTAAAACATTAGATGGTAGTAAGTGTTATGATAAAGTGTGGTAAGTGGGCTGTGAAGTGCTTGGGAGGGTAGAGTGGGGAAGAAAGGCTTCACTGATACAGTGCCTTTTGAACAAAGGCCAGAAAAGGTGATCTGAGGAAAGAGTGTTCTAGGCTTCTAGGCTACTTGTTGGTTTCCCCTGGCATATGATCATTGCCTCTAGCTAGCCCTTTCTCCTAAAGATAGTGTCACCAGGTGGTAATATCAGACTTAAGCATCTGAATCACCTAGAGGACCTGTAAAAACACAGCTTTCATGTGTGGGCCCCACCCTCAGTTTCTGATTCAACGGGCCTGGAATGGGGCCTGAAAATTTGCATTCCTAGCAAGTACCCAGGTGATGCTATGCTACTACTTGGGACAACATTTGGAGAACCACTAACTTACACCATTTGTGACATATTAGGTGGCCAGAAATAAAGAGCAAGAAACAGAGCTGTTGCAGAACACCAACTCTTCACTCTACAGAGGCATGAAATCTTATATAGGCCTGCAAGCTGACAGACTAGTACACACTAGCTTTTTAAAATTCTTTCCCAAAATCTTTGTTTATGATTGTGTTTTAAACTGTATCCTGATAGGATAAGTCAGCCATTTTCATCCAGTTCAGTAATGTGTTTGGGGAATACCTACTACCTACCATGGTCCAGATTGCTGTAAGGAAGAATATAGGAAAGAAAAATAAAACCAAATTCCTTCTCACTGTGCACTTCCAGTCTGGTTAGGGTATAAGACCAGAACAATACATATACAAAAAAGCTAAGATGAGACTTTGGGGGCCTCCTAATAAATGAGGCTTGAAGTTGTGAGTCTCAAATATTCACATTTATTCATTTGACAGTATTAACAGGTTGCAATTTTAATTGGCATTTCTCATGCTTGTGAGATTGAACATCTTTTTAATATGTTTGAGCCTTTTGTATTTCCTTTCTATCAACACTTTCTTTGTATGTTTTTCTATTGAGTCCTGATCTCTTCTTTATTGACTGTAGGTGCTCTTAATATATTAAGAGAAGTAAAGGGATCAATGGGGGTAAAGGGGGAACATCTGTAATATTTTCAACAATAAAGATAAACTTTTTTAAAAAAAGTAAATTTTGTGATTTGTGATATGACTGCTTTCCTATTTTTTTGGACATTTGTTGAAAAAGAATTGTCTTATTTTTCATGATAATTGTTTAGCAACTTTTTTATTGCCATATATAAATATTTTCTTTTTTTGAGGTTAAAAGACTAAATTTATTAGTCTTTTATGGCTTCGGGTTTTGTCTTATTCTCAGAAAGGCATCCCCAACTCTGAGATTATTAAAACAAAAACTATCTTTTCTTCTTACTTTGGGATTCCTTAACACTTTTTGATCCATTTAGCATTTGATTTGATGTGAGAAATAATTTTCAGATGGCTGCCCATCAGCATTTATTGAATAATCCACATTTTTCCCCAGTCATGTGCATGCAGTGTCTTAGCTTTAACTAAATTTCTCTATATATTTGGGTTTGTTTTTTGACTGTACCATGTATGTCTCTACCTATTTATGTATCACTACCACTTTTTAAGTGACTTACAGAATTATAAGTTTTAAAATATTTTAGGGCTTTTAAATAATTTTTTTATTGTTGCTCTTTTTATTTTTCCATACGTACTTTAGAATCGTTGTGTATGATGCTTTTAAAAAACACTCTGTTGGTATTTTTATTTGGCTTGCATATTTTTAAAGTTTAATTTAGGGAGAAATAAAATCATTGTAATTCTTTTTAAGAACATTGCTTTGCTTCTCATTTGTTCAAGGCATTTTTGGGGGGGCTCCTTAGTACCATTTAAAATAATCTTTGCATAGCTCTTAATTTATTCTAATCATTTTATCATTTTTGTTGTTATAAATGGGATTGTTTTCTTTCATTATATCATCTAACTACTAGTCATTTTTATAGAAGCCCATGCGTTTCAAATTATTATTTTTATATGCAGCTACTTTACTAAAATTCCTCTATTTTTATAATAGTTTATAGTTCATTTTCTTGGATTTTTCAGGTATTTTCACTCATATCATTTGCAAATAATAGTAATTGTATTTCCTCTTTTCTATTTTTAAACTTACATGTTTCTTAACTAATGACACTGGCTGCCACCTGCAGAACACGGCTATTTGTGGTGGAGAATGAACACCCTTACTTTGTTCCTGATTGTCAGTACTTCTGGGTTTCTTCACTACTCATGATGCTGGTTTTAAATTGTGTTGTGTGGCTCTTATCATAGTAAGGTAGTTGGCATAGTGTTTGTTTCAAAATAAAAAATTTTTAATCTTATATTGACAGAAAAATTGCAAGGGCAATACAAAGAATATTTTTGACTTTTAGGGCCTGATAGTTTTGAATATTACAAAAAAGTTAATGTAAAATAGCCCTCAATTTCAGTTTGCCTGATGTTTCTTTATTTCTACCACCATCATTGATTCTGAAATTTCCATCGTTGATTTCCGTTCATGCATCTTTGGTAGGAAATACCACAGAGGTGTTCTGTGATCATCAGCGAATATCCCAGCACTCCTATTGCACCTTTTTGTTTGCCTTTTCCAGGCACTTCGTCTTCTTTGTAATCTTTCTCTTTAACAATTCTGGTTCTTCTATTTTTATTAACTATTTAACCCAGTATGTGACTTGATAGCAGATAAGGAGATGATGGGTTGGGAAATGAGTCAGGGTAAAGACTTTTGAGTATTAGAGGCTGAGATTTCAGAATCAATGATGGTGGTAGAAATAAAAAACTAGCCAAAAGGTATAGATGGAAACACTGCTGATCAATTTTAGTATTACTTTGATTATATGACTCTACTGATTATTGTTTTTATTAAAGCCATTTTGAAGAGTGTTTATGAAAGCATTGTATGAAAGTTGGGCTAACATGTTTTTCTGACAAGCCCTTTATTTTTGTCAGCCTTAAATGCATGTATTTTCATGTGCTATAATTACGCTTATCTAAAATAATGATCTCATTACATAACATGATTTCAAAAGGCTTTTATGATTATTAAATATAGATATAGATATTTTATGCCATTTCCTTTGTATACAATTGAATTATTTTTAGACTATTTTCAATCATTTCAGTAAGATAAAAATAATTCTTTTAATTCCAATTAAAATTTTAAGAGCTCATTAAAATGAGAACAAAAGCATAACATTACCTAAATCTTGATAATTGTAAGAAACTCAGTGAGTTGGACTTTATGTTCATTTTGGTACTGAATAAATAAAAGTTAGTGTCATTCAAACTAAGTAAGAAGTAAGCTTAATGGCTTGCTCTCTAAACCTTAGTTGGACAATCCCCACAATTCCTTAGGGATGTGGTAAGGTGACCATTAAGTGTAATTTTTTTGCTTAATAAAATTGAAAGTGCTGTAGAAATATAAATAGCATTCTTGCCTACGTTAATATAATAAACATGAGAGGGGAAAGCATGTGGGAATAGTGAAATTGATAGTTAGCTTGATGGACCTTAAATAGACCTGCCCTAATCTTAGTAGTGTTATGAGTTACTTAACTTGTAAGTTAGTGTTTGCAACATAGTTTCAATTCGTTAAGTGGAAGATATTATTTCAGTCTTAAATGTTTTTTAAATTATTCTGCCGATCAGCTCTTTCCTAGCCCTCTGTTTTACTGAAGACAAGAGTTTTACAGTTTCTTTGATGTTAAAATGTAAGGGTTCTTTTCATTAGTAGTTCTTTGGAGAGGCCAGGAATCTACAGAGGGCAGTTCTCTCTGATTTTCCGTTTTCCAGCTTTCAGTTCCCCCCCCCCCCCCCCCCCCCGGCATATTAAATGTAAAGAATGGGGGTGGGAGCGTGGAATGTTTGTAGGGGAGGTCTAGGATAAAGTCTCTCCACGACAAGGAGTCCCTCCTAAATGTAAGTAGGTGGTGACGCTCTCAGAACTCTTACTTTGCGAGGGTGTTATACGAACTCATGATTTTCCTTCTTTCCCCATTTTCACTCTTTATAAAAGAGGAAAACCCCAATGCCTTGGGAGACAAACACTTGAACACACTATACTGTATACTTTGCATCTGTCTGTGTTTATTGGTGGTTGTAGATTATAGACTCTGGAGGATATGGACTGTGTCTTGTAACCTCCTTAGTCTGAAGTAAAATGTATATAGATGTCCTTTTTAAAAAAATAATTGAGCTTTTTCCCACTTGCAGTAAGTGCCTTCCTATATATATGCTTAGATACTCTGTGTGGATGTGTAAAGGAAATGTTCTTCATCTAGTGTCCTATCCTCCAAAGGCTCTTTCCTCGGCCGAGTTTTTAAAATGTATTTGCTCTACACTGAGTTTTATCTTTCTCTTCCCTATGCAGGCGCAGATCGCCTTCCTTCAGGGGGAAAGGAAGGGTCAGGAAAACCTGAAAAAGGACCTTGTGCGGAGAATCAAGATGCTGGAGTTTGCGCTGAAGCAGGAGAGGTAACCGCGGAGCGGGCGCCGAACCGGGCGTGCTGTCCTCCTGTCCTGAGGCACATCTGCACGCTCATGCTTTGCGCTTCCAAATTCAGGAAATGTCATCTGTAACAAACCTTTCTCAGTGCTGTAATACGTTAGCTTAGTTTTATTTTTAACACTTAATAATGAACAATAAGCTGACTTATGTTTCTTTCTTAAGAAACATGTACTTACTGAGCTATTATTTTCCATTTCTTTATGTAATTGAAATAGTTTTTGAGTTGTAAAGAAAATTCTATAATGCTTGCAACCCTTTTCTTACCATCTAATATTCAATTTGATGTATTTTCTTTGGAAAACATTGCTCTAGCAGAGTGTGTTGAGAATCTTTTTTTAGAGTTTCTTGGTATTTTTTTCTTTTGCTATCAGCTATTCCTATTTCTCCAGATGCAAACCTTACCTTTCTAGTTTGCTGGTGTCTTGAGATACTCAAGTAACAAAACTTGGGTCATAAGTTGTAGGTCATAGATGAGAGTTTTGGAAGTTTTCACGTAAATTAGGTTTATCTGCTTTAACGGATGATAGTCTCTGGATTTCTGTGTGTCAGCCGTGTGAAACAGCTCTTTGTCTCAGTACTCGATAGGTGGTACTAAAACTCTCTGTTTTGCTTTATTTACTTATTTGTCCTTATCTGAGGATATTTTTTCCATTGCTTTTTAGAGAGAGTTGGAGGGAGGGAGGGAGAGGGAGAGACATCGTTGTGAGAGGGACACACCCATTGGTTGCCTCCTGCACAGGCCCAACCAGGGCCGAGGATCCAACCTGCAACCCGGGTATGTGCCCTTGACTGGGAATCGAACCTGCCACCCTTCGGTGCATGGGCTGATGCTCTAACCACTGAGCCACACCGGTCAGGGCTGTTTTGCTTTGTTTTTCGTGATCACATTCTTTTCTCATTATTTTGAAGTTGATGAATGGGCTGTTGCAAAACTACCGTAAAATAACATTTAGATGATATTTATGAATATTAATAAATAGATAAAACTTTATTTGAACTTGTGTTCACTTTCATGTGGCATCTTTAAATGGCACAAGAGATTGAAAACAGGTTGACTTCTTAGTGAAAAATAGGCAATTCTTTTCCTTGAGAAGTTAATTGAAAACTGTATCAGGGAAATGGAAAAAAAAACCCATACTTTTAAAAGTAGTAATATGAGAATATTTGAGATTTTAAGCTATCTAAATTACAGGCATAAGCGAAGAGAGAGGGTAATATTAAAATGGCCACTATGTTTTAACTACTACGTTGCAGGCCCTGAGGCTTAAAAACAAAGTGACTGGGTAGAGCTGCAGTTAGATAGAGCTCTGCTTCAGATCTCAGGTCTGTCTGATTCTGAGGCCTATATTCTTTACCAGTACATTATAGTATCTTGTAAGACAGAAGAATTGAAATACACTACAGTAACCAAGAATATTTTGTGTGTTTATGTTTGTGTGTGTGTGTGTCCCTTCTCATTAAACATATTAATCTGTCCATCCAATTTAGGCACTTGTGCTGGACCTGAGTATAAGCACAGGTCATAATCCTTGTCCTTACGGGCTTAGAGTAACTGGAAACTGCAGAGTGGAGTGCAGCCTCCTAGGTGCTGTGGGAGAAGTCTGTATAGGATACAGTGTGATCACAAAGAAGGGACTGCTTGCTTCTGTCTGGAAGGTGGAAGTAGGAAGGAGGGTGTAATTAGAGGAGGTGGACTTGAATATCATCATAAAAAATAATGTGTTTGCCAGATAGGCAAGGTTCAGGAAGTAGAGAAGATATGTTTGAAATGGAGTCAAGCAGCTCGGTGTGTTCAGAAATTTGTAATTACTATGTATTGGAGGGAAGGACATTAGTTGTGATTTGATAAGGGATCATTGAGAGCCTAACTAAGGAATTGAAACTTTTACACATAATAAGGAATATTGAAAGTTTTCAAAAACTTTCTAAAATAACCTCAGGCTAATAGAAGTTGCAAGAACTGTATACCATTTACCCAGATTCATCAGTTTGACCACATCACGCACACTACAACATATTGTTTTTTCCTGAATCATTTGCTACTTAGTTGCAGACATTATGTCCCTCTCCCCTAAATTCCTCTGTGTATATTTTCTAAAAGCAAGAACATTCCATTGTATAATTAAGCTTATTATCAAATTAAGGAAATTTAATGTTGATACTGTTCCATTATCTAACAAAGCCCATACTCATATGTTCCAGTGATGATCTTTCTAGCATTTTTTCACCAAATGTCCCAATAATGATCTTTATAGGTGGTTTTGTTGTTGTTTTTCCTGGTCTAGGAGTACATACTGCATTTAGTTGTCATGCAATTGAAAGGTTTTGAGCATAGAATAGTGTGAAATAGATTTTAGAAAGATCATTCTGACCTCACTGTGAGGGATGGACTGGGAAAGTCTGTTAATACAGGCAGGAAGATTTTAATAGTCTAGGATGAGAAATGGTAGCAGAGTAGCTCTGCAGGACTAGAGGAGGCATCAGCTATGAAACATTTTAAATAGAAAGAATCCATACAGTTTGGAAGATGATTGGTTAGGGGGAGGAAGAAAGATAATTCAAGAGTGGTTCCTAGGCGCTGGCTTGAGTGTGAGTTTTGGAAGTTACTGAATGAATTAAGGGTAAGAATTAAGGGTTTAAAAGCAAATAATGGGAGGGATTCATGACTAGAGATGTATACATCAGTGTTGTGGGTAAAGTTATAGAAGTAGTTGAGACAAGAAGAACAAATATTTTGGGAAGAGAAGAGAACCCCCAGGAGCCACAGGAAATGGAAGTGTTTGAAGAAAATGCAGAGGAAGAAAAGCCAACAAAACAATGGTTGGAGAAGGAAGGCGAGAGCCAAAGAAAGTGGGAGTTTGACAATTGCAGGTGCCAGACAGACTCCAAGTACATTGTATACTGAAAATAGTCATTTGGATTTGCCAGTTAGGAGCTTGTTGGAACTCTTGCAGAACAGCTTCAGTGAGGTAGCAGGAACATGAACCAGATCACAGGGGACTCGGGGTGAGAAGAATAGGTAACATGGAGACAGATCAGTCTCTTAGCTTTCAAGTAGTTTGACTTTGGAGAACAGAGGAGATAAAGAACTGGCTTGGTCTAGGGAAGTGTTGTTTTGTTTTTGCTTTTGTTTTTTAACTAATGGGATTTTCCTGGAAAAGAGTCCTTGATTTTGTATCTTTTGAAGTTCATGGACTGATTTGAGATTATTCTTGATGTAATGGCCCTTTTGAAGTATAATAAATTAAGGAATAAAAAAGTGTTTCTTTGTGAATTAGAGCTCCTAGACATTCTTTGTCCGTTGTACTCATTTTCTAAAACACAGGTGTTATATCCCTGCTTAAAAATATCCGGCTAATTTCAAAATTCTTCTTAGTAAAACCTTTTACATCCAGGCCCCTTTCTAGTCTTATACATACACATACATACATGGCACGCATGCACACACACACAGCTGTTTTCTGACCTACTTCATATGCACACACACATATGGTTTTAAATTTGAGGAACTTTTAAGATTTTTCTTCTGTCAGAAATGCCCTGTCAATCAGTTCATTTGTCTGATTGGGAAACTAATGGTATTTTGAGGTTTAGCTAAAATCTCATGTGTTACTACTACCTTCTTTTTGGTAGGCCTCCTTGACACCACCTTTGACAGAATGAGATAATTCCTTATCTGAATTCCTATAACAGTTGATATAACTCCCAGCTCTTAACCCACAGTGTGATATAGTTAGTTATTTACATTTCTATCTCTTAGGCATCTCCTTGCCTCCACCCTTATAACTGATTGCAAGCTGCAGGTTATTTATAGCAGCCAGTGCAGTGCCTGGCATGTTATAAGAATTCAGTAAGTTGTTGGGTGCGATGACATTATTTTTAAGGGAACTCAGCTCATAAACATAGCAGTTCTTTACTTATTTTGTCTTTGTCTAATTTTTTATGAAGTGTTAGTACATAGTGTTTTATTATTTTTGTTATATATATTGCATAGAATATTTTCTGTTCCTTTTTGTAGCTCTGTTGCAGTTTTTCCTAAGACCACTAGAATGCACTATAATGCAGTATGTTGTGTTTGAAAATGTTTTTCTTTATATGTATATAAAAAATATATATAAATTAACTCCATAAAATTTTGTTAGTTGAACTCTGTCCTCAGGCCAGTCACTTTCAATTACTGTTTTGACTTCTAGGAGATATTGTTACTTTGAGTCAATTTAATGGCTATAAATCTTATCCTCTTATAATCAACATTATTACAAATACACTGAGATAGACTAGAAAGTGCTTAGTATGGTGATGAAATCTTTGATTAAGAGAAGCATTGGGAATAGAGAAAAAGGTGTTCTAAATAATTTGGGACAAAATATTTACTAACATTTTTTAAAAGAAATATATACATATGGTTAATTAGCCAAATAACTGAAAATAGTCTCCCTTATGCATCAGTTCACTGATTTCCCTTCCCAAAGGAAATCTTTGTAATTGATGTTTTATGTATCATGTATCCTTCCAGAAATATTCAGTGCATATGAAATATATATAACATATGTATAAAATACTTATGTACATAGTATTTTGTACTTTGTTGTTTTACTTAAACTTAGAGATCAATCCACATTAGCAAACAAACATTTTTTTTTAAATGGGTACATATTATAAAACATTTTTTATATATGCAAAACATAAATACATATAAAAAATACTGATGTACCCACCACTTACCCTAAGAAATAGAACATCAGCTGTCTATAATTTTTATAGGTTTTCTTAAGATTCCCCTCTGTATAAAATATTGACTTTTCTGTTGTAACTGCAAAATAATTATTGCAAAATAATATGAAGAATTCTAGTACTTCGCCTGGAAGGGGGGGGGCAGGGTGCAGGGTGGAGGGGATCAATGGGGAGATAAAAGGGGGATATCTGTAATACTTTCAACAGAAAGATAAATTAAAGCATTAAAATAAAATAAAAATTCCAGTACTTCATACATTCAAGCAAATAATTTTCATTTTCTTTATACTTTCCTTGAAATATAAAAACTTTATAGTAAATTCTCAATTAGTTTTTTATAAAGATAAAAAGAACTTTCAAAAAATAACTTTCAGATTTGACTATGTTACTCTTTTATTACTTCTTTATTATTTAGATTTTCAAATTATTATTATCCCAGTCTCATTATAGTGAATATTTATTGTAAATGGCCTCAATATTTCAGGAAAGCAAACAAGTCAAAATATACAAGTGCATTAAGGAAGTATGGCCATTTTTAGTTAACCTTAAAGTTTTTTACCTCCTCTGGATTATTTTTCTGGTTTCAGATGATTAAATCTGAGATGGTTAAATCAGATTAACCAGAAATAATAACATTCATATAGCTTTTGAAAGAAGATAGACAAGAATTCCTGTTCATGGTTCTTCCTGAGTTCTTCCTGAAAAGGCAGAGGATACTTTGACTATTAAAAAAAATTATTCACTCCTGCCGCAATATCTTATTCAACATTCATGATTTGGGCTGGTTCCCCCTCCCTCCTTTGGATTGTTCAATATAATGCATACTTGGTAAATCCTAATTGCCTGACAAGGCACAAAGTATTATAGATGATTTTTCTTTTTAAAAAACTCGATTTTGAAAAGGTTAGTCTTATACAAGTTTATTTTAAATCCAAACTTATCTACTGCTTTTGATAATAGAAGTATACTGTGGTAGTTATTAAGAAAATTTGAATACAACGAAAACTAGCATGTTAATATGGTTCATTAGTAAGTATAGAAGGAAGATGTATGGTTCCCAGTGTTAGCTATTTATTTGTTATAATAGCACCTGATGGTATAACAACAAAATAATAATGGCAGACACTTCTGTATTATGACTTTGACACTTTGGAAGGCTATGAGCCTTTGAAAGTTAGCAAGGACTGCTGCATACTGATGACTACTCCTATTGCATATCTAAAAGTTTATTTAAATATGTTTTAAGATCGTTTGTATTTTCTCATTTTTTTGTTAGAGCCAAATACCACAAGTTGAAATATGGGACAGAATTGAATCAGGGAGATATGAAGCCTCCAAGCTATGATTCTGGTAAGCTAATTTTAAAGGAAGTTCAAGTGATTAAAAAGAAGTTAATATCTAGTATTTTGTAGCAACAATATTTATAACTGTGAGTTAATTTCTAGTTATTTGCATACTAGTTTTTTTTTACCTACTTACCTTTTGGCACTAATTATGTAGTGTCATTTGGATCTTTTTCCACCACCTTTCTTCTTTTATCCCTTCCCCTTCCTTTTAGTTCCTCATTTTCTGTTTATTTTGTACACTTGAGGAAGGATCAGAATTCATGGAGTAACATGTGCCAATGTAACTGATTCTTGCTGGGTCTCCCTCGTATTAATGGGAACTTTGAGATGCGCAGTACAAAGTACAGCATGTCCTTGAAGTCTGAGAGAGAGAGTAGGAACTGTGGAGGTAAAAGATTTCTTCTTTAAGTACAGGGGCATTCCTTGTCCTACAAACCTAGTCCTTCAGTTTCAGGCGCAGAATTGTTTTGGACTTTGTCACCCACAGCGGATTCCCTAACCAGGTCATCTTTTAACAGCTGAAACGTTTAGTTTCTTTTTGTGTTACTTCTTTTTCCTTCTCCTGCTTTCCTGTCACCCCCCCCAAACAGTACAAAAATAGTACTTGAAACCATCAGATCTTAAGGGGTATAGGTAGAATTTACTTACGAGTAGGTGTAGGGGAAAGTAAGAAAAGTTGTTCAAAAGTTACTGCCATGATGTGGAAGGCCTGGGGGTGGGGTGGGTGCAGGTTGGAGGGGATCAGTGGGAGGAAAAGGGGGGACACCTGTAATGCTTTCAACAATAAAGATAAATTAAAAAAAAAGTTATTGCCATGTTTTAGGTGATTGTGTTTTGGACATAATTTCAGATTAAATATCTGGATCAATTATCTGAAGATACCAACTATTGTTTATATCATTTACTGAAATACTTGCCTTGTGCTAGAGGCTTTATGTATATTAACTATAATTTTAAAATAGTTATTTAATAAAGATAACATTATCCTCATTTTAACTATATGAAATTTAAACCCAGAATAATGGAGAAATTTGCTCAAGGTCACATAACTTAAGTAATGGGAATATGAATCTGAGCGCAGGTTTGTCTGACTCCAAAATTCATATTTTTCCCATTTTACCACACTGCTTCTGCATACAACAGTTTATGAAAGAACTTCACAAAGTAAGTTCTAAATGTGCAGCTGATTTTATAGTTCAGTTCAGTGTAGTAAAGTTACTAACTTGCTTCTACAGTTCAATATTGAATCTTGAGAAATACAGTAATACCTGATCATTGACATATTTTTTCCTTTGTTTTTAAATTGTTCTATCTTTTACTTTGGTATCTCTTAACTTGAGATGCACTTAAATTTTTATAAGTGCATTTTCTTTTATATCTAGGCTATTTGTTAAAGACTGTCCTAAAATTATATTGCCTAATTCAAAGGAGTGGTTTTAACCAGTACTTTTACATTAAAAAGTTTATTTCCTACTTTTTAGATATCAATTTAGAGGTATAAAGGCCTAGTTGCAATATATACAAAATGTTTATAAGTAAACAGTGTGGTTCAGTAGGAAAAGTTTGTGCTTTCAAATCAGATACATGTAAGTTTGACTCTGCCCTAACTCTTTAAATGCCTATGATATTACCTAATATCTCTGAGTTTGCTCCATTCCTTATCTGTAAACTGGGAAAAATTCTGGGAATAATTTCTAATTCCCAGGTTTATTTTCTTAGTATACAGTACTAAGTACCTAGTTATTATTCCATGTATTGATCTTTCAAACTACGTATCCCTCTTACAGATATTAAATATGTAATACTTGTCAGACCCAGCCCCAAATTTTGTGAATAAGATGATAGTGCCCTATTGGATTTTTACAGGGAAGGTCAGAAAAAAGTGATTACAATAAAGCGACATGCATAATGGGGAAGGTAATAGGTTTGTGTTACAGAGCATAATAGCAGGGGAACCAAATCTAGTGGTCCAGGAATGCTTATTGCAGTAAGTGATATTTAAAGTTGACATCTGAAGGACGAGTAACATCAGTTTGTTGTTCCACTTATTTATGCATTTATTGGTTGAATCTTGTATGTTCCATGACTGGGGATCAAACCCTCAACCTTGGCATATCGGGATGACACTCTAACCAGCTGAGCTACCCAGCCAGGGCAAATTCAGCCTTTTAATTGAAGTATTTAGACCGTTTATATTTAGTGTGATATGGTTAGGTTTAAAGCTACCACCTTGCTATTTGTTCAGTTTATTCTTTGCTTCCTTTTCCTCTTTGTCAGATTTCTTTTGGATTAATCTAGTAATTTTTATGATTCCATTTTATTATTTTTGCTGACCTATTAGCTATAACTCTTTGTTTAGGGTTTATAACTTATGACAGTCTATCTTTAAGTGATAATGTACGACTTCATGTGTTGTATGAGATGCTTATTACTGTGTACTTGCATCTGTCCTGTCTTTGTGTGACTGTTTCATATATTTCACTCCTATTTATGTTATAAACCACTCACTACATTGTTTTTGTTTCAACAGTCAATTCTCTTTTAAAGACATTTGAGTACTATAAAAAGTAAATATTTCCAGTACTCGTATTCCTTTGTATGGATTCATATTTTCTGGTATAATTTTCTTCCTGTCTTACTAAGGACTTTCTTTAACATATCTTGTAATATGGGCCGCTATTACGATTAGCTTTTGTATCTTGAAAAAGTCTTTATTTTTCCTGTGAATTGATTCTAATGAACTGTCTTCTGTCATCCTTATCATAGTTCTGGTGTATAGAATGTGACCTTTTTCTCTGGCTACACTTGAGATTTTTTTCTTCATCTTTAATCAATTTTATTATGATGTGGTTTGGTGCCCCCCTGCCCCCCAGTGTTTCTTGGGCTGGGGTTTGTCAAGTTTTTTGGATCTATGGTTTTATGGTTTTCATGAAATATGGCACATTTCAGCCATTATTTCTTCAGATATTTGAGTTCCCCCTCCTTATGCTGTGATCTGGAAACTATTAAGGCAGTAAACTGGAACAGTTATGGGGCTTGCCTGTTTGTTTCCGTTCTCTCGGGGATCATCTCAGGGCTGGCTCTCCTCTGTTGTGTGATGTCCAGTGCCTTAACCGTTGTTTCATCTATTTTGTTTTATAGTTGTTTCAAGCAGGAGGGTAAATGGGTCCATTCCAACTTGACTGGAAGTGCCAGTCAAATACTTTTAATATTGCCAAGAAATACAACTCTTACCCACTTTAAAATCTTTGCTTTTGTATAATGTCACTTTTTGAAGTTGCTTATAAGGTAAGAATGACTCCGATAGTTGGTGACTACTTACTACCATTGAGAGAACTGTGAGGTTAGCCTAGATAAGGAAATGTGGGGAAAATCAAGTTCACATGTGCAAGAGTTGTGTTTTTTTTAAACCTCAGACTTTTGTTGTTGTAAATGTCAAATGTTACCCAGAGAGTCAGATTTTATCTCAGTATAAGAATATACTTTTTTTTTTTTAAAGAGTTTGAGGATTTGGTTTAATTCATTTATTGTTATAATTTTCATGCAGTAAAATTCACCTATTTAGTACCTTGACAAACACATATAGTCTTGTTACTACTACCCTTTGTAATCATTCCCTCCCTTTACACTCTAATCTCGCAACCACTAATCTGTTTCTGTTTCTATAATTTTTCCTTTTCCAGAAAGTCATATGGATTCCAGAGTCATACAAAATGTAACCTTTGATTCTAGCTTCTCTCACTTGGCATAAGGCATTTGAAATTATGCATCAGTATTTCGTTCCTTGTTCCTATTGAGTAGTATTCCATTGAATGGATGTACCACACTTTGTTAACATCTCTAGCTGCCAGAGTAGGCAAAGGCAGTTGAGGATATCTGAGGATGGTATAGAAAGGATTTAGGCCTGTTCTGATGGGAAATTAGATGACCTCAAAAGTTCTTTTACATCTGAAATTTTAGTTTTTTGAAGTGTCAGTATGAATGTTCCTACTTGGCAAGTATAGTTTACTCACTTGACTTAAGAAGGGGACATATTGGAACATACTATGTTATATACACAGTTCCTGAATTTGTGGGTCAGTGGAAACAGAATGTATCATTTTTCCTTAGTATTGAGACCTTTGTTTTTGCCTTTTAAAAAAAAAAGAAAGTATACTCTCTGAAGTTATCCCGAAGTAATTTTCCTTTTTGAGTTAACTTAATCCCCCTGACCTCCCTTCCCACCCTCCATCTACTCTACTGATATTTCTTTGGTGTATCACAGAGCTTTGCCTTGTTATTTTAGGAGAAAAATGAACGTGCAAGATCTAATTTTTTAAATTTACTTATTTCTCTAATTTCGTATCATTGTAGTGATAGCATATGGAGGAAAATACGTGAGCTCTGGAGTCAGACATGACTTCAATGCTTAAACTCTACTTCTAACTTAGAAACCTTAAAATTAACTGTAAAACTCATATTTCTCGTCTTTAAAATGAGGCTAGTAATAACACCTATTTTTTGAGTTTGTAAAGATTAAAAGAGATGCCCTCACCAGTTTCTCAGTGGTTAGAGCATTGGCCCTCAGATCAAAGGGTCTCAGGTTCGATTCCCGGTGAAGGGCATGTACCTTGGTTGCAGGGTCCTCGCCCGATCCAGGTGCGTGCAGGAGACAGCTGATTGGTGTGTCTCTCTCACATTGATGTTTCTCTCTGTTTCTCTCTCTTTCTCCCCTTCCTCCACTCCTTCCTCTCTTCTACTCTCTCTAGAAATCAATGGACAAAATGTCCTCGGGTGAGGATTTAAAAAAAAAGATTAAAAGAGATAATGTATACATTTTAACACAGCATCTGAAGCACAGTAAATGTGTAATATCAATATCATGAAATAGATTTCGCTAGTCTTATATCTTCACTTGAATAAAACCGTATAAAGATCACAGTTTCTTATAGTTTATTCAAGGACTGATGGAAAGTGTGAACTTTTTTTGTACTTAAAAGTAGAGCCATAGCATAATTTAGAAATCCTTTAGTCCAGACTTATCATGGAGAAGGCTCTTTTTATTTTACTACCTTCTTGAAAGGATTCAGCTTCTATCAAATGATGGATTTAAAGCTTTACAAGGAAGGCTCTATGAGATTTTCATTCGAACAGTTTCTTAAAAAGAATACTTGAGGTTTTCATTTAATAATTAGTAAAGGAAATAGATTTGAACTGAGATTGTTTCCTATCCTTTAATCAAACTGGCTTTTTAAAAAGCCATCATTCCTGGGTATTTTGTTCTAATTCTGATGTGGTGCTTCATAATACTTCTATTGAACTCTTAATTGTGTGACTTGATATGGATAGGCTTATCCTGGAGGAAACTTCTCAGGCTGCCTAAAGATTTGGAAAATGTCCTTATTTTAGTTCTACAACTCTGAAGGGAATCCAGTAGCAGTAATGAATTTAGAGTTTTGTTATGGAAATTTGACTTAAAAACAGAATTTACCTTGTCCTGAAATATACGTTACAGTGCAGCTTTACATATTATTAATCTTACACATTTTTTGGATACTTTTTATGAATGGAGATGCCCTCTAATGTATATGACAAGTCAGTTTTATTATGATTTAATGTTTCCTAGATGAAGGTAATGAAACAGAGGTGCAGCCACAACAAAATAGCCAGTTAATGTGGAAACAAGGTCGACAACTACTCAGACAGTAAGTAACTCATGGTCAAACTAAAGAAAAGCATATATTTTCATGAGATTATTTTTGTTTTGTATTTTCAACTCAGTAGAATAATTTATTTCATTATTATGCTGCTGCTGTGAAAAAGCTTAATTGAATTACTTTTCCGTTTTCATGTTAAACATATTTTCCCCCTGTAGTGGAATTTATATTTTATTAAATATTAATAAGAATTAACAAGAATAAATTATTTTCGTAATTTTATCTTCATCAAAAAGAGTACAGTTTTAAGCTTCTAGATTTTATTACACTTAAATTTATAGTTTAAAGAATTTTATACTCTTGAAGTTATTCTTTGCATCTTTTATACATGAATATACAAGTTTTAATATGAGTTTAATTAGTATTTATATGTAAATTGTGTGTTCTTAAGATTTTTGTTTTTAATTGATTGGAGAACTTTCCGATTTTCCCAAATTTGCAAATATTGCACTAACATGTCCTTTCTCCGATAAAATGGGTATTTGAGACTATAAAGAGGGAACAAAGCTGGGTTGAGGTTCAGATGTCAGGACTTAGACCCACACACCAGCTCAGTGCCTGGTCCTTGCATATCACATTTGAAACTGGTGTTCAGGTTTGTGCCTCAGTACTCTATGAAATTTGCTGCTTGTTTTGGATTTTTGAGGTCACTGTCAATAGTCTAAATCTATGATTTCCAATAGGTGCCTGCCAGCTGTTCCTCTTGATGATGGGAAGAGAATAGTAAAATGCCTCACATATCTATTTTTCTTCTACTTGAAGTTAGAGGAAAATGAGTTTTCATTAATATTTAATAAATGGATTTTTCACTAGTGCCCTCACTTTGGTCTTAAATATGATTTAAGCATTTTCCTTATATAAATAAATATGTGTTCATAATCTGCTGGTTTTTTTCATGGGAAGTTATTACAGTGAGCAATCCAAGAGATATTTGCAGAAACTTTAAAAGACTCATAGCTGCCCCTTAAAGGAAAGGTGACATTTTAGCAGTGAATGAGGAAGTAACTGTTTAGTAAAGCCAACTTATCTTTGGAAAGCGCAGTTCTTGTAGCAGTTATTTGCTATGTGATTTTGTTGCCAAAGTGAAGTATGTATCAAATATTATTTGTTAGAAATGGAGAAACATAGTACCTTTGTATTACTTTGCAAGAACAACTGATTAAATTTAGGAAAATTAGAAATTTATTATCTATATTTTAATCAATCCCTTGCTATAAATATTGAATAGGATTGAAAAATGAGTGTCTTGATTTGATAGGATGCACTTACTCCATTTTGGCCACATATCTTTGTGAGAGATCTCTTTGCGCTGTAATAACTATAATACCAGACACTGAAATAAACTTCCCTTAGACTGGTTACCTTGTTTACCTTCATTTTCTCCCTCGTCCCATAGACTGGCGCTTACTTATAAGTTAATGCCTAGCACTTGTCCGTCATGTTTATTAATGATGCTCTTAGTGACACTTGCCTTATTGATGTTCCTGCCTCTACCACTTTTGATCTTATTTTTTCGTCATCTTTGTTAATAGATATTGAGTGCCTAGATGCCAGGCAGTATACTAAGTATGTCTCTTTTAAGGAAAGAAAGCTGAGGTTCAACAGAATTAAAGTAACACAGGAAGAAAGTAGCAGAAATGGTGTTTAGATCCAGTTCTAACTCTAAATATAAAGCCTATTCTCTTTTATTCTGTGCTGCTGCCCCTCTGCCACGTGCCCCTCTCCCTGTGCACACAGGCATCCCACATTCCACAACTGAATTGTGGTCTACATTTTTTATTTTACAGTTGTCCCAGGATAGACGCTTTCCTCCTATAGAAGTTACTCTTTGGATTATATTTTCTTCTTGTATGTCGTGGAGGAAACTATGTATGCTAGAAACATTCTCTTTAGATCTCAAACAATGACACTTTACATCAGAAATGTAAAAAGACTACTGGTTATAATAATTACTATCATGAAATAGTAATTTATCTGAGAGTGAGATTACTCCAACCCTGCCTAGAAGAAAGAATGTGTGTGCTGTGAGGTATATTAAGGAACAGCTTCTTTGATAAATATAATGAATGGTGTATTGTATAGTTCTCTGATTTTTCTCAGTGACCATAGAGACTGGTACTGCAAGAGCCAGCTCCATCTGCAAGAGACCGCTCCATCTGGAAGATTATTAGCAAGTCATACTAGCATAGTACTATTCTGTTAAGTCTTATGCAGGCAGTGAATTTAAAGAAATACTTTAATTTATGTATTAAGTTATAGAATGCTCATCCAGTATGGCTGAATTGTAAGGATCCTCTTCATACACAGGTATCTACAGGAGGTGGGTTACACAGATACTATTCTAGATGTGAAATCTAAACGAGTGCGAGCTTTGTTGGGCTTTTCAAGTGATGTCACGGACAGGGAAGATGACAAAAATCAGGACTCGGTTATAAACGGCACAGAAGGTGAAGTTAAAGATACAGCAATGATTGGGTAAGTATTTTGTCTGGAAAGTGTTTTAGCTATAACTTTAGTTTTTATTAAATATATTTGACTTATGGGTGATATTTATACTTGCACTTTTAGATACTGCTACAGAAATAATCAGAATAAAGTTTAATAAAAATTTAAAATTCATTTGATAGAAGATAACATAGTTATGATATTTTAATATTTTTTATTTAAGATATTTGCTTGAAATTTATGGACTTAATACAGATTTTAATATCTTGAAGCTTAGTTACTATTAAAACTTCATAAAAGATCTTATTTTGGAAATTCAGTTCAAATCTTTAAGAGTGAAATTTTATTTCTGTAACCTAGAAATCACATAAATACACAAATTTTTTAGAAGTAAACCTTACCTTAGCCACTTTTGTTTATCTGGTAATGCTGTAACTCAGCTTTCCTTTGAAAAATATGTATTTTAAGTATATATTTTTAATTGACAGAGTAAGTGTGAAAAATTCAATAGCTGTTTGAAATGTTTTGTTTTTTGGATCATGTATCATACAGCTATATGTAATTCTGCTAAAAGGAACATGAAAAGTTAAAGGAGAGTCATCTTTATTTTCTTTCTTTCTCCTCCCCCGAGGATATATTTATTGATTTTAGAGGAGGGAGGGAGGGAGGGAGAGGGAGAGAGACGTATTCATGCAAGACAGAAACATCTATTGGTTGCCTCCTGTGTGTGCCCCGATGGGGATCGAAACCTGAAACCCGGGTATGTGCCTGGACGGGTATCAAACCCACTACCTTTTGGTGTACGGGTTGATGGTCCAACCAACTGAGCTGCCCCAGGGCAAGAAGGTTCTTCTTTATTGAAAAAAAATTGGCAGGATTTTTGAAGAAATAAAAAAAGGTTCTGTGAAAGTCTAAATATGATGTCACTTTCTTTTAATGTTTGTTTAGGCTGAAAAAATGGTTTTAATTAAATTCTATATGTGTTCTAGTACAGCATTTTCAACCAGTGTGCCGCAATACTTTTTAAAACATGCAATACTTGATTATTTAGTCAGGGGCCCTGAATTCTTTCCCCTTAGATTGTCAGATTAAAAAATGACAACAGCCAGCACAGCAATAGCCAGCTGGTGTGAATGAATCAAAATTATACCAATTTTTTTTGTCTGATCAGCAATAAATATATTTTTTGGCATGCCACAGAATTTTAGTAATTAGTTTCTGTGTGCCATGAGATGAAAAAGGTTGAAAATTGCTGTTCTAGTGAGAACATAGTTTCTGATATCTGGACCATAAGCTAAAATTATGAGATTTAGGTAAAGGTTAAAAAAATATGACTTCCGTAAACGGATGTTATTCGAGCTTTCTTAAATGTATTCATTAGTAATTAAAACTACATTAAATTGTTTTTATAAATGTGAGATGTAGATTGCTTCTCTGTGCAGACATAGACAATGTAGGCATTCTTGGTTATAGTTTTACCTAAAGGGTTAAGTCAATATAAAGACCACTTTAGTTGTCTTGTGTTTTGGCCTGACCTGTCTTTTGAAGCCGACAAGGGAATTATTCTGAATGTCTAATTTATGTAGAGATGAAGAAAAGGGTGGAAAAATGTCAAACATAGCTTCCAGCAGATTTGAAGTTTATTATTTATCTGTTTTGAAAATTTTGTCCATAGTTGGGGCTAAATTTTTTTATGGACATGCCTTTTCTAAAACATTTTTTAGTGAACTAGAGGGAAATCATCCTTTCTGATCATTAGGAAATTGTTTACTAGATTTATTTTTAGGGACCTAAATTAAAATCTTACATATTTGAAATCATTTCCAAAAGCTTAATGCTCATCGATAGGATGAAGTTTTGCAGTAATGTTGATTTGACTAATACATTGTATTTAGTAACTTCATGTCCGCCTTTGCTTTTTTCAGCTGTTCAGAGAGATAAGATTGCATCAGAGAAAAATGACATCTTCTAGTTATGTAGTTATGGAAACTTATGTGTCATAGGAAGAGTTGCATAGAGGGAAAGAATAGAGAAAAGTAGTTGCAGAGAGAAAAAATATATTTAAAAACAAATACATGAAAGTTAACTTAGGATCTAAATACTTCTGAATCAGGAGGGGGAGTTCTTTACATTAGATTACCATTAATCTGAATAGGTAGGGTTGCAAAGTACTTTAAAAAGTAATCACTTCCTATGTTGTCTTTCCAAATAAAATCCATGGAAATATAATGGATAAGAATCATTGTCAGTCATAATGTGATGTGAGGGATCATAGTTACAATATAAACAGAAGTTAGTGCATCATATCACAGATTAATTCTTATGTTAGGTTTAAAAATGTAATTGAGCAAGATGTGCATGTTTTAACCAGGAAATCTGAGTTAACAGAGCCTGCCTCTGTGCTGGATAATTTCAAATTCCCTGGGAGCGCAGCTGCGGACTTCAGCGATGACGACGACGACGACGACATCGACGGACGAGGGAAGAGCATCACCGACACGTCGACGGTGAGCTGGATAACTCGGATATAAATATTTTTAGGGACTATTATGCACACTGTAAAAATAACATGTTCTCTCAACCTAAACCCTTAACTTTTTTTTTTTTCATGAATTTGAGGAAATATAGAAGAGTTTTTAGTATTGATTTCACCATCAAGAATACTTTTAGTATAGCAGCTTTCTGTTAAGGGCCCCATTCTTCGACTTTTTGTTAATCATTACACATTTCGACATTTCTCTAGAGCTGGTGAATATGGTGAACGTTGTGTGTTGTAACAGTGCCCTGTTGTGTGCCGCTGTAAGACAATGGAACTGACAGACCCGTTATGGTGCCTGATGGTGACTGGCATCAGCGCTCAGTGATACAGTTTTGTTCTTGTCAGGGTTGCTTTGGTGGACATGGTCTACAGAGCTTCAGGACTCTTCTGTTATTTCTTGAAGCTTGTTTAGGGTTTTTGGTAGTTTTGTTTATGTCTTTATAAGTTAGTTGACCCTCTCGGTAGTTTCCTAGAATAAGAGATGTCTCTGACTTGCTCCTTCCCCCTTCCCCTCCCCCTCCCTGCTCTGCTCTGCCCCTTCTCCCCTCTCCCTTGCCCCCTTCTCCCTTTCCCGTCTCCCCTCTCTTCTTGCCCGTTACTCTTTTCTGCCTCAGCTCCCTTCTCCCCCTTCCTCCTGTTTTTAGAGTAAGAGGAGAGGGCACGCTTTGCTTCGCTAGGAAGATGTTCATGTTCCCTCTTCCACTTTTATTTAAGAAGAGGGAGGAGGGATGTAAGGTAATACAAAGCAGACTGGACCTGAAGTCAGAAAAGCCTTGGGTTTCAGTCCCCATTTTGTTATCAGTTGTCTGTGCTTATTAATCCTTCAGGCTTAGCCTTTTAGTTTGTAAAGTGAGGATTATAATACATACCATCTTATCCCCAGAGGATTTTGTGAAGAATAAATGAGACACTACATATGAAAATGGTGTGTTTAACTATAAAGTGCTTTCTAAGTGCATCTTCTTTGTTCTTTATGCCTCTGCTTCCATCAGAGACTCTCAAATTATTACTTCCAGATTATTATTTACCTGGGCCACTCTTCAGTTGTATTCTGCTGATTCAGCCCTGCCATGGATATTATTTGAGCTTTGAGAAGTTACCCTCTCCCCTCCCTCTTTCTATTGCCCAAACAAATAGTCATAAATATGCATTGATTTGCTGCAGTTGAAGAAAATGCCCAGGCTTGAGTGGCAGCCGTTGTCTGCTCACCTGGAGGTTCTCTCCTCCCTTGTGACTTCTGTGAGATGGTGGCGCTGAGACACTGTTTTCCTGCCAGAAGAATGTGTTCATAGCTTAGTGGTAAATAATAACTAGCTATGACACTCTGAGTTTCTGTTAGTTGTAATTACATCAGTTTAGATATTTTTAAAATCTGTAAGCTGGTTATTTTAACTATTAAGTATGGTCTCACTAGACATTCCTAACCATAAACTGGTTTCTTTTTAAGTAATCAAATTCACAAATACCTTGTCTTCCAGTTAGTATAGGCCATAGCAATTCTTTGACCAAGTAATGAAGGCACAGCTAATGTAAAAATACTTAACCCCATTGAAACATTGAATTAAAAAATTTTTGTAGTTCTTCCGGAAAAAATATTTCTAAACAAATAATTGTTTTTTTCATAATAGTTTCACTAACTCTTATGATATAGTACATTAATTTTCACAGCTGCAGTATAATAGCAACATGCCAAAAGGACTTTCAAAACCTAACTCTACGTAGCAGTGAATAAGCATGACTTAGAAGATTTATTGCAGTGCTTTATATAAAGAAAGGATGGCTGATAATTATCCTGTTACTGCTTAGTAGAACAAACAGGTTTTTTAAAATGTTACTTGATTTCTTTAATCAAAATAGTTTACTAGGTTCAACTAAGAAAATATAGAAACATAAAGCTCTTAGTAGCAGTTGATTTTGTTTAAGTTCTTCTATAGTACAGTGTCTTCAAAAGGTACATATGTCCCTTCTCCTTTCTTGCCCTTTGCCCTCTGTTGGAATTTGATTGTTCTTCAGGTTACATTCTGGATCATTTTTCTCCTCTCCATGTCCCTCTTTCCTGAAGCTCAACCTCTTCATCGATTTTTTTTACCATTCATTATGAGCATTCTCATCATCATATCATTTGTTAAGTGTAATAATGATCTTGAAATTATGTATGCCCATCAGATGTGATCAGTTTTGAACTACATGAAAGATAACTTCAGCAGCACATTGTCTCCACATTCCAACACTTTGGTAGGAAGAGCTAATGGGATGCAGGATAATTAACTGTTGTTTTAGTCATAGTGTAAAAATCTTATAGCTGTTTGTGTTATGCCTCTTTTAATGGGTTTCAAAGTGACAGCCTATCCCTTTTACTAATCTTAGCCCCCTGTGCAACTGGTATCTTTTTTGTGTTTGTCTTAATTTTTTTAATTGATTCGTAAGCCATTGAAGGTAGGAGTGGAGTGGAACCTTAAGATATAATGAAGAAAAGTAATACATGCTTATTACAGCAAACCCCACCCATTCCCATTTACTAATCCTACTCTCCATTGGTAACTACAGTTCACTTTTCTTTTATGTCTAGCCATTCAAAATACAGGGATTTTTGTTTTTTGATTTAAATGAGATACTTGATAGACAGTGGTTTTCAACTTACCATTTATCTTCCTTCTTTGTTAGGTTATATAGAGAGGAGACCTAGAAACAGGTTTTTCCCAGAAGGTTAGTTTTGTGACTTAACACTATAATTAGTAATATCTAATGTTGAAAATACATTCAGACTTTGAATTTATGGTTCCAGATACTTCTGTGTTTTCCCTGCCCTTTTTTTCAGGCATTGAGAATATGGATTCTCTGTTCTCTATCTATAGGATGTTGGTGATGATCCCTCTGTTTTCTGTCATAAGTTCCATCAGGGTCACGAAAAGGGAGGGATCAAGCCTGTAGGGTAAAGGTAGGTGGGTTAGGCATTGCATTTGTATCTGGAACTATGAAGACGAACGTCTTCTGTTGGTATAGCTCTTAAAAGACATTTCTACTGTAGTCTGCCTGCCCAGGGAAAATTAGAACAGATTATTACCATATAGTAATAATCTGGCTTGTGAATACTTACAAAAGAATACACCTTTAGCATAGGTTTTCTGTTTACATTCTGTCAAACAGATCTTGCTTTTTATGTTTAATAGACTTACTAGATGGTATTGGAAAATGCTATAAAATTAAAAGTGTTTCTTGGTTTCATAGAAATATTCTAAATAGCTAAACTAATTATTCTAGCATCATTAAAGAATCCTCGATTTCTCCTCAGCAGTGTTTATGTGCACCAGGATGGTTAGGGCAGATCAGGTTTCATCCATGGTGCCAGCTTCCCTTTATGATAGTGGCTCCCTGGAGTGCTGCACTGAGGAGGATTCCTGAGCCTGTATCTGGTCTTAGATGAAAAGTGCTGTGATTGACAAGTGGTATCAGTCACAAGCATGAGAACAGGGCCACCCAAATCAGGTAATCGTTCTCTCTCAGAGTCTCTTTCTAGAGTCTCTAGTCTGTACCATTGATCTATATGTTGAACCATTATAATTTTAACCACTCAGAATAGTACAGTGATAAAGTTTGATCAGATCATGCTGTTTCTATTTTGCATGACGTGAAAAGGCTGAGAGGTCTGGAGAAGTTGAGATACTGAGTCCATTTTATCAAAGGAAGCTGCAAACCAGTTGTCCTAATTTCTTTGGGCTTCTGGTGGTGGAGGTGACCAAAAGGGAGATAATTAATAAAAAGTATTGACATATAGATCTCAAAAATTATCTCTACATGCATTAAGCCTAAGTTTTAATCTTCCAACTGGATTTGTGATTCCAGAGATATTCCTAAATATATAAAAATGAGATATAACAGCCCTGCTGGATTTGATTTGCTATTAAATCTAAGTCAAGTCTCACTCTGAAACATCCATATTTTAGGAAAAACTTGAATAAATACAGAGCTATTAGAGAAAATTAATGCAGGATCGGGACAGGAGAAATAATGGGAATTTCCCGACCCCCAGCCCCCCGCCACAAACAGAATACCTTCTGAGTCTTGAGGCATGTATTATGAGTTTGTAGTTTTTGTGATTAAATTTTTAAGGGAATGATGTATAAGAGTTAAAATTTATCATGGTTATATTCTGAAAGCTCTTGCAATGTTTTATGAAGTGTTTCTTTCTTTGGTTAGATTAGAATGTCTGGCCCGGCCAGTCGTGGCTTAGCGGTTGAGCGTTGACCTAGGATCCTGGCGACCGGGGTTCGATTCCCGGTCAGGGAACATGCCCGGGTTGTGGGCTCGATCAGTGACTTTCTCATCATTGATGTTTCTGTCTCTCTCTCTCCCTCTCCTTTCCTCTCTCTGAAATCAATAAAGATATATTTAAAAAAAAAAAAGATTAGAATGTCTGCACACTGCACAAACTGCTCCCAAGAAATGTAAGATTTGGTTGTGGTTCTCATACTACAGTATTTCAGGGATATAGTGTATCTACCTGTAATTTAAATACATGTCTTATATTCCAGTGTTTTCAATATATGATACCATTAGTTTATTTAAAACAAGCCGTCATTGGACAAAATTTCAATTATTGCTTTAAAATGTAGTGTCATCTGTGTTTTCTACAGTTGAATTGGTATTACAGTTATTTAACAAAACAAAGATACACTTTCTGAAGAAAATAATTCGGTTTTCCCATTCAGTGGTAAAGGGATACCTTCTCCTTTATTTAAATTAATTCCACAATATATTTTAATTTGGCATATTTTTTCATTAGATTGTTAGGAAAAAAGCATTGCCTGATAGCAGTGAAGATCGAGATACAGAAGAAGCTCTAAAGGAGTTTGACTTCTTGGTTACCTCAGAGGAAGGCGACAGTGAATCTAGAAGTGCAGGTGATGGAACAGACTGGGGTAAGGAAGGATACTGAATAATGTTGAAATGTTGATCCACTGAACTTTTTATTACCACCACCTTCTGTCTGGGGTGTGTGTGTGTGTGTATGTGTGTATGTATGTAAAGAAAGTTGTACAAGTAATTGCCTCATTAAAAAGAATTAAGTAATGAAGTATGAAAATAATTTGAATTCATATACAGAATGTTCTCTGTTTTCTGCCTAGACAGTAGAATGTACAAATCTAGATTTTTGTGGAGTATGACAATGCATTAGCAGCAATTTTCAAGCGGTGTGCTGCACGAATTTTTATAACATGCATTACTGACTATTTAGTCAGGCACACCGACCTCTTTTTCTTTAGATTGTCAAATAAAAATTTAAAAAATGACAATAGACAACACAACAATTGACGTCCAATGTGAATGAATCAAAATTATACCTATTTTTTTGGTCAGATTGGCAAAAAATATATATTTTGGTGTGCCGCAGTATTTTAGTAATTAGTTTGTGTGTGCCACGAGATGAAAAATGTTGAAAATTGCTGCTTTAGAGGATTTAGAGAGCTCATCCCTGGCATCTTCTGTACAAAAAGAAGATAAGTTAAAAATTTGTAGTTGCCATTCTAGTCAGGTTTCGTCAGTTTGCACAAGTCATCAAATTTTGTGTGTGTAAATTGTTCTAAGTGTATTTGATATTTTAAACATCTAACAGGAATTAAAACAAGTGTTTTGGAATGAGAGAATGTTCTCTTGAGGTTAAAGAATTTTAGAACACCCTTAGCTTACAGCCGATGCACTTGAGAGACGTAGGGTTAGGGAATGAGTAGCTACCCAAACTTTCTTCTTGGGGCTTTCCTGGCGGGGGTCTGGTAATGCTCCTGCCACTTCTTTTCCTTTTTCATAGCAAACATTTGAAGAATTATTTGGGTCAGTTACTTGAAGTCATTATGGAGAATATAATGGCTCTTTAGTGACTGACCTTTGTCCCTCCCCACGACAGAACAAAGTTTGGAAACCAGAGGAAGTTAAAGTGAAATGAGTCTCTCTTCTGTTTTATTTCCTAATGAGCTTATATATCAGGTTATTCAGATATTTCAGGCAACAATTCTACCAATATGGTTAGACCCACTGTGCCTCACGCAGGTCGTCTTTGAGAAGTCCTACATCTGCGTAGTAATGATACTGGGCCCTTTTCATTGCCAGTCTCTTTGCAGTGGTGATTGGAATTCACTTTTCTCCAGACACGGCTGCATTGTCCCTTATGTAACTTCTTTGCCTTAAGGGGTGAGTCATGGCCCAGAGTATTAGATGACACCTGTGTGTGCATTTTAACCTAACTTGCTAGGGAGTTATGAGTGAAAACCTGAGGGACTATTCCCGCATCTGAGCTATCTCACTCTTTAGTAGTGTGTTGGGTATTTTTTTGTTTATGAATATGAGTGAATGGAATCTTTCAGTTGACTGGAGGTTTCTTTACCTGGAGTTTGACCTTATGTGTTTTAAAGATTTTATAATTCTAATTCTAAGCATTTCACCTTTAAGCAATTAACAAAACTAGCTGGCAAATCCTGTGGAGTTGAATAGACATTTAAACCATTTTAAGTACTTCCTTTATCCCTCCCCAACCCCTAGAAAATGAATATGTTTAGGTTAAGAATCTTGTTAGTGTCGCCAAGTAAATAGATTTTACCACACATCTATGAGTTTTCATTGCTATTGTTATTATGAGTCTAGTTAAGATTATGATAAGGCTAATTTTTATAGTTAAAAAAATTTTAAGGCTTATTTAAAAAACAACAACTGAAGGCATTTTGGGATCTAGAAGCCACCCAATTTAATTAATTATTAAGACCCGATTGATGAAAATTAACATTTTTGATTGTTCGCTCTTTCTGGAAAAAGAGACTTTCTACTATTGATAGATTATAGTTAGGTTTATAAAAATATTGAGGGTTTTTTTTTTTTTTTTTATTATGTTTAGTATATTCACAGGCCTAATAACCATTTTTTTAAACTGTGGATTGGAACTTAAGAATAGACAAATTCCTGTTTATTCTGTTTATTCCAGTCATTCAATAAGTATTGATCAAATGCCTTCTATGTGCCAAGTGTTCTAGGTGAGGATCTCCATCCCTGTTCCTACCAAGAGGACATAGGCAATAAGCAATAACCATGATATATCAATAGTATGTCAGAAGGTGGTAAATGCAATGGAAAGTAGAAAAAGTAGAACAGAATAAGGGGGATAGAGAGTGCTGGGGTCGGTGTGGGGTGGAGGCCACAGATTACAATTTAAAATAAGGTGGTCATGAGAGGATAACATTTGAGCAAAAGACTTGAAGTTGACGAGGGAGTTAGGCATATGGTACCTGGGGAAGTATTCAGGAAGAAGAAAGCCAGAGCAAATGCCCTAAGATAGCAGCAGCCCTGGTATGCTTGAATTCAAGGAAGCTAGAGTGCTTGGGGCTGGAATATAGTAAGAAGTGACCAGATCATGTAGGGTTATGTAGACCACTGGTGAGATGGGGAACCATGGGAGGGATTTGAACACGAGGATGGCAGGATCTGACTTTTATGTTAAAGCATTACTCTGGCTGCTGTGCTGAGAACCCAGGGCAACCAGTGTTGATAGTGAACTTGGTGGGGAGAGAGAACAACTGTTGCAGTAATTCTAGAGAGAGAGAGAGAAGGAGGGAGGGAGGAGGGAGGGGGAGAGGGAGGGAGGGAGGGGGAGAGAGCGAGAGGTTAGGGAAGTAGTAGAGATGCTGAATAGTAGATTCTAGATGTGTTTGAAGGTAGGAAAAACTGTTTCCTGAAATAGTTGATGTTGGGTGAAAGAAAGGGAGATTTTTGGTCTGAGCAAATGAAAGTATGGAATTTCCATCAAGTATGATGGTGAATCCAGTTGATGGAACAGATTGGATGGGGGAGATTGGGAATTTGGTTTTGTATGTGTAGTTTGAGATATTACTTAGACTTCGTAATGGAAATGTAGAGTGTGCAGTTGGATATATGAGTCTTGAGTTCAAGTGAGAGTTCTAAGCTAACACGTAACATTATATAGTATAGAAATTATTTTATAGTAAGTATAAAATATATAGCATTTATTCTTTAAGTTTTCTTCTCCTGAAATAGGGAAAATTAATGATTGGAATTTCTTTTCTCGTAGAAGCTCTATTTCCTGTTTAAAGAATTGATAAACAAATCACTTAAATTGCTTTAAATTTTAAATGCAGGTTGATTAAGTGTTCAGGTGTTTCTTATAAGACCTTTAAAATAAAAATGATCATTTGTTGATGAACACATGCCAAAATAGAAAATTTTTCAAATGAGAAGATCATTGAAGTCTATTTTGTATAACCTTAATAATCTCTCATTATGTAAATTAATAAAAAAAATTTGTGATTCAATCCTAATCGAATTCAGAAAATGGGATGAAAATGAGGGGTTCTTGATTATAGAGTTTTGGGGCCTAATTTACTAAAAGTCACTCACATCTTTCAGGGTTTTTTTTCTTCTATGTCTCTTTCAAGAGAAATTTAATATTACCTAGGAAATTGAATTGGTCACTGTTTCTTAGATACTGTATTTTGTGTGACATATCTGATGTCTTTTTAAAATTAATGATACTAAGGAGAAAATGGTTATGTCAGTCATTGACATAATAGTGAATTGACGTATAGTGTTTATTATTTCATTGAAAAAGGTTGTTTCATTTGTTTCACTCTGTTTAGAAAAGGAAGACCAGTGTCTCATGCCTGAAGCTTGGAATGTGGACCAGGGAGTAATTACCAAACTCAAGGAACAATACAAAAAGGAGAGAAAGGGGAAAAAGGGGGTGAAGAGTAAGTGGAAAACATTGTATCTGTAATTCATAAATCTTGCCTCTTTCATATCCCCCAATTTTTTTTCAATGTTTTCCTAAAACTACTTACTCTTTTTCTTTTCTACTCCTGGCCTCTTTCCTTTTCACTTGCTCTCAGGGGTTGAAATTAAATGGTTAGCTATTTAATTAGGAACTTAAAAAAAAACCCAAAATAAAACAAAACAATGCATATTATTATTGAATCATAGTATATTCCAATAATAAATCCAGAGCCTCATGAGAGTGTGGGACTGTATTCAAACATAGTGATGATTTTATTTTTAAAAATATATGTGCTTAATTACAATAATGATTTTTCATTGTTGACAATTTTAGATAATTTTAAATCTCATCTAGTATGACCCTCTGGCAATCCACCAAAATTATTGCTCATAATTTTAGAATTTAGAGACAGAAAGAAAGTTAATTTCTACCCCTGAATATCCTATGTGTTCATAGCACACAGTTCATTTGCTTTCACCACTATATGCTATACAGGGCACAGATACACAATTTCTAAAAGTATTTATTAATTTAAAACTTTTGGCCAATTTCATTTATAATATTACCAATTCGCTTTTTTCTTTTCAATAAAATGTGTGCCACATCAAAAACAGAAGCTTAAATTTCTAGCCCTGTGAATCATATATATATAATTCATTATGCAAATTATTAATAAAGTTTGGCAATAGATCTAGTTAAGCATGTAAATGGAAATACAAAAACTTTCAAACATCCCTGAAAACCCCTTTTTAGGAGAGCAAGGTAAAACTAGCTCCTTGTGTTTCCACTTATTGACTGTATGAACATGGGTCTATCTTTTATGGCAATAGGAGTTTTACCCTCTGGGATATTAAAGTAGCGTAAAGTGAGATTAAAATCCAGTTTAGTGAAACATGCATTTAAAAGTTGCAGAAGACTGGAAGGATATACTTTTTTCTTTTTATAGTATTGTTAAAGTTTATTAAAGACCAGTCACTCCTGTTAGGACATTCTTTCAAATCCCAGTAATTACTGGAAAACATTTAAATATTTATTTAAAATATTTTAGGATTTACAGGCCTTTAGCTTGAATGGATAAAAGTCAGTGGCTATTATTGATGTCATCATTGTAACAACCCTTACATAAATGAGAGATGATGTCATTTGATGTCTTCTCAATATAAATTAAATCAATATAAATATTAAAACAGTAGAATATTTTGTACCTTTTATCCAAATAAACTGATAAGAAAATTAGTCTTAACAAACAGTACTGAGGCATGATTTGTTATTGCTTTTCAGAACCATAACAAAACCTGTTAAACTGAAACTTTGAGGAAAATTAGTGTATCATACATGAGAAACAAGAATATTTTAATTTTTAGGTTGATTTAAAGTTGATATATTTCTTTCACTCATTATGCTACAATAATGAATGTCTTGAAATGTAAAAGATCTTTAAATTGGAACAGCATCAGGACTTATGTAGAACTCATCTACTATTATATCGGTTATTCAGTTCTTGTCAAATATCAAAGCATTGCTGTAGTTGAAATTTAGCACTTAAGATCTAAAACTGCACCATTTGACTGGAACAGTGTTCCTATTAATAGAAGTTATTCGATTTCCTGAATGTGGGGATTATGATCAGTATTCAGGCATAAAGCACAAAGTTTTTTAGTATGATGAGGAAAAAAGACTATGGGGAGAAATTTTAATGTCTTTTACTGAAGCTAGAGAGACTACAAACGGTTCAGCACGTTTTGTTTCATTGTCAGTTCCTGTTATGTGGATAAATGGTAGTCTGGGAACAAGCCAAAACAGAACTGAGGCAAAGCTTTGAATGGCTAAATGAAGCATTAATTTATAATCTGGAAATATCTTATTAATTGAACTGTGTACTCATTGGAAAAGTTTGAATTCTTTTAATATGGTCTATTAGAAATATTTCCAGTCAAATTGTGTACTCCAGTCATACTGTCTTGAAATATATTTTTAGATATTAGTTAAATTGCTTATGCTGGTGTAGGAAAAAAACCATAACGGACTATGGGTAAGATTTCCCATTCTTAATTAAACTTATAACAGGAAAAACTACCGAAGATCTGTTTCAGCCTCTATCCTATATAAAACAGTCAAAACAGGGATGTGGGAGAATGAAGAATCACATTTCAGGTAAGTAATCAGCAGGGCATGAGGCTTCACCTCGGGTACCATAGCTTCAGGATGTAAGGCGATGAGTGCAACTTAACTTAAGCAAACCATCAAAAAGTGATGTTATTGTTTAATTTGGTACACAGCAGTAGCTTCACAGTCTGCAGTGTCTGTCTGAATTTAGAACAATCTGCAAGAATTATAGAATATTATTTTTAATGGTTGAAATTGCACATTGAGCATTTGTCCATACAAATAGTGATGTTATTCCATTAACTTAATTTTTAGAATATATGTAAAATATAAGTCTTTTCAAGAAATAATAAACTTTTAAAATAATTTGAAAATTTGGAAAATAATTACTTTTTATTACAGTACGGTAGATTTAGAGGTGAATGTTGGCAGTTGTGAATAAGTTTATGGCAGCATTTTAATGCAGTTGGATAATTCTGTTTCTTCTCTTTTGTTCTCTCCCTCCCTTTTTGGGCTAGGGCCCAATAGGTCAAAACTACAAGATATGCTTGCTAATTTGAGAGATGTTGATGAACTTCCCTCATTGCAGCCATCTGTGGGTTCACCTTCCAGACCCAGCAGCTCCAGGCTTCCTGAACACGAAATAAATAGGGCAGATGAAGGCGAGTATTTAAGACACTCTGGGGCACAGAAAGCACTTGGATATCCATATCTACATTCTTACTAGAAAGGGCTCTCTAAAAGAAAAATTGTGTTCTACCAATATTTGATCTACATGTTATTCCCCAAATGTAGGTTTTCTTATATTCATGGGGCTTGATTCCAACTTCAGTCTTTACGGCTTGAAAAGGGGTGCATAAACTTAAAAACCATCTTCAAGTTCTAGTTTTGAATTATCTTTGCAATTTCAGATAAAGCCTCCGTAGCCTGTGTGTACTACATACACTTATTACTTTATTTTTATTTTATTCATTTAGGAGGCAGTGCCACACTTAAGACGCACTACAGCCTTAAGTTCTAAGGAATTTTAGAAATCAAATAAGATTATGCCTCTTGTTGCTTTCTCTCTCTTCATCCCTCAAGTGTGCTGGTTTAGCCACTGGTATGTGTTTTCAGGCTTTATTTGACCATTTCTAGAACATTAGCTAAATTAGCCCAAACAATATGTATGGTAAAATCCCACAAATCTTAGTCTTTTTTTGAAAAGTAAATTTTTTTTAACACCTAAATAAAGTTATCTGAAAATATTAGAAATGAAAACAAAACAGGCGAAACACCTGGCTAAAGACGTAGTCTTATTGTCTTGCATGACTCATTTAGTTGAAATTTTGGCATGAAAATTGCTTTTCTAATTTAAACAATTCCCTCATCATTAATAAATGTTTAGAGTTCTTTAAATTCCCTCAGAGGATATATGGTATGTTTTGGTAAAACGCATTTTTGTTACTGCTGCTTTATTCTATGGTGGTGTGAAAGTGTCTTACTTAAGTTGTACTCTACTTTGTTCTTATAAGGATTTTCAGTAGAGTTTCTGCTACTACTATTTTTAAAAGAACATAACTATTCTTTCATTTCTTTGACGAATATTTATGACTGAATGAAAAATTATAGGAATGAGTCTGTAGCTGAAAAACACCTTGTAAATTCAGTTTTCTACATATACTAATTAGTAGGTTGATTTGCTACTTTTAAGAAAAATTTAATTTACTTATTTAACAGCGAAAATTTAAACTACTAAATTCATCTAATAAACTCATAAATGTTTGTCATCAATAAAGTAACCACCTGTAGAAAACTACTGAAAGACCATCTACAGTTTGTCAGAATAATTTGCATTTACAAAAAATGGCATTTTATTATTAGCCAAATTAAGTAAAATACTTATTTTATATAATAAATTTGGCATTTTACTTTTAACTGGTTCTTCTGTGATGGTGACTAAAGAGGTTAATTTGGTGTGTCCACATTTATAGTAAGGATATTTATATTTATCATGAAGTAAATCTGACATCTTGAAGCATAGTTGAAATCTAAAATGTTCAAATGGACACTTTAAGAATTTTTGTTTGAAATAAACATTCTTAAATGAAATATAACTTACCTACAGAAGACTACTGAAGTCACCAAAGTGTAGCTCTGAATTATTACAAAGTGAACCCAACCATGTCACCACTGCCCTTAGGTCAAGGAGCAGAACATGACCAAGGCCTAGAAGTCCTACTAGTGCTGCCTTCTAATCACTACCCTTTCTCTCCTTTCTAGAGGTGATCCTGATTTCTGTCACCACATAGTTTTGCCTTATATTGGCACATTTCACAATTGTAACCATTTTCATTTGAAATTTTTTATATTCCTCCAGGTTATAGAATTAACAATTTTATTTGAATGAGAGTAGCAATGTTCAGAATCGCTTGTTATATGTGATTAATAATTGATAGAAATAATTTTGGTAATTAGCATGAACTATCAGATGAGGAAACCTGACTCTCCCTTAGACACATTGTTTTTGTGTATAGTGAAAAAGAAAGGACAGTAAGTATTAGATTTGTTTCATGTTTTACTGCCCGTGCGCTGAAGGGTCGTGGGTTCGATTCCCCTTCAAGGGCATGTATCTGGGTTGCAGGTTCCCCCCCCTCCTCAGGGTGCTGTGGGAAGCAGCCAGTTGATGTGACTCTCTCACCTCGATGTTTCTTTCTCTCCCCTTTCTCTCTCCTTCCCCCCCTCCCCTCCACTCTCTCTAGAATCAATGGGAAAATACCCTCGGGGGAGGATTAACAAAAAAATCAAAAGTGGATGTGCTCTTATGACACTAATTATTGACCCTTTAGAGGTGTTTTTATGTTTCCTTTGTCTTCTTTCAGTGGAAGCACTGACATTTCCTCCTTCTTCTGGGAAGTCCTTCATCATGGGAGCAGATGAAGCGCTTGAAAATGAACTGGGGCTTGGAGAATTGGCAGGCCTTACCGTGGCCAACGAAGCAGATTCACTAACTTATGATGTGAGTGGTGATTGTGTTTTGTTCTTTTTACTCATTTTTGAAAGTAAAAAGTTAACTTCATAGAAAAAGATGGTAATAAATGAGTAAAACTTGACAAGTATAGAATTTTGTTCATGAATATATTGTAAATATAAACAATATTTTCCACATCATGTAGAGATTAAAATTATGGGCTTTACCTAAGTCTGTAAATTAATATAGCTCGTTTATTGGTTTTAGATAAAGGATTTCCTTTTCCATTACTAAGTTTGGGGTTTGTTTTATGTTTTAGGGCATCAGTGGTTAATTGAAATTCATGCCTGCCTAACAGTACCATTTGTCTTGCTTCTCTAGTACATCAGTATTCTGCTGAGAAGTGATTTTAGCTGTTAGGCAGGAATGTGTACAGGGTGCTCTGCAGGCATTAAGGTTGACCCATGAGTGATTTGGACCAAAGCTGAAATTTCGTACCTTTATGATTCCCAAGCACAATTGTTTTATAAATGCATTTGTAGCCCTAGCTGGTTTGGCTCAGTGGTTAGAGCATCGACCTGTGGACTGAAGAGTCTCGGTTTTGATTCCAGTCAAGGGCGAGTACCTTTGTTGCAGGCTCGATCCCCCACCCCATTTGGGTCATGTGAGTGTGCGGGAGGCAACCAAAGTAGGATAATATTCTATAATGTTGACATGTTTAAAGATAACTTAGGTTTTCAACTCCTACCCAAAATTAGTTTTTGTACTATAATTTAGGTTGAAATTACTTGTTGTTTTTAATGATCCTAGGGAAGATTTATTTTATTAAATTATTTGAACCTTTTTCTGTACTGAATTGTTACGTTTTCTTATTATAGCATTCATAATTCTTCAAAGAAAACCACTGTTGACATATTGCAAATTTTGCCTGTTGATTTGGTTATTTACATTTACAAATTATATTGTTTTGAAAGTTTTAAAATGTGATAGTTTAATGGCAAATCAGCAAGAATTAATGTTGAAATATAGCTTTTTTTCTCTATCCTGAACTAAATGTATAGGTATTTTTCTCTGGTTTCTTTAATAGATAGCAAACAATAAAGATGCATTGAGGAAGACCTGGAACCCAAAGTTTACGTTAAGAAGTCACTTTGATGGCATTCGAGCCCTTGCTTTCCATCCCATTGAGCCTGTTTTGATAACAGCATCAGAGGATCACACATTAAAAATGTGGAATTTACAGAAAACAGCCCCAGCCAAAAAGTGAGAATATTCTATTTTAACTTTGAGTATTTTAATTAATAGATTTTCAGCAGAAAAATACTTTATTATTTACTATTAAATTCCCACATATCTCTTCTAGTTCTTTCTTCTTCACCATGCCATATAATTTAGGGTGTTTTCCCCTTTATACTCACTATCTAATATTAGGTTGGAAAACTGACACTTAGGGAGAGATGGTATTATCTGGTTTCTCAGGATTTGTGAATCCTTATTATACTTCTTACACAGTATTTTAAATGTTTGTCATATTTGGGGAGCCCTTTAAATGTACTGAAGGTTTCTACTGTTGCTGTAAACAGGTATAGAAAAGTTTAAACATCAAACCCCCACCCCAACCCTGTCCCATTGTTTACAAGCTTTGGACTTATGGAGTGGAAGGGAGGGAAGGCTGATTGGGAGGGGTGAAGGACTTCTCTTTGGTCTTGTTTTTTGGCCTTGACCCTTTAGGTACTTTCCATACCCACCAAGAGGTCTAGACTGAAAGGCATGTTGCTGTCATTTAACTCCTGGTCTTGGCCTTGGGCCCTTGTTTTTTCTCTAGGCATGGACAGGTGTGAGTTGGTGTAAACCCTTGGTCAGTCACCAAGCTAGCCCTGATCCCACTTGTTGGCGTCCTTATTGGAGCTATTCTTCTTTCTTCCTTGGATCACATGGCCCAGAACTCAGCATCTGATAGCAAGGGCCCTTCTATAGTGTCAGGCATTTCTGTTAGAAGAGTAGAAATGAATTTCCGATGGAGGAGATTACAGAAGTTTTATTACTGGTAGAGGATATCTATTGCCCCGTTTGAAAGAGATCAGTGATATTCCTGCTGTGAGTCATACTAAACTAGATAAATACTTGATTTATCGGTCTTTATCAGTTAGCTCCACTAGATCTTGCTAAAACCAAGTGAATCCTCTCTTGGATCAGATATCTTCAGCAGAGAAAAATTACTTCCTGGTTATAAATTGTGCTTTTTTCTCTTTGGTTCTTTGGTCAGAATGAGCATCACATCAAACTAGAGAATGTGAATGTCTCATCATATATTCTTGACTAAATTTTAGAAAAATACTGAAACAAGTTTCTCGCTGGTGACAGTTTAATAATAATACCTCCAAATATAAATAACTGCCCTGTTTACCTTTGAACTTAAAACTTTGGAAATGACTTGAGAGAGATCATATGCCAAAAAAACGTTGCAATACATTGTAGAAAATGGTATTTTACTTGAAATCCAGTTTCTATTAGCAATCATGGCCATTTTTGTACTGTAGAGTACTCATACATTCAGTGTTCTGAGTAATGAATGAACTGATGACTTGGACAATTTCTGCAAATATCAAGGATAGACATATTGGAAATTATGGAAAGTACCATTTATTGAAATTCTATGTACACAGTCCTGTCCTAGGCTGTTATACTTGTAAAATCTCTTTTATTCCTGTATTTGGTGTTGTTCCTATTTTTTTTTGTTTTATTTGAAACATAGAGGAATGTGAAATTCTGAAAGATTAAACAATTTGCCTAAAGTTAGTTAATAACAGCACTGGAAATTGAACCCAGAATTTATGATGTAATTCAGTAATACTATTTACTGCTGAAACTTTGTCTTTTCTCTCTGATTTAGGAGTACATCTCTTGATGTGGAGCCTATCTATACATTCAGGGCTCATAAGTAAGTATGTGCTTTTTTAAAAAATCGACATCACTATAAATCAGCCTGATTAGAATATTTTATTTTCTTTCACTTATGTATTTGTGTTATGTATTTTTGTATTACTAGCTTTTTTTATAATTGTAAGAGAAACTGGCAGATAATGTTAAAAATAAGTTTATCGCTACCAAAAGGGGATTCTTGCTGAAATTAGATTTTATTTGCATGATGTTTAAATGATGTATATAGCTTTCTTAAAAGAAAGTTGAGACACTTAGGTTGAAATATTAGAAATCCTGACCTTTTTTCCCTTAAAGATAACCTATATAAAAATATCTAAGAATTTTTTATTGTGATCACATATTACTTGCTTTTCCTATTTTCCTATTAAGCTTAAGGATTGTACATAATCACTTGCTTTGTAGCAGAGTTCTCATACTTTATGTAAAGGGTTAGATAGTAAATATTTGTAGGCTTTGCAGGCCACATATTTTCTGTTGCATATTCTTGTTTTTAGTTTAGTTTAGTTTTATAACCCTTTAAAAACTATAAGACCAATTCTTAGTTTGAGGACTGTTCAAAAGCAAACCACTGGTTCAATTTGGCCCACAGTCCATAGTTTATACCAAGCTTTGGCTTAGCAGAGGAAGAAAAATGAACAGTGTTTTGATAGTATTTTTATTCATTGTACAAAGCTGAAAAATAGAAAGCCATTTGAATAATTAAGTATTCTTAGTTTAATAAGTCCTATTATCAGATTATTTTTGAGACTAGAAACTGATTTTTATCTCCCAGAGGTCCAGTGCTCTGTGTGGTAATGAGCAGCAACGGTGAACAGTGTTTTAGTGGTGGCACTGATGGACTGATCCAGGGCTGGAACACCACCAACCCCAACATCGATCCCTATGACTCCTATGGTATGTGAGTCTCAAAGATATGAAAGAAGAAAATGTTTTCTTTTTATACATTGTACATAGCATACATAGGATAAAATGAGACCTTTTTGAAAATAAATTGGTGAAAGAGAACCATGCCTTTATTTTGTTTAAAAGTATTCCTAAATTTTGGCACCAATTTAATATATAATGCTAAAAGAAAAGAAAAAAGTATTCTTCCTTAGAAAACAGTTCCCACCATCCAGTCTTATTGATTCAAGATGCTGGTTTGATTGACAGTTGTTTTCCTCATTTTAGGCATCTGAACAGTACTTGATACATCATTACTAATCTGTAATCATATTTCATCAGTTTTCTAATAAACAACTTTGAAGGAAAATGCATGTTGGCCTCGTCTTCTTGATCAATTATTGGAGGACTTAGAGGCTAGTAACTTTTCAAGTGCTTGGCACCAAAATACCTAAAAGGTCTTCCCCGGCCTGGCGTGGCTCAGCGGTTGAGCATCAACCTAGGATCCAGGAGATCAGGGTTCGATTCCCAGTCAGGGCACATGCCCAGGTTGCAGGCTAGGCAGCCGATCAATGACTGTCTCATCATTGATGTTTCTCTCTCTCTTTCTCCCCCCTCCTTTCCTCTCTCTGAAATCAATAAAGATACGTTTAAAAAAAAAAAAAAGGTCTTAAAAATTCAGAAGTGCCCTTTATTTTGGGAACAGTACCATGAGGCACAAATCCTTATTATAATCTATCCCTGGCTATTGCCATAAAATTTTCTTACAAAAACTGGTTTAGGAATTGACTGTTTTTGGTTTCCTCTTAATTCTAGAATGGTACAAAGTGTCATATTTATCATTAAGCCATATTTAATTTTCATTATCACTTTAGATTAATTTTAACACCAAATCTAAGTAAAGAAATTCAATAAGTAAAAATTTTTCTAACATTTAATAAGCATTTTACATGTTTTGTGAGAGGTGAACTTCCTCTCTCTCCCCAAATCTCTTGTGCATTTATCTGTTTCATGCTTTTCCTTACTTCCTTTATCCATCAAAAGATCAGTTGTCCTCATTTTGTCCCAAGCCAACTCTTTGGCTTTTGCTCTTGACCCCGTTCTCTGTTGTTTCCTTTGAGGCTGTAGTCGACCCTCCCCCCACTCCCCACTTCAGATCTCTCTGGCTCTCATCTTAAGCTTCTTTGTTCTTTTTCCATCCCCTCAACATGTACGTAAATTCAGGCATCACCCATCCTGGGCCAGGGGAAGCCTTTTCTGGCTGCTTTTCCCTCTGGCTTCTGTTTAAACTCTTTCACCATCTAGGTCTCTTCGGTGCTGTTGTCTAGAAAACACAATCACTAGTTACTAATTCCATGTCCTTTCCCTGTGCTCCACCATCCCTGTGCATTCTGTCTTCTGGTCATACCACTTAAGTGCAGCGAGACTTTCAGGGCTGACCCAAGGCTGTTTTACAGCCCTGTTCTGCTAGAGGTACTGGTGCTCTGAAGCTGACCACTCATCCTCTTTTAAGTTTGTCCTCGGTGGGCATTTTTGACATGTATCTTTGACAGTTTCTGTTCCCCATCCTTCGTAAACCTTTTTCCCCCTTATCTTAAATATTGGCATTTATCAGGGTCCAGACCCTAACTCGTTCTTTGCGTTGTCTACATATTCTTTTTAGATTGAATCCACTTCTATGGTTTTATGTGCTGCTGACTCATAAGTCTCCTCTTAAGCTCTAGAACATTTTTTAAGTGGCTGCCTCATTGTCCATAAATCCTCTCAAGTGCTGGGCTGCTTCTCCCATATATTATTTATTAGTTGGTGGCTCTACCAGAATTACCCAAATTAGAAAGCAACAAGTTATCCTTGATTTCTTGTTCTGTTTTACTATCTATACCTTATTAATTACTTAGTCTTTTAGATATCACTCCTAAATGTTTTTTGAATTTACTTCTGCTCTGTCCCTTTTGCCACTGCCCTTGCTTAGGTCTTCATCATCACTGTCTCCTGAAGCGGTTCCCTTGCCTTTATCTTGATTTTTTTTAGCCTGTTTTCTCTACAGCCAGAGTTACCTTATTCAGTAGGTACTTCACCCCGAAGCCCCTGGGAAACCCTTTAGTGGTTCCCTACTGCTTTTGGGATAATTCCCAAGTACCTTAATATGTTGTGGAAATCTCACTATTAAATAGCCACTCTTCGTCTCATCATTCCTCCCTCAAACTTCATACCCCATTCACTCCGAATTGCTCATTTCCTCGCTTACCATGCTGTCTTTCCTTCCGTGATTTTTGTAGGTGCCTCCTTTGCCAGGAATGGCTTTCCTCTACTCTGACTGCCCAGCACTCCCGGTGTCATTCTAAGCAGCTTTTGCTAACCCAGTTACTATCCATGGAACTGGTGTCTGCCACTGTTATTGTACTTACCACACTGTCTTTTGAGAACATGGGTGGTATTGTGTCTTAATCATCTGTGTGGTCCCAGCATCTAGAGTAGTGCCTAACACACAGTGTGTCTTCCATAAATACTCTAGGGTATGACTGAGAGAGGATATAGGACAGAGAACAGCAGCAACATTTTAAACTTAACATCTGTGAGCCATTTTGAAAGTGAGGATTAATAATTAAAGTTTCCATTTTGACTTTTATTATGAAATAGTCACAAGTGACCCACCTGCTGCCTTCTTCCTCCCTCCCCCACACACATCATTCATGTCCGTTACTGCTGTTCGAGAATTTGGGGTCCCTGTAGGTCTCAGTTCACGTCCATTATGTCAGAGCCTGTTGCTCCCAGGAATAACTGCCATTGGTGGCACTGCAGGATAAGTGGCCTGAAGGAGTATATCCAGGGTGCTGAAGGAGTCGGAGGAGGGAAGGATCTCTGTTTACTTCCTCAGGGAATGTGAATTGTGATTTCTCTGAAGTAGCTTAAGTTGAAATGATTTATTTGTTTTAACAGACTCTTTAAAATATCTAGACAAATGGAAGAAAAAAGGGAGGGAGAGTGAAATACCTAACTTTTTTAAATAGAAAAATATGTACTTTGTAATTTTAATTTATAAATTTTAAACTCACATTTGCATATTTCCAAGCCTGTTTTTAATTATTGAAGCACTTCAGAAAGAATAATAGATAGTCGGAAACATATTTTATTGGGTCCTTGTGTTTTCTCTGGAGTCTAAGTACCTTTATAAGTTGTTTTTTCTCCTGACTTTGCATTCTTGCTGTTTTCTATAGATCCTTCTGTTTTAAGAGGCCCTTTGCTAGGCCACACCGACGCAGTCTGGGGTTTGGCTTACAGCGCAGCACATCAGCGTTTGCTGTCCTGCTCAGCAGATGGCACTCTTCGTCTATGGAACACAACCGAGGCTGCTCCAGCCTTAAGTGTATTTAATGATAATCAAGGTACATACCTTTTAAAGTACTTTAATGAATTTTTTATAAAATTCTTAATTATCTGTCTTACTGTAAAAATAAACATGCAAATAAATAAATGATTCCACAAACTCTTACTGTTTAAATTTAATTTGAAGGGTTTTTGAAGCAATGAAAATATATTTTGAATTTTCAGCTTACTATGTATAAGTTTTAAAAACATAGCATTTGGTGAAAGAGCATATTAAAATAATCTTTAATTGAGATATTATCTGGTTTTTACTGTATATAAATTATAAGGATACATTTTAATGAGTTTGACAAATGTATAACTCTTGCATCGAGATATAGAACATTTCCTTTACCTCCTTAAGGTTTTTTTATGTTTTTCCCAGTCAATCCCCTCTCCCCATAACCATCCAGAGTTACCCACTGTTGTGATTTCTTTCACCATAAATTAGTTTTGTCTACTATAAAACTTTATATAAATGAAATCATATAATGTGTACTCTTTCTGTGTCTGGCTTTTTACTCTCACTATATATTTTTGCGATTCATCCATGTTGTAGTAAGTGTCAATAATTTATATTGTTTAATAGTATTTTATTAAACCACAATGTGTTTATTCATTTACCTCTTAATGGACATTTGGATTGTTCTCAGTTTTTGACTATTTTGAACAAGCTGCTATGAACATTCATACGTTTTTATGATAGGTGGGTAAGGACCTGGAAGTAGAATTGTGTGTTTAACCTTATGTGAAATTGCCAGACTTTTTCCCAGAGTGGTTGTGCCATGTTATACCACTGACAGCAACATATGAGAATTCCAGTTGTTCTATATCTTTAATCACTAACATTTGGTGTTATCAGTCTATTTAATTTTAGCCATTCTGTTGGGTGTGAAGCAGTATTTCATTGTCTTTTAATTTGCATTTCTTTGGTGGCCAATTCTTTTGAGCACTTTATTTGTGTGCTTATTGGCCATTAATATATCTTCTTCTATAATGTACACATTTTTGAACTGTTAGCTTGCTTTAGTTAGATTTTGAACCAAATGAAAAAATTATATTACGTTCATATATACCTATCATTTTTTTATGTTTAAAAAGCTCTAAGTTTTAACCAAGTTTTATCTATTTTAGATAATAAATAAAAATAACCTACTTTATTATTGAGCTGTGATAACGTGTGTCTAGGTTTTGATGAGTTGCCTGTATTTAATATTTGCATGACTACCAATAACAATTTGGAATTTTACCTTAAATTCCATGTTTTTGGTAAGTTAGAATTCCAAATAAGAGATGGGCTTTTAAAATGAAGAATTTCCATGACGCCACTCTAAGTCCCACATTGAGGTAGAAGCAGCAAAACTTGTAGTCTATACATGTTTCCATTTACTTTTTAAATAAAGGCTTGCATTTCGTATATATGTTAGCCGAGTAACAGGTAGATGTGCTGAACAGGTAAGAGTAATGAAATAGGCTAGGTCTAAAAGAAAAAAAGAAATAATCTCCATTGAATGGCAGTGAGCAAATTCTTATCCTAATGTCGAGCCTTATTTACTCCTTAAGGAAATCATGCTATTTGTTTTGCTATATTTTAAGCACACTGTTGAATAACCCTCTAATTATCATTCTCTTTGAATATGTTTTGACTTTTTTAGAATTTGGAATCCCTGCCTCTGTGGATCTAGTGAGCAGTGACCCGAGCCTTATGGTAGCATCATTCAGCAAAGGATATACAAGCATCTTTAACATGGAAACACAACAACGCATTCTCACTTTAGAATCCAATCTAGATACGAGTACGTATGATAGTCTTTAGATAGTCTTCATCAAAATATTAACTTCTAGAGTTGACTATGGAAAATACTTGTCATTATAAAGTCTTCTGCCTACTAAATCACAGAACATAGTAGTTATGTAGAAGGATATGATGATTTACAATTGATTTTAAGTCTTTGAGGTAAGTGTATGCACATTTTTAACTATAACATTTGAAATAACATTTGACTTATGCCAAAGAGGAGTCAAGTTAATTTCGTGCCAAATGATTAGTTTTCAATTTTGTTTGAAGAAAATATTTATTCTGAATATAAGATATTTTTCCTTTCTCATTATATATATATATATATTTGATATATCTTTAGCCCATCCGGCATGGCTCAGCGGTTGAGCATCTACCTAGGATCCAGAAGATTGCGGTTCAGTTCCCAGTTAGGGCACATGCCTGGGCTGCAGGCTCGATCCCCAGTTGGGGGCATGCAGGAGGCAGCTGATCAATGATGGGGATCGAGCCCGCAACCCAGGCATGTGCCCTGACCAGGAATTGAACCGCAGTCTCTTGGATCCTAGGTCAATGCTCAACTGCTGAGCCACACCGGCTGGGCCCATATCATTTTTTAAATCAACTTAATTTTATATTAATAATATAATTTGCCACAGCTCATTACTAATTAGAATATAGATCAAATTGTGCCTCTTAAAATCCCAAATCTGAAACTTCTTATTAGATACAGGAAGTTAGGAAATAATTTCTCAGATTGTGAAGAATTTATTACAGAATTATTTTGTTTGGGGCTCTTTTAACCCTTGCTTTCTATTTTTAGGCTTAATCCAAACAATCACAGTTTAGGTTGCAGTTAGTAAAGAAAACTTACATACACATAAACTTATTTTAATCTGAGAACTAGCTTTAAAAATAATTACTGTGATGAGTGTGTGGGGAGAGGGGGTCCCTTCTCTCTTTTTTCCCCCAAATTTCCTACATTCTATTTTAGTTTTCCTTATTTTCTCTTTCTCATCTGTTATCCTTTGTTTTCTTCCCATGTTCTTTCAGAATTGTTTGGGGAAGAAGGCATGAATAGACTGATTGAACTATTTGGATGTAAAAGAGACCAAAAAAATCAAAATTGAGATTATGGAATAGGAAAAAGAATTTTTTGCCAAGAAATGTAGGTTTTAGACTCAGTAAATTTAAAATCATATTTAAATATATGACCTAAAGCTACAGTGGTAAAGTAAAAATTCAGTATGAAATTAAGAAGTATGTGAAAATTTTGGAATTAACATTGTAGAATGAGAAATGTCATTGGCTCTAGGCTAAGCCCTATGTGGCACCCATAGATAGCAGGTGGTGGAAAAGGAAACTCTGATTCTTAGGGACCTCCAGCTTTGTCAGTATAGTATTGCCCTGGCAGTTCTTATTTCCTAACGTTGAAATTATGAACACAGTCACAGAATAAATTAAAAACAAATTAAAGTCGCATCATTTACTTAGGTGAGTATTCAGTTCACTTTTGTGTGAAGAAATAGTAGCTTTGACTAATTTGTGTTATGTTTAATTTTTTCTTTTTAGCAGCCAACTCTTCCTGCCAAATAAATAGAGTCATCAGTCATCCCACTCTTCCCATCAGCATCACTGCTCATGAAGACAGGCATATCAAATTCTATGATAACAATACAGGTAAGAATTTATTAAAAATTAATTAAAGCCAAAAAAAAAGTCCTCCACTCTCAGTAGGCCTTTTTTGGTGTCTATCCATGACTTTATCATCAGGGAATAGGCATTGAAACACAGGTACTCTCCCAGCTCAGTTTCTGTTCATTTCATGCAGATCTGCTAAGAACTACTCATGATAGCGTATAGAGTCATCTTGGTTTATTTAATAGTAAGTACTTGCTATATTTTGGCCCTGGAGTCAAGGTTATCAGTAGGAACATAATGAAAATTTCATTCAAATACCAATAAAAATGATCCCTTACTGTGAATATACTGGGGAAAAGTAGAAGTAGAAGCATATGGTCATTATATTTTGTTTGAAATCATTCAATTCTTGAATAGCCTTAGTGTTCAGATTGAAAACCCCTGAGTCATTTGCTTTTATTTTATTCATTTTTACATGGACTAATCTTTTCTGCATTGTAATGCTATTTGGTTCTGATTGATTTGAGTTGGGGCTTTTCCAGTTTTTATTGGATTACATTTCGCTAGTGTAAAGAAAATTCATGAAGAGCTGTGCTGGGAGGAAAACACTATGTTAGCAGCCATATTTACCTGAGTGTCTGCTATTGGCTTTGTAAATATGTTGACTTTTGCTGACTTTACTTAGCTGTGAGTGATGAGTAATTTAATATTCTCAAACTCTTTTTATATATTGTTTCCACCAAAATTGTGGCCAGGTTTTCTCTCTATTTCTTTATCTTTATATCAGTCTCTGTTCCCACAATCTATATAATTTGCTTGTAGCTAAAGGATGCAAAGTAGGTGATTAATGTCTGAGTTCTGGTTAGTGCACGTGGCTTAAAGGAATATTTGTATACAAATTACTGGCTTTTATATTGTGGTTTGAAAGGCAAAAATATAATCTGGAATTTGAGCTTTTGTTTCTCATCATTAACATGGCTAGAGTGGGGAGGGAAATGCTGTTTTAACTGATGAAAAAAGCTGTTGATACAATAGGTCCACAGAGATGGGTGACTGGAGCAACCAGTGTAACGTGGTAACTGGCATATATTCAGGATGAGGAAAGCTATTAATAAAGAGTAACAATCTCTTTTTCCAAAGGCAAACTGATCCACTCAATGGTAGCCCACCTAGAAGCCGTTACAAGTTTAGCCGTTGATCCTAATGGCCTGTACTTGATGTCTGGCAGTAAGTACATCAGCTATGGATTATTTATTTATTCTTATCACTTTCATGTTAATGTAATTTTTCTTTCAATTTCTTTTCTTTTGATATAGGTCATGACTGTTCAATACGTTTATGGAACTTAGAAAGTAAGACATGTATCCAAGAGTTCACAGCTCATCGGAAAAAGTTTGAAGAATCAATTCATGATGTAGCTTTCCACCCATCCAAATGCTATATAGCCAGTGCTGGGGCTGACGCACTGGCTAAGGTCTTCGTATGACAGACTGCGTCATCTTCAGCTTCTATCTCTTTATAAATAACCAACTGCACAAAAGAGATACAGAAGACCAGGGCAAGAATCAACCTGTTCTGCCCTTCTGTTCTGCTGAAGGAGCACAGAGAACATTTGTAAAGTATAGTTTTGCAATTCGTACACTGTTTTCTAAAACTAAGGTTTGTTCAGGTTGCTGCAAGCTCAGCTGAATCTGTGAGCCTGAAAACTTTCAGTTTTTCCCCAAAATAGGAACTTTTATTTCTGGAATTCTAATTCGCTAGGCGGGCCTGAGCGAACATATGTCTAGCTTGTCCCCTGTTGAGTAAATAGGGCACATTATAAGGGATCATTTAAAAGCTCCATGGCTGGTAATGAGTAGAGGAAGAGCAGAAATTTAGACCTAGTTGTCCCCTGAGAAATCTTGCTAAACACATTAGGTAGTCAAAAGAGTAATCTGCACTATACCTGCCATACTAATCCCTGTGTACTTAATGACTAGGCAGTGTAAAATGAGTTTTTAATTTAGCTCTCTTTCCAACTGTTTACATACAGCACCTGGCAAAGCATTTTACCTATTAGGGGGGAAAAAAGAAATGCAATAATATGTTAAATGTATTATTATTCAGAAATGCTAAACATACTCAGTTTGTAAGCAGATTTCTGTATTGTATTACATTTTTGAAAATGGATTTGGTACCATTCTGAAGTTTAGCTGTCAAAAACACTCACCATTGTAAAGAGTAGTTGAGATTCTGCTTTTACTAAAGGATTTAACTTAATTCAGGTGTAAGATTGTTTATTTTTAAGGGCAAGCAGGGCATATCTTTATAATTTCTATTAATTTTAAAGCTCACTTTATTCATATGATATTTACAGTATCAGAGTGATTATTTCATATCGATAAAATCTTAACTTTTCAGTGGTTGAAAAGATGGTGGTTATTTGCAAGTACTCATTTATCTAAACCCACATAACCACACTTCAGATGATCTCTGCTCTTTCTTCTAATACTCAAATTATCTGACACCTACCAAAAAAATAGTTCATAATTATGTTTCAACAGTCCAAAGGGTATGGTTCATTTCAGCTGCTTTTGCAGACGTACTAAATAAAACAAATGTTTTATAACCCAAAAGTCCTCCATTAGCATCTCCCATAAGAAGGACCTCTTAAAAACCTGAACAGAAGGGCTCCGTGTATAATATTGGGTAAATAGTTCTCTCTTCATTTCCCTCCTCCTCCATTGTCTAATTTAAAACACAGCATGTTTTAATGGCAGTGAATCAATATTGTTTCTGGGGAAAACCATATATTAAAGCACCAGGGTTCCCTGAGATCCTTGCCTCTGACCGACGTGTGGTCAGCTCTTGGGATTCCCCTGACCCCGCTCTCTGACCCTGGTATACATACCTCATCCCTGCAACTCTCGCCTCCTCACACACTCTCGTTTGCTCAGAATGTCAGAGACCAATCTAGAAATTAGAAATAAGTTACTAATGCCCAGCTTTTCAGCAAAATGTATATATAATAGGCTCTCAGACTTTACAAAATCCATATCCATAAATATATTAACCTTTTAATACAGTCCCTAAATTCCTACCACATATTCCATTGTCACAACAATTGTACTTCTAATGATATTTCTCCTTGAAGAAGTATTCTGGCGTTGATATGGATGATAATTAACTCTTTTTCTTTAAAATCACTGCTTGTCTGCTTCTAGAATTCTGCAATGTACAGGCAAATTTTCCTTAAAGTTAAGGACCTGTGCTAAATTTGCTTTGTTGATATACAGTATGCTTTAATATTTTGACACAACTACCTTGTCCTTTCATCTGAGCTTTGGTTAACAGTGGGCTGAAGGGACTCTTGTATAATCAAAGGAATTGACCTGGACACAAGCTGCCATATCATAGCTGAGCTGCATACCAGGTGAATATTTATATTCCCATGCAGATATGGAATTCCACATTGTGTTTGTGGAAATCCTCTTTGGGTTCTTCAGAGAGTAAAATAATGCTATTGCTAACCTAACATTTGTAGAAGAATACTAGAAAATTCTAGCCAGGTGCCCAGCCTGTTGTATTTATGATGGACAACTACAAAGCTATTGTTGTGCCAGTTATTGCTTTGATTACCTTCCATGGTCTTCACTACCTTCTTTACTTATGTCACTGAAATTCTCAAAACCGACTTTCTCTTCACCTGCATTTTGTACCTCACGGCTGAAATTTTTCTGTTAGTGAGTGGAAAATAACCGTGAGATATGTAGACTGTATTGCAAATGCTGGAGGTGCTGAACATTCCTTAGGAAGCCAGTGCTGTGCCACTGGAGACTGTACACAGAAGCAGATTCTTCTCTGCCAGTGCTGTATGATGTTAGCCTAGAAATGAGCCAGAGCTGTCTTCCAGCCAGGTAGACGCATATACAGGTTCTCATTTTCCCCTCAGCCTGTCAAAAAGGCGAACAAACTTCACGAAGTGAAACAAATCACAATTCAAACAGCCATTAACATGCTTTCGGAGGGCTTGGTTTGTAAATATTTTGGATGAAATGAATTGGAATAGTATCAAAAGCATCATGTGGGTTCCTGCCTTATTTTCATATGCTGTGGATACATCCGTGGGAGCTTGCAGCAGCCTTCTCAAAACTCAGCTGTCATATGGAGCTCATTTGCTACTCGAACCATAGATAGGTATTTAACATAAGTGATACAATGACCTTCAGTATTTTTCTATTGAACAAGTTAATCAATTTTTGCCATTAAACAGATAATTAGTTATGCAAAGTATTTAGCTTTTATAATCATTTTAGTTATGACTAAAGGGGGACAAATTGAGCTGCATCACTGGTAATGAACTTTGTGAGAAATTTTTTGTTTATTGACCTTCATTCCTTCGGTATCCTTGCTATAAATTTCTTTTGGAGATGAAAATTTATTTGAAAATGTCTAAAATGTATGTATATTTTATAAATATATATTATATATATTGTAAGAATATATATAATATATATATAGACTATATATATATATATATATATAAAAAACCATAGGTGCATTTTACTGTTTTGTATTTTCATTTTTGGAGATAGTGTACACAGCAGGTAGTGATGAGTATGATGAGTGTTGTGCTGTTGCTTTTGCAGTATAATATATAGTTCTAAACGTTTAAATTACTGTAAATACTATATTCATTATAGGCTAGCATGCTTGTTTTAAAGACTGTCGTTCTAGTTTATTAAAATCTGAATGTAAGAAAACTTGGCTATTTAAATGTGAATTGAAAAATATTCCCTTCTTAGTATTGAACTATTTCCATTGAACATTCAGGATTTTTAACAAAATAGATATCATCCAGAAGGCAATAGCTAGAGAATGAGAGGTGCCTTTTAAAAAATACAAATGCAGCCTTACAGTGCGGGTGAGGATGGGCTGGGAGGGGGGAGAATGGGCACGCGTGGGCCAGTCCGCGAAGGCCCTGATTTGTGACCATCAGTGTCTTTTTAATGTGTCTGCTCAACTGCGAGGACATCAGGGGACATTCCGTGCGCTTTGTGCTCTTCTGAGCACCATTTATACTTCCCAAGATTTTTGAATGTGAATTCCTAAAAATTTCAGTAGAGAAGAAAGTAACTTAATTATAGTCAATGCAGGTAAAAGGATGAATTACTAGTTCACCAACATTATGGGATCTCATTAATACTGGCTAAGTAAATGTAATTTTTAAAAGCTCACTATTTTTTAGTACTTCATATATTTTCCCTTACACAAGAGCATGTCATGAAATTCTTATGTAATAAAGATTCAACTAGTAAAAATTATTTTTGGATTAAACACCTTGAACTAGTTATAATTCCACCTAAGAATAGTATTTAAATGGCATCTTTCATATCTACCTCTTTCTCATTGCTGCCATTTTAACTGAAGCAGATCTTTACGACATTGGAAATGATGGCTGGATGCAACTTAAAAATCTGTGTTGGTGCTTTTCTCAGGCTTTGTCATTTAAGTTATATTGAACTAAGATGTCACAAATCAGATCAAAAGACTTAATTTTGGTTTCCTTTTTAAAGAACTGCTTAAATTTTATCATCAGTGTTGATAGTGAGTCAAGATGGTTAATCTCTGGTTAGTTTGTGTCTGTGTGATGTTTTCAACCAAGAGCCAAACTGTTACTGAATTTATATGAAGAAAGAGCTCTAAGTATAATTTTCTTCAGCTTATTTTATTCTTTGAAAGCTGTTTCAAGGCTATTAAGTACATAATCATTCATTTTATTTACTCAGCAGTTGCCTCCATTACTACGTTACTCATTTAGTTATATCATTGCAGACCTTTAAGTGTTTGACACTGGGGTTCGGGTTGTACAAAAGTAGTTGTTGACACAAATTATATTTTTGTGAAATGTATCAATTCCCAAAGTTGGTTTTAGGGGAACGTCCCTAATACTTAACAGCTGTGTTTAAAAACAGAGGATTGGTCCTTGGTAAATTATTGGAATAATTTTTACTTTTGCCACTGAAGGCTTTTTAATTGGCCGTATTCATTATCCAACTGGGTCTCCATGTCAGTGTAAGGGACAGAAGGTTGACAAAGTGTTTAACAAATCACATCTTTTTTTAAAAATTCTTAAAAAAGCAAGTATTAGGCCAGAGATCCTTAGATCCCATTTATTTATTCTAGCAGTATTCCTGAAGTAGTGCTTAGGGGTCAGAATTTTCCAGATCTTTGCTAATCAAGCTTTAGACTTGATTTAACTGGGACCACAGGCTTGTCATCCCTCTGATGCAAATTAGAAAGTTCATTTTACTTTAGATTAACTGTAATGTCTGCCTGGGTTTTTAACAGGCTGTGAACCAGTGAGTGCCTTGTTTATGTAGAATGATTCTTTCCTGGTTGTATGTTAGCTCCTCTCTGAAGATGTCTCAGAGAATGGTATTTTAGTTGACTTGTAGAGAGCTGCTCAGTTTGGTGTTATCAGCGACTGGAAAGTCTTCAGCGTGTCGCACACCTCCCTGTCTACTTTCTTCTCATTGTTCGGCTGAAGTTGGCCTCTTGCGAGAAACTAATACAGTCCCCTTTCTCCACACACTTTTTTCCAATCCACATGAAGAGTTATCCCCTATACCCATCCCAACTATGTGATCTAATAACTGTTTTTAGGAGGAACCACTTCTTTGTAATCCTGAAATCTATTGGTTATTCTACGTTTTTTTCAACTTCAGTTTACTAGAGCTGACCTCGGGGCATCATCAGTTCAGATTCCTAAATAACTCCTTTTCTCCACCCACTCACCCCCAACTGGTGAGCCCTGGGCCAGAATGTTTGATCTTCAGGTATTTTAAAAACTAGGTATAATATCAATTAATGTAAATTAATCCAAATGCTAATTTTTGTGGTGCAAGAAGTTTCTTTTGTAAATTCAGGGTATGGATAAGCTAATTGAGATATCCTTTTTTGGTGGCTCTGAGTGTATTATTGTTTTTAAATAAAGTGTACAAATATAGATAATGTGCTATAGGTGTCTCATGAATTAAAATATTTGTCAGATTTGGAATATAGTGGATTTGTAGTTAAAATACTTTAATACAACCTAATTTTGTTATTTTTTGGAGGTAGTAGAGGGGTACAGAGAAATAAAAGGGTATTAGACAAAGTAGATGTGAATCCAGAATAATGAACCAATTGTGAGAACAGTGGAGAAGTTTATCATTACAGAGAGTTTGGACCTTTGGAAAGCCAGTAAAATTAAAATACCCCATAAGATTGGATCAAGGATACTTTCAGGGACACAGGTTTATTTTTTCAAGTGTTCAGTTATATAATTTTTAAAAATTATACACCCACATGTAATGTGTTTTTATTTTTTCTTTGGCTACTTAACACACAAGCATTAGCTTTGTCCTTTCTCTTCTTCAAATCAACATTATTTTTCAAGGGCTTCCCCTGCCCAGACTCAAAGTCTCTTTGTTCAGATCTGTAGTCACAATACTGTATGGAACCTAAGAGATCCCCCTTCGGATGTCCTTGAAAGTATCCACTATTTGTTGATGTTTTCTATGCTGTGGTAGTAATGAGTGTTAAATCCTTTGGTATGTACACATTTTTCAATAGTGTCAGAAATATCCCTTTTGTTCCTTTTAATGAGAACTGAGACATAATTTGCTTGGGGTTATTTTAGAGTAATCTAGGTCAGAAGGTCAGTAGAACTCCATGTTTTTCATGGACTAGTGGACCCCTCGGCCAGAATGGTATTCTGACTTGCACTGGGTTTCCCAAGATCATCACTGAGGTTTTGAGGGGTCCCAGAATTGTCATGACTCTTAGAGTCTTCCCTAGGAATTCCTGGGAATCTGGCAACACCCTTTAACCCAACATTATAGCCATGAAGCATCCCTCCAGTTGTTACTTCTATTACACCTGGTGTTTGCATTGATTAGGACACTCCAATTCTGTGGAGGAGCACTGACATACAACTCTGAAACTTAAGAGTCAGTATTTTCTGGAACACAAATTTTAATTTAGTGTATTTTGTACACTTTCAAAACCAAACAGAATACAAATCCACCAAACAAAAAAATGACTCACTTTGAATTTCCCTTAGATCCTGTAAAACCCTAACCCCAATCTTACTCCTAGTTGTTATTAGACTAAAGTAGTGGTGGTTTCGGTCAGACTTGAAGACGGATCTGAGTAGTTCAGTGAACAAAATCTGCCATGTCCTGCTAATAGGAAGGGACTATTTCATAGAAAAGTCTCTTGTCCTTGGTGATTTAGCCACTCATCTTACATGAAGGCGGTCCAGATGCTAACTCCACATTTACTCGTCCTGTGTGCATCTTTAAAGGGTTCATTAATCTGGTGATGCGAAGGAGAGCCCACAGTAAAACATCTGCTAAATAGCGCTTGGAGTACTAGAGTTAGTATTTATTAATTCACGTGCCAAAGTTCTTCATGCCCTCGTAAGATCCAGTGCATGTACCAGGTTCCCAATCTGTAACCTCAAACCAAAGATATTTTTGAATTACCTCATATAATAGCAGCATCAAATTAAGGGTAATGGTAAGGAAACATCACCCACAAATGAGAATTCCCAAACTGGAAAATGTTCTTTAATTAAAAACTGCACGGAAAGCAAAATTTAATGTTAAGCATGAGTTGTAAAAATGCTTGTGGTTTATATAAAATGTGCTGCAATGTTGAAGTATACTAACGCTCAATTACTTCTTTATGGGAGTGGCACCAAGGCAGAACTTTTTATTAAAAAGGTTAACTTACCTTGGAGCAAAAGAAATGTCATAAAAACAGTTTACTGGGGTGCTGGATGACTGGGGTGAGGGTGTGGGGAGAGAAATACCACACCAAAAAGGGAGAGCCCACCACCCATTGTCTGTTTCTCTTTACATGGCCTGGAAAGCTAACCTCTGAGGTCCTTTTGACCTCTAAAAGTGAATAGTTCCAATTCTGACTTGTCTTTGGTCCCTGTTTTTTAGGAAACACATCGGAAGTATCCTAGAGCTCCCTGGTAAAGTGTCAAACCACACAGCTTATATTATACTTTAGGAAGCTATATTAACAGGCCCAGGTATGCTGTGTTATCTGCACATCAGAATGAAGACTAGACATGTAAGAAATGTCCTAATGTGGCCAAGTGATAATCATGAAAAGGCAGGAGAATCATTTTTATAGGATCGGTTCTGTTTTGAATGATTTTGACTGCTTTTAAAAGCATTTAAAAATATATTTGTATCTTTTTCTACAGACTTTTGAACCTAAATATTTCAGAGGTATATTTTAGAAACAGAACTCAGTGGTTTCACATATCTTTGACAGTCATTGATGACTAGCATTCCTGAGACCTCCCTCCCCAATACTCAACTGCTACATAGGGATGCTTTTGTATGTGGTAAATGTCTCAGCATTTTGCTGACAGGAAAAGCAATAATTCTGTGCATGGCTTGCAGATAAATGTAAAGCCTTATGCATTTGATACATGTCAAAGTGGATGTTTAGATACAGCATGTATACCATGTAAATAATGTTAATATTAGGTCCCCTCAGAGTTAACATTAAGGCTAAACTCTACCAATTTGCCATTCACGGATTGTAAAAGTATACAGGTTCAACCAGAATACCATTTAACAACCAGTTCACTTAAGTTTTTCAATGAAATAGTACCTGTTCAGTTTCTTGTCTACAACAGGATCGGAGAAATCAGGCTCTCTCCCAGCCCTCAGACACTCGACTCACTCAGCCTTTTGAACAAGCAAGGTGATAAGCTCCTTTTTCTCATTGCTGTGGGAGACTCAGGAAGGCACACCTCATTCCAGGGAAAAACAGCACAGCTTGCGAGCAGGCTGCTTTCTCTTTAGAAACACTGCTTTCTGGACGCAGAAACGATTTTACTTTTGAACTTGGAGATTGCAGATCCAGGCAGATTTGTGCCCTGGTTGTAAGATATATACATCTTGCCTCTGCAAATAAACACAAGTTTTATTATGTTTGATTTTTAGAAATTATTGTAGGAGTACAAAGATTGGCAAGGAAGATATGGTAAGTTTGTTTTATGTATTCAAAATTTTGTGGATTTTTTTGAGGCATGGGTAGCCCGTAGTGTGATGAGTTTTATTGTGAATGCCTTGATTCTACCCCATCCTCAACTCAGGTTTTACATATTAAGTACTGCTGGTCACCTAATAAAATGGTTAATGGTTATTTCCTTCTGTCTCTGAGCTCCTTGAGGCAGGGACCATGTTTGTTTTTCTTAGATTACCCTTAGCGCCTCTCCTGGTGCCTTACTGTACAGCAAGTACTCAAGTATTTGTGGGGCTGATTCTGAGATTGAGGCCTGTCTGTACCTGAGGGGGGACGTGAACCTCACCTGGAAGGTGGCGGTGCCGCCCAGGCAACACCCCCTTTCTGTGAGCGCTGCAACAGCAAAGCATGTGGGGCGCAGGGAGGTGTCTCGAGCCGTTACGGTGTCTCCTCCTCTAACCTTCCGAACCCCAGCCTGCTGGCCTCGGGTCCCTTGGCCCGGAACCTAACCCTGCCCTTGACTGTGGGGCCCAGGCCAGGCCCACCGCGCTCCCGGGGACCCTCGGGTGGCCCTGCTATTCCTGGCTGGCTATTTTCTCCAAGGAGGTAGGAGGCTCCTCCGGTGAAGCTTGTCAAGAAAGGCATTTCTCTGGGGAGCCTTCTTTGGAGTTGAAGAATCTGGGACCAGATCCCTCAGGATGTTCTCAGGGCTGCTCGTTGTCTGGAAGTTTTAATGGTAATTATCTTAATGCCTGTGAACTCTCCCAGGAATAGTCCTGTGTTGTCTTGGTTTGCTGCTACACTCCAGCAGGGCCCAGCGGGCTTGCGGCATTGAGCTGAGCAGCCTAATTGCTTTGGGAGTAAAGGCAGAGTGAATATTTCTATTTCACGGTCAAATGACTTCTAAATTCTTAATAGAACCGTCAATAGAGTAGTGAATTCTAAGAGTATGAAATACTCAACTAAGTAAATTTCAAAATAACATTAAACCTTATAGTATGTAAAATTACTATCTTTTTAATTATTAAAATATGATTCTTTTAAGGTCAACACAGCGTAGAGGAAGGAACGGGACTTGGGCCGGGGCCGAGGACATTAATTGGCTGTGAGGTGTAGACAAGCTAACTCTTCCGAGTTGTTCTCACCTATGAAATGGGGATTATAGATCCACCTAATTAGATCGCGCTGAGAGAATAGACATAAAGCACCTGGTAAGGTGTCAGGCAGTAATAAGCATCCAACAAATGTTATTCGCTCCCTGTATTCAGACTTCTTGTCATGTGATTCTGTCACACTCCTGATAGCTACTAGAGTTGGTTTTTAAGAGAAATAAGGTTTAAATGAGCATCGAGAGTAGCCCTAAGGAAGTTAAACATAAAATACTGCTTTCCTCAATATTTGAGCGCCTGTGAGGTACCAGACAGTGCTAGGTGCTGGTGTTCAGCAGTGTACAAAATTCTTTACCTGATGCAGTTTGCATTCCAGTGGGGAAAACAACACATAAGTAAAATATGTAGAATATTAGTGATAAGTTATGAGGAAAAAACAAAGCCGAAAAGGGAGATGATTTTGATTCTTAGATTATAAGAGTGATGCAAATTAAGAGAGGTATAATTTAATATAATTAAAAGAACACAAAAGAGCAATAAATGAAATAATAAAGTGCATGATAAAGCCAATACCCCACCATACCAGTTCACCGCCACTTCCCTTGTAACAGCCTGATGTATGTATCTTTCGTGTTCATGCAAATATGTATATGCAGATGCTACATATGGGGTTTTGTCTTCTATCCATTGCTCTGCAACTTGAGTTTGAGCACCGTATAAGTCTATACATATATAGCTTTCAAATTTCTTAAGATACAATCTTATAAATAAAATGAGTATTTTTGGTGGGTCAGTTTGCTTTAGATAAATGGGATTACATATATCCTCTGCATCTTTTCTCCTCCAACAACATTTGATGAAAATCCCTTCAAGTCTATCTTACAGTTCTTAGTTCATTCTTTTTAATGCTGTGTAATACTCTATGATGATGACCTGTTAAATCTCTCCCATAATCAATGGGCATTTACTTTGTTACCAGATTTTTACAATTATGGTCCTTGTGCCTGTGCACATATTTATGATCATGATGGTTTCACTTTTATGGAAAAGAGCCCCTGGAGAAGGAGGATTGCTGGGTTGAGGGATATATAAAAAAAATTTTAATACACATTGACCAACTCCCAAAAAGGCTGGAACAATTTATATATCCATTAGTCTTACCCTTTATACCCACTAGCAATAGCTATTGTGTCATTTTAAAAAAAAAGGCCTGGCAGTAGGTGTAATGATTTCTCAGTGTTATTTGTATTTTCCCAGCTACTGTAAATCTGGACAATTTTTCATGTCCTTTGGTCATTTGGATTTCACTCATAATTACCTATTGTATTCGTGTTCTATTGCTGCATAACAGATTACCACAAGCTTAGCAGCTAAAAACAAGACCCATGTGTTATCTGATGGTTCTGTGGATTAGAGCTTCAAGCAGATTGGGTTGGGCTCTCTGGTGGCCAATGCGCCAGGCGGGGCTCTTAACTGAAGGTCCTGGGGAAGGGTTCCCTTCCGAGCTTACTGGTTTTGTTGGCAGAATTGGATTCCTTGCAGTGGTAGGACGCAGGGTGGTTGTAGGACGGAGGTCTCCGATTGCTGGCTGTTCACCAGGCGTTGTTCTGGTCCCCTAGAGGTTGCTCTCCGGTCCTTGCACGGGTCACTTCCATCACCAGAGCTATCAAGGATTCGTTAGACCCTTCTTGGGCTCAACTCCCTCTGTATTCTCTTATGCTACCAGCTAGAGAAACAGCTCTGCTTTTAAAGGGCTCATGTGACTAGGTTAGGCCCACCCAGGTAATTTCTGTATGTTAAGGTTAACTGGTTAGTAGCCCTAATTATATCTGCAAAATGTCTTTACTCTGTAAATGTAACAAAATCATGGGAGTAACACTGGGGGCAGAAGATCTTGGGGGTCATCTTAGAATTCTGCCTACCACAAATATATTTTTACTTATGCCTTTACATTTATTTTTATTTTTTTCATATTTTTGTCCATGTTTCTATTGTGTTTGGCTTTTTATTTAACTAGTTTGTGGGAGATTTTTGTATATTATATATATTGAGACTTTCTACTCTTGGTTGCAAACATTTTTTCCAAATATTGTAACTTTTCTATTGACCACATTAATGAGTACTTTTTCCATAGAAAACTTAGCCACTTGGATTTTAAGGATACTTAAGGTGAATTGCATATTTATATTTTTATTCACATTTAAAATTTTTATTTTTTCATGCATTTCATTTTTTATGTTATTAACATTTTGTCCATATTTGCACTCTTTTTAAAAAAAATGTAATTACTCTTTTTATATTGTATATAGACTCTCTTTTATTTGCAATTTTTCTCCAAATCTATAATTTGCCTGTTAACCATATTTATAATGCCTTTTCCCATTCAAAACTTTATATTAGTAGATATTCAAGTATATTATTTTACAAAATATGGGCATTTGTGAATATATAAAAATTTCAAATTATTCTATATTGATTAAGGTATTCATCCCTGGGTGGCATTTATAGTCTGAAACGGCTTCTATATTTTATTGTTGGTTTTTGTTGTTGGTGGTTTTTACATTTGTCTTTACTCCATTTGGAATTTGTTTTTGTATTGAATACAAGCTATGGATCCCACTTTACTTTCTTCTAAGTGGTTTGCCAGTCTTTTCAGCACCCTTTAGTAAATAAATGATCTTTTCCCAACCAACTGCAATACCAACTTTGTCATATATTAAATTTTTGTACATAATGAGATTTCTTAGTATACTATTCTGTTTCACTTATAGTTTTTACAGATGGCAATATCATATGGACTCAATTACAGTGGCTTATAATATGTTTGTGTACAGTGACTTAATAAAATGGCCAGATAGAGCTTTTTCCCACCCTTCCTCCTGCCTATTCTGTGTGTTGTTTTTTAGTACCTTTCTTTGCTATTCTCAGGCATTTGAAGTTTGTGGTCATTTTATCCAATTAAGGGTTGAAATTTGCTTGAAATTTACAGATTAATTTTGGGAAATTTGACATATGATATTGTCTTCTAAGAACTAAGAAAATCATATTTTCCGTTGCTCAGATCTTGTCCATATCTTTAGTAAGTTTTGAGAGTTTTCTTCATTTAAGTCCTGAATCTTTTTAATTAAATATACTCTTATTTTTTAGCCTTTTGGTCATTCTTGTGAATGGATTTTTAAAATTCATTTCTATTTCTAAAAGCTTATTATAAATAAGCCTATTTTTTCTGTGTAGTTATCTTGAATACAACAAATTTACTATATATATTTACTAAATTTTCTCATTAATTTCAGCAATTTTCCTTAGAAATACGACTCTCACAAAAATAATCCAACTTTTCCCAATGTTTGACAGTTCCTTTTCTTTTCTAAAATCTTTGTTATCTAAAACTCTATTATAGTGTTGAGTGATAATGGTGATAGCAGGTATTTCTGTTACTGATTTTAATTGAAAGAGTTTGAGTTTTTAGTTATTTAGAATATTTGTGTTGCTCTTTGGTGGAGAATCTTATTTAAATACGTTATTTCCTATTTTACCAAGAAATTTCATTAGGAATAGCTCCTGAGTTTTATCAGATGACTTTCAGCATCTCTTGGTATGGTCATGTGTTACTCTCCTTTAATCTGTTGACTAGCTGGATTATGTGTGGAGTTGCTGACCCACTCTTGTGTCCTTGGAATAAAGCCTATGTGGTCATAATGTGTCATTCTTTTCTTATAAATCAGTATGTCAGTTGCTAACCATGTCTTTAGAACTTTAGTATGCATATTAATAAGAGATTACTCCATAGATTTCTTTAGTGGACTATTTTATTAGGTGTAAGAAATTATGAAGGTCAGCAAAATGTGGTGAGAATGTAAATTTATTCAAACATGTTGGAAAACCATTTGGCAAGATCTACCAAAGTGAAATATTTATAACATGGAATTTGGTCATTTTGCTTCCAAACATACATCCAATAAAATGCATACATATGTTCATCAAAAGATATGTTCTGGAATATTTATAGCAACACTATTAGTAATCGCCTCAGACTAGAAACTACCTATATATCCACCAGCTAACTGAATGGATACATTTTTGTGTATTCATACAATGAACTAGTATACAGCAGTGAGAATGAACATTTTATAAGTACGTGCAACATATGAAAAAGCCAAAAGTATTCATGACTACCAGAGATATTAAAGCAAGTTCTCCAGGCATAAGAAATTGATACCAGATGGAATTTTTATCAGCTAATAACAGAAAAAAAACACTTCTTTTAAAATCACCTTAAATGATAATGGACAGTTTAAAGCAAAAAATAATATACAGAAGGTTATAAAACAAAGTATATGATAACAAACACTGGAAGAGGGTAAGTAGAAGTATACTGTTGTAAAGATTTTATACTATATGTGAAGTGGTATAATATTACTTGAAGATAAACTGTGATAAGCGATAGATGTATACTAAAGCAACCACTTTAAAAAAAGTATAGCTAATAAGCCAACAAAGAATACAAAATAGAAAAATAATGAAATATTCAATTAATCCAAAAGAAAAAGGGAAAGGAGGCAGATAACAGATACAGCACATAGAAAACAAATGTCAAGATGGTACATTTAAACTCAACCATATAAGTTATCACATTAAGTGTAAATGGTCTAAATACCATAACTAAAAGGAAAGATCGACAGATTAGGCACAAATAATGAGGCTTTACCGACATGAAATGCTTACAAGAAACCCGCTTTAAATATAAAGACTCAAATACATTAAAAGTAAAAGGATAGAAAAAGATATGCCATACCAAAAGTAAGCTTCAGTGACTATATTAATATTGGACAAAATAGATGTCAGGAGAAAGATTACTTAGGAATAAAGAGATTCATTTCATAACGGAGGTCAATTTGTCAAGAGAACATAACAATCCTAAAAGTTTATGCACCTAATAACAGACTGTCAGCTAAACTGATGGAATGAAGAGAGAAACAGGGAAATCTACAATGATAGCTGGGGATTTCAACACTCCTCTTTAATTGATAGAACAAGTAGAAAATCGGGATGTGGAAGACTATCAACCAACTTGACCTAATTCACATTTGTAGAACATTCCACCCAACAACAGCAGAATATACTTTTTTCTTTCAAGTACCAAGACCATTTACCAAGATAGACCATATTCCGGGCCGTAAAACAAGTCTCAATAAATTTAAAAGGATTCAAATCATACAAAGTGTGTTCACTGACTAGTGAAATTACATTAGAAGCCAATAAAAGAAAGTTGTCCGGAAAATTCCCAAGTATTTGGAAAGTAATCCTTCTAAGTAACCAAAGGGTCAAAGGAAAATTGAAAAATATTTGGGTGGACAGGATGTAGACCAACAGTAACATTATTCATTGCTGGTGGGAATGCAAATGGTACAGCCACTTTGGAAGACAGTTTGGCAGCTTCTTAGAAAACTAAACCTACCCTTAGCATACAATCCAGCAATCATGCTCCTCGGTATTTACACAACTGAATTAAAAGCTTATAATCACAAAAACCTGCACAAGGATGCTTATAGAAGCTTTATTCATAACTGCCAACCCTTGGAAGCAACCGAGATGTTCTTCTGTAAGTGAGCAGGTAAATAAACTGTGGTACATCCAGTCAATGTAATATTATTCAGCACTAAAAGGAAATGAGCCCCGAAAGGACAGGGTGGAAATTTAAATGCATATTACTAAGTAAAAGAAGCCAATCGGAAAAGGCTACAATATTGTGTGATTCTAACTGTATTGCATTCTGGAAACTATGGAGCCCGTAAAAAGATCAGCGGTTTCCAGGGACTAGCAGGGAGGGAGGAATGGATAGGCAGAGCAAAGAGGAATTTTTAGAACAATGAAGCTATTTGTATGATACCATAGTGGTGGATATTTGTCGTTATATGTTTGTCCAAACCCCTAGAATGTATGTGTTAATACCAAGGGTGAACCCTAATGAAAACCATGGGCTTTGGGTCATAATGGTGTGTCAGTGTATGTTCATCAGTTGTAATGAATGTTCCACACTCTGGTGTGGATGGTGATAGGGGGAAGGCTGGGGGTGGGGCGGGGGGATATGGGAGATCTCTCATTCCTTCTTGCTCAGTTTTGTTGTGAACGTAAAGCTGGTCTAAATACAAGGTCTATTGAAAAATATTGGTGGGAAAAGATTTTGAACTGAATGAAAGTGAAAACATAAAACACACCAAAATGTGTGGGGTGCAACTAAGGAGGCTTAGGGGGACTTATAGCACTGAACTGTGAGAAAAAAAGAAAGCTCTCAATTCAGTGACCTCAGCTTTCACATTAGGAAGCCAGACAAAAACAAAGGAAGCTCCAAGTAAGCAGAACAAAGGGAATGGAAAAGATACGAGCGGAAATCAATTAAATGTAAAACAGAAGGGAAAAAAGGAACATCGGTGAGAATTTAAGCTGTTTTTTTGTTTGGTTTTGTTCTTGCTTTTTTGAGAAGATGAATAAAATGAAGCCCATTCTGGCAGGTTCTCCAAACAAGCTCCTGCCTGAATAGGTCAAGGAGGGGACTTGCAGCATCTCACACCCCAGAAAAATGACAAAACAGGAAATAGTCTCTGGGTAACGAGAAATACTGCTTTTCTACAGGCTGGGGGCTGACCTAATTACAAAATCAAGTAAGACCTAATGTGTTCTTTCATGAGGAAAAAAACACAGGATTTCTTTGTTCTTCTAGGAAAGTAGTTTTTCCCTAGTATTTGGGAAATGTCTATAAACTTGAAAGTTCTAAAACAGTATTTCTTTAAGTAATTCTATTATTTCTGACTTCACATTTTAGACGTCCTTTCATCTTTACTCCATGCGATCCAGAATTTATAAAGTTGAAACCTCTGTGTAGGTTCACTTAATTTTGTTCCATGGTTTTGTAGCTTATTGGCTTTCTGTTTTCTTCTATGAGGAGCAAACCTTAAATAACTGTCGTTTCCCCCAAAATATTGGTGCATAATTTTGTTGCATTTACTTAAATTATATTGTGTTTAAGTAATTTTTTTTCTGAGACAGACTTGGGTTTAAACCTGCCATATGTATATCAGATAGTTGACCCTGGGACAAATTACTTGCTCTCTCTGAGTCTCTGATTTTCCCCTCTAAAAATGGTGTCTTCACATCTGTTATCCCAGTGAAGTCCCCCAAAGATAGTGGCAGATGTAAAAGCCCCCAGGAAGGCCGGTTTCCCCCTCCCTCCTCCTCCATCCCCACCCTGCAAACCTGGGGAGCTGCTCACAGAGCCTAGCCCGCAGTGAGAAACTTCACTGTGCAGAATCCTCCACCCGGTAACCAACAGCAACACGCTACAAAGACCTCTTGGTTTAGAAATATTCATAACCTGGATGTTTCCAGGTGATTTATTTAGAAACCTCCTTAGAAAAAGATATTAAAAAGTCAAGTGAAAGTAAAATTAATTTTCTGCAGTCCCAATTTTTTTCTAGAAAATAGATTTATTTAAGTGAATTTATAGGCCATATTCATGAGGAAAAGCTAAGAAAGCTCCCTTTTAATTCCCCAAGTATGCTTTTCAAGATGCACCCTTGCCCCTTAAACGGGCGAGGTGGGGACTGGCACTGCCCCTCCCTCTGCCTCGACTGGCATCGCGAGTTGACCTTAGCACCTGTTCCTCTGCGGCCTCAGGCTTTCTCCAGCTGCTGCTTCAGGCGGTCGCCAAGCTGCCCTGCCAGGCCACACCTCCCCGCCGCCCAGCCGGGGCCTCCCCAGCACCGGGGCCCAGGCAGTGGAACTCAGTAAATATTCATAGATCTGAAGAGAGAATTCTTTTTTCTGCATTTTGCCCCTTAGTAGGAAAAAGTTCCCCAATCACTGGCAGACCCCTTGCGCCTGGGGCAGGTTACTGGGGCCGGGCTCGGCATTGTTACGAATGTGCTGGTTGGGGGACATTCAGAAACCTTTTGGGGGACACTTGGCGTAGGGAAGGCATCCTAGGGCATCCGGAGCACACAGCTGCTGTCGAGTGGCCAGTCTGTGCAGCAGGGGTTACTGCCATGGCTGGGGGCCTGTCACGGTGCAATAGGTGTGGCGGGGAAGGACACAGCAGGCCAGAGCGAGGGAGGGCAGCTTGCTGTATAGCCAGCTCCCGTGCCCTGCGGGACACCACCGAGCGGAAGGGGCCAGACAGGCGACATGCGGTGGGGCAATTCTAAAGGGCAGTGAGTTCGCTTTACAGGCTGCAGGGGACCCCGAGGAGGGGCCAGGTGGAAAGTCCTGGGCATCACAGACCATGGAGGCCGAAAAGAAGGTTTTGTGGACGCCTCCTAGGAGATGGGGAGGTGAATGCAAGTGGCCTTGGCAGCTCCTCCGAACTTGCCTGCTTTGCTTTGTTCTTGGCTGGTCTTGGGGCATCCCAATGAGGCTTTGGTCATAGTGCAGCTGAGCCTTGCCCACGTGGCCTGTGGGGAGGTGGCAAGGGTGCCAGAGTGCCACGGCAGAGCCTGGGAACCTCGAGAAGGAATCTATCTGGCCAGGAGGACTCATGGGTCCCTGAGCACAAATTCATAATCAGAGCCCAGCAGCCACTGCTGACAGAGAAGCAGGCCTGGGAAAGGCTTCTACTCGGAGCCTGGAGTCAGACCCGAACTGGCTCACTCAGCATAACTGCCCCGGCTCTAAGTAGAGTTTGGTCAAAGACAATTTTCCAGAGCAACTTGTTACTAAAATTCTTAGTTGTCGTAAATGTTCAGAGTCCCTTGAAAGCCAAAACAATTCATTAACTTCCCTTGGAAATAGAAAAGTTCCGCGTTGGGACTCCTTCCTTGTCACCTCTCAGCTGCCCGGATTGGTCCAAAGGCAGCTGAGCATTCCAAGAACTTTCGAGATCGTGGATTCCATGCTGCAGAGGAGGAGAGAGAGAGGGAGGAATACAGGCACAGGGTGGGTGGAGCTGCAAAGGTGGAGTCTGGAGGAGGGAAGAGAGGAAACGACTGAGGGTAAAGTAGCTGGTGCCTCAGGCGAAGAGAGAGACAGGAGGAAACAGGCCAGGAGCCGCTCTGAAACTAAGCACTGAAGATGAGCCAGCGGACCAGCTTCGTGGCCCTGCAGCGTGACCTTGGCCAGCCCCTTAACCTCTCTGAGTCCCACTGTCCTCATTTGGAAAACGGAATACTAATGAGGACATAATCAGCTATGAAGATATATTCATCCGTAGCGGATTCCGTCATGATTGTCATTCAAGACCAATCCCTCTCAAATGAAGTATGGAAGAATGGTTTTGAAGGGCACGTTTATTTGGCCACATAAATTTTGTGTGTATTGAACGACATGGCGAGTATAAAGCTGCAGAACAGTTCGTGACACTGTGGGACTTCATGACTGATGCCCGTGATTGATTTTACTCTTGCCACCAGAATTTCCCTAGGCCTCCCGAGCCTAGGGGTGCAAACGAAGTCATATGAACAACAATTACTCGGTGGTGGTGGCCTGTCCTCGCTGGCATAGTGCAGGACCAAGTTTTTTTTGGGGGGGGGTGTCTCTGAGGGATGTCCCAGATCTGCCATGAACAAGCCTGTGGTCCTGCCAGAACAGTCTTGGCTGCCCAGGTGGACAACTCCCGAGGCTGCCATGGCGTCCCCACTATTTTGTTTCCAGAGCCCTTGGCTAACTGTCCAGGGTTAGCAGGACGCCGGAATGAAAGGGTTGATTTTTCCACTTTAGGAGAATGCCCCCCTCTGTGGGGAGAAACGGGCATGTGGGTGTTCCAGGTTTTCATTTAGGTCATAGGAGCTGGAAAGATCCCCTGAGTTTCCACACAGCAGTAGTGTCCCAGTTCAAAGAGAGTATTCTCTTAGGAGAAATCCAAATTACACTGCTACTTTGCCCTTCAGAAAACTTCATCTGCTCATTTATTTTGCTTGGTGTGTATCTTAGACAGTTATTACCACAGTGGTTTATAAACTTCGACTTGCTCCTGTTCCCTCTTTGGCTTTAAAATGCCACACAACCCCCCTATTGAGAGGGGAAAGAAACTCCCTTTCACTCTGATGGCAGGGAGAACTTGTCGAGTATTAAGATAACTGGGAAAAAAAATCAATATCATAATATCAAGATGCAGGTTTACCAATGCCTTGGGGATGTCAGACCAACAATTAAAATGATTTTGGGTCTTGTTTTGGTGTTTACACAGTTTCCATGGCTTCCAGGCCCTCCCGGTTTCTGTGCCCTGGGCAGTCATGTAAAGGCTCTTTGTCGAGAACCCGGATTTCAATTTGCCATTAACCTGAATACACCCTGCTCACCTCAATGAAGTGTGAAAGGAGAGGAGTCACAGAAAGGAGCTATTCAGCTGGAATTGTGTTTTTTATAAGAAAGTCTCCGCTGCCAAGCCCAGGATAGCATTTGCTTACTTGGGCAGCTTGTTTGCTACAGGCTCAGTTTGTGTTAGAGGGATGGCAGGAATAAAGTTAAGCTCAGTATTTTTCAATTACAGGATATTAAAAAAAATTTTTAAAAAAAGAGCAAAGCCTGCATTGAAATCGTCGTCTTTCAACCTTATTTGTTTTCTCTGTGGACGGTTATCAAAAATAGTACATTTATCCTCAGTCAGTAAAAACAGAAGCAGATCCCAGAATCAGCACCCAGGCCTCCCTGACAGACTTCACAGTTTCCAGCGTCTAATGGTCTATAAACAAGGAACATCTTGTAGCCATTGAGGCCAAGAGAACTGAAGGGGAGTCAGAGAGACAGTCACTGGTTTTCTTGGGTAAAGCTTCTGAGTAGAAGAGAGGAAGACTGTCAGCCTGCAGTTGGTTTTCCACACTCAGGCACTTACGGATGTGCATCTGTCAGCATTCAGGACGACTCGATGCTTCAAGGAATTTTAGAAGGTTCCTCATGGCAAGGTGATCAGACAGAAGCATGTGGTTGTTGGTGGCCCCGCGGAAGGAGGCAGCATCGTGGGGTCCGTCCTTGCTGGGGGAGCCTCACTTGGTTCCCTCTGCAGGGCTGTTCAACAGTTTCCAGAGGACGCTCATTCTGGGGGAGAGTCGCACGAGAGGCCTCGCTGATTGTCCCGCTCCCGGGCCTTGGAGTTCACGACCTGCTCCAGTTTCCGTCCAAAAATTCTCCCTTTGCTTGAGCTACTGTGAATTGAGTTTCTGTTACTTGCAACCAAGAAAACTTTAACCAACACAACCTTCCATGGCCTGGCCCCTGCCTCTCTCCAGCTTCATCCCTGACACCTCTGCCTCAAGTTTCAAGCTGTCATTCTGTGTGTCACCTGTTTCATCCTCTTTGCCTTTGCTCCCATCATCCCCTCTGCTGGGACACCTTTTCCATCTTTCTTCATCTGGCTAAAGCAGACAGAAGCCAGCCCAAGGTTGCCTGTCACTGTCACATGATAGTCAGATGTTATCTGTTTGTGCGTTTCTCTCCCACCCTGGCCTCTAAGCTCCTGGGGCAGGGACTGGGTCTTACTCATCTCTGCACCCCACGGCCTACCTCAGTGCCTGGCACATGATAAGTGCTTAAAGCATGTTTATCGAGTGGAACTCATGAAGGTAAACGGAAATTGAAATTGTTGCCCAGCCAGTGTGGCTCACTGGTTGAGCGTCGACCCAGGAACCAAGAGGTCACCATTTTGATTCCCGGTCAGGGCAAGTGCCTGGGTTGGGGGCTCGACCCCCAGCAGGGGGCACGCAGTAGGCAGTGGATCGATGATGTTTCTATCTCTCCCTCTCCCTTCCTCTTTCTCAAAATAAATATATAAATAAAAATCAATAAAAACATTAAAAAAAAGAAATTGGAATTGTTATTTCTGTAGGAAAAACAAGAGCAGAAGGTAAGGAACAAAGTTACCTTGTGGATAGATACTCGAAGAAGATTCTGTTTCTAGAAAACAGTGGTTGTACAGTTTTGAAGCTCAGGAGGGCATTTGAGAGAGTGGTGCAGTGTGGACGGAATCAGATCCTCTCTCTCTCCCCATCACATCCTGCTTCCCTCTTCCTGAAGCGTCTGCCTCCCATCCTGCCAGTGCCACTGTATTTGGGGTTGCCGCTGTCAGGTGACTTAGACACAGGCCTAGACTTAGCGCTCATTCCCTGTATTAAGTGTTCCTGAGGACATGTATGGATTGTGTCCCCTAATGAGAAGGGGCTAAAAAGGTCACTGGAAGATAGGTGGGTGAAGATTCTGTTTCCAGAGAGCCTATGTCTGTCTGAGCAGGTCAGGGAGGGCTCCGGAGAGGAGGTGGCAATTGGACTGAGACTTGAAGGGTGAATAGGAGTTTAACAAGAGGATGAAGGAGCTACAGGGACTACAAACTATAGATTAAAATCACCCATCACCAGTGAGGGCAGGATGGCTGTCCAGAGGGTCAGGAGTGATGGAGGGACATGCAGTTTGCACTGGACATTTAATAGACTGCACATTTAATAGATACTGAAAATACACTTTGCAGAATTACACATATATTTTAAGCTGTCAAGCTTACTAGAGAACCCCCTCTGCAGCCACTGGTTATTTCATATACCACCACTTAAAGAAGCAAAGTGGTTGAGTAGATTGACCCTGGATTCGGATTGCCTCTGTTTAATTCCCGGATCTGCCTCTACCAGCTCTATGACCTTGGGCAAGTTGCTTGACGTCTCCATGCCTCAGGTGCATGATCTGTAAAATGCAAATAATAATGGTACCTCTCCCAGCAAATCATAGGGACAAGCGACTGGATACATGTGCAGCCCTGAGAACAATGCCCAGCGTGCAGCGAACACTCACTGTTAGGCACCCCTGGGATTTGATTTCTCAGGAGGCTGTTGGCAATCGCCCTTCATGCACTTTGTACATGATCCCATATTAATTACGCGATCTTAATTGTTCATTTGTGTGTGGTTTTCCACTGAACTGTGAACCCCTCAAAGGCATTACTTGAATAAATGTCTTTTTCCAAAGTAATTGAATTCAGGCTTTCAAGCATATTTCCTACTTGATACATTTATGTCTTGGTAATCTAAGAGGAGAACTTCTCTTAAGATTGTGACTGGAAAATAATAATATTATTTGGGAACTCCTCTTTGAGGCTGCAAATCCTTGGGTACAGAAGCATTGTTCATCTTCATAAACCCATGCCAGGCCCCCAAGACTGCTGCTGGCAGACCTGCTTCATGCAGCTTTTGTCCTGTTCAAAGGGGCTTAAAGAGCCCAACGAAACAAGAAATATCTGAACCCTGTCAGCGTGGCTGCAAATTTTTAGCAGAGCCTTGTTGCAAAACTCTTAGCAAAGAAACTTTTTTCACAGAGCCCTAACTCCTGGGAGGTGAGACCATGAGTGGTATTCGGACCTTATACGCGCCCGGAGCAGCGGGACCCATTGATGAGCTTTTTCTGCTTGTTTCGGTTGCCCGGGAGGGGGCAGGGCATGAAGAGCTTCTCTGCTGAGGCCACAGGATGAGAGTCGCCTTAGGAGATTGGCCCCAAGTGTGCAGGACCCAGAGAGCTCTGCAAAGGCTGGACCAGAGCCCACGAGTGTGCAGAACCAGGTGTGTGTGTAGGGCAGGGATGGGGGAGAGGAGGGGGCGTACAAACCCAAAAGAAGGCAGTTGGATGAGTCAGTAGATGGGAAGACAGGAGAGCTGAATTCTGGTCCTGTCCCTTCATAGCTGCACAACCTTCTTCGGGCCTGGGTTCCCTTTTTGCCATTGGGGGGCTTGACATGAATTGTCTCTCAGGTCCTGCTTGCAGTGTAAGATTTCAGTGCCTCCCCGGCAGTGTTGGGCATAGTTCAGGTTGAGCCAGGTGGCATTTATACCCAGGCCTCCCGTGTCACCCATCACCACTAGGACCTTTATCTCCAAACTGCTCTGTGCAAGCGGCCCTGCCTCGGCCACCCCAGCCTTCCCGCCCGGAGCTAGCTGCTCCCTTAGCCCCTGTCGCCCTCACTTGCCTGAGCCCTGGTTGCTGCCACTCTGAGTGGAGGCTGCCTCGCCTCCCCCTGGGCGTCAGGCCTGGAATGGGATCGGCCTGCTCTTCGCCCCCAGGGCTCTTCCAAGCTCCCTTTCTTCCCCCCTCAAAGCACCCCTTTCCCTTGAAGGCCTGGCCTCAGCCCTCCGTTCTTGTCACTGCCGCCTTCTCCCAACCTTCCAGTCACCTTCTCCCATTCACTGAACACACCAGAGCCTGGCTCCCTCTTTCCTTCCGCAGCCTGACTCCCGTCACCGTCTTGGTGAACACCCGCCCTGACAATTCTGATGACACCGTGGCCTCTGAGCACCTTGGCCACCTCATTTCTGATGATGCTTCCTCCACACCCAAACATTTACTGACAACACAGACCACAGGCCCATCTGAGGAGGTTCCATTTATCTTCAAAATTATAATTTCTGTAACTAGGGTGACTATATAATTTATTTCCTAGACGAGGACATTTTGGGAATGACAGAGGATACCAAAGTAATTAAAAGTATATTATTTGGGGGAATATTTACTTATTGATGACAAATGGATTTTGTTTTTTGTTTGTAATATATCTTTATTGATTTCAGACAGAGAAAGAGAGAGGGAGAGAGACAGATAGAAACATCAGCGATGAGAGAGTCATTGATCCGCTGCCTCCTGCACGCCCCCCACTGAGGATCAAGCCCGCAACCCCGGCCTGTGCCCTGACCGGGAATCGAACCCCGATCACCTGGATCCTAGGTCGATGCTCAACTGCTGAGCCACGCCCAGCTGGGCAACAAATGGTTTTTATACAAGGTCCCTATAAAATAATTATACTCAAAACTATTTTTCAAAAGAAAATTTTTCTTAAAAAAATTAAATTACTTGTGTGTGTACATTGAAGTGATATTGGGGGGGGGAACTCCTTTATATCAATTATCTACGCATTTAAAAATATAGGCAGAGTGATTGTTCTTAGTACTTATTTAAGCTCTTTAGTTTCTTAGCAGAATCTCTCACTAAAGGTGTGTCACTGGTATCTTTACAAAGCATTTCCTTTTTGAAAATAGTTTCCATATTTTGAAGTTTTTGAACATATTTGTTTGCAATTGCCTTTAAAGTTAAATTTATGGTTAATAAATTTGAAATTGCTGACACATTTAATGGATTCTTTTCTGTAGCCCACATTTTCAATTGATGATATACTCTCTCTCCAGGTACTGAGAGATTTGGTAAACTTTATGCAAATTCTGATAAATGGATGATAACTTTAATTCAAAATGTTTTACGTAAGTCTTTTGTCCCAGGCATTTACACAGGTACTGCCTTTTGCCTCCATTCAGAGTAGCATTCTTCAACACACATTTTCACAAAACATAACTTTCCAATGTCATCTCTAATTGTGATTCTTCTGGGGGTTCCCAGGTTGCATTTTAGTCTGCAAGGATTCTAACATGCAGCGAAGGCTGAGAGCCTCTGTGCCAGTTCAATGCACCAGTTTTAAGCCAGTTCAACTTGGTTCTCCAGGGCCGTTTCCCAACTGGTCCTATAGCTAGTGGTTGCGGTTGCGGAGCAGTTTCTCTGCACCCCGTGGGTGTGTCGCCGCCTTGGGCCGGGAGTGGGTGCACAGCAAGTGCACTGGGGAAGGAGGAGAGCAGAGGGTGGCCCTGATACAGATACTGTGACCGCTACCCACGACACACAGTGATCACAGGTATCCCTTTAAATATTTAATTAAGCAACTCCCACGTTGTCAGGACAAAAATAAAACTTGTTGAGGGTTACAGAGTTCTAATGACAAGTAAAAAATAAAAAATAAAAAAGCTTTGGCTGAGCCTGTCATAAGTGCTGTACTCGATCCTGAATAGTTATTTTGAAAACAACTGTCAAAATGTGGAACCCTCAGCACCCTCAAAAGGATGCATCATTTAGGCTCATTCTGCAAATTTATGACCATCTTCCTAGCTCCAGGTTTAGAAGTATGGAAAAGCCACACTGGCAAAGAACGGTAGTGACACAGCACTTCTCCGGCCCACGCGCCTCGCTGCCCTGCGCAGGCCCGAGGCCCTGGGCGTCGTCCCGGGTCGCTCAGGAAGGCAGCGCCTGCCGGCTCCGAGGTCAGTTCCGAGGCCGGGAGTTGAACTCGGCGCAAATGTTCTGGATGACCTTGGGGACCGATCTGTAGAGGTGGTCGAACTCATCCACGAAGAAGGCATGGTCCTTGGCTGGGTGAGAGGCGATGATTTCCAGCTCGTCCTGTGCAGCCCAGGCGATGCCTATTGCGTAGGTGATCACTCCTGTGGGGACAAAGTTTCGGTGAAGCAGACGTGCCCAAGAAAAGGGGCTGCTAATGAATCCCTGCCTTCTGTTGCTCTGCTGGCTGTTGTGCCGGAACGCAGCTAAGTCCAAAACCAGAAATGTGCCCAAAGCATGAGCATCTGCTATATGCCTACAGTAACTAAGTAGGTATGGTTGATACCTCGCAGGAGTTTCTAGTCTTTTGAGGAAATAAACCAGACAGAATGCAGTAAATGCATGAGCAGAATTTCATATCCATGAGCAGCAGAGGGGATGATATTTTGGGACAGGTGAAATTTTGGTGCCATGCAGATCATACCACATAGCACCAGCCTGCTCTACCTGTGTGTAGAGCCAAACAAAATGTCAGAGAGCCTTAAATGCATCAAAACACAGTCCAAGATCTTTTTAACTAAGACAGTGGCATTGAATGACTTTAGGCTCACTGGAGGGTTACTTTACAAACCATAAACCCCGAGCTCATTCCCAGTGCGGGAACACTGCACCAGGACCTGGAGAGAGAGGCACCCGGCATCTGCTCTGTCACCACCATGAAGAAAGGATTTAAAGGCAAGAGAAAGGCCAACAGTGTTGAGTGCTGCAGGAGGTCACGTAGGATGAAAACCAATAAGTGCTCACTGGATTTAGGAAAAAACAAAAATCAGACATGAGTAGCCTGGAGAGAGCAGTTTCAGAGGAGTAGATGCCAAAGAAACCAAGTGAATTGCCATGAGCTGAGAGTGAAAAGGGACAGCACATAGAGCTCATCCTTTCCAGAGGTGTGGCCGGAAAGGGGAGGGGGCAGTGGGAGCTGGAGCAGAACGTGGGGTCAAAGAAAGTTGTTTTATTGTTTAGAAAGGGAGAGACTAGAGGATGTCTAGATGCAAATGGGAAAGAAGATAGTGAGATTAAAGGGCTTGGACTACAACAGGGAGCAAGATGCCCCAGGGAGCAGAGGACAGAGTCAGAGAGAGGAGTCTGTTCTCAATGGGAAATCAGGGAGACTGCCTGGTGTGTGGTTCTTGATTTGATTTGGGGGCAGCTGGTCAGCAGGTACTTGACCTTACCCTACAAACGCCTATTCCCACGCTGCCTCCAGGCTGGCCAGAGTGGGGTGGGCAAGATGCCATGAACCAGAGGGCAGAACCCAGGCACCTGTCCCCCAGCCACCCACAGAGGCCCATGTCACCATCCCCAGGGGCTCCTGGGTGCCCTGTCCTGCTGATTGCAGAGCCTTCCACACCTCACATGGTTTTGGTCTAAGCTGCTTTTCAACTGTGGCTCATTAAACTGCATTTAAGCTGCCAGACCCTCTCCTTACCTCTCCAGTGTCTTCCCTGAATGTTGTCTACATTGGGAACAGGCAGCTTTGGGCTTTAAGATGCTGGCAAGTGACAGAGGAACAGCTTTGCAGCAGAAGGGGCCTGGCTTAGCCTGACTAAGGCCTCATTTCTGCTCAAAGACGAAAAGGCCGCCCCCCATAAAGATAACGTAAACGGTGTTAAAAATGTAGCTTTTCAGATTCTTGAGCCCACCCTTGTAGAGAGCCTTGTACTGGCAAGTCTGACAGATGTTCGCCCAGCCTTGGCTCGGACATCCCAGGGACACGGTGCCTGCTGCCTCCATGTAATTTGTATCTATTGGTCTGAGTTCTTTAGAGCTGCCCAGAGTCAGGTGGCCCCGATGGCTCCTAGGACATCTCTCTCAGTATTCACTTCTGATGAGGAGTTGTCCAAGGACCCCCTCTGGTTGAGGCCCGAAGGAGAGACATCTAGAAAAATAAGTGAGAGTGGAGCTGAACGGGGGCTGGGGACAGATGTCTGGAGGAAGCAGGGGAGCCCTGGACTTTAATCAAGAGCTGGGCCCCTTGGCCCTGCCCACTCACTTTGGAACTTTGGACAGGCTGCTTCTGAGCCTTCAACCATCTTCACGATGCTGACATGAGCCCAAGGGACACTGTGAGTGCTGGCCATCTACCATCCTGCCATATGAGCGCGCCCCCGGCCCCGCAGGGGTAAATCACGGGAAGACTCTGCCCAAACCCGGCGTCTGGTGACTTGGTTTCCAGTCAGAACGGCTGGTTCATCTTAAGGCCTGTTTGCTTAGTTTTACCCCTCCTTGTTTCTGGAAGGATTAAAAGCAGCCTGAAGAAATGCCGAAAATTCCTGCAGACTAACCCAAATTAAGAAGGAGAAAGAAAACAGGGGATGTAAACAACCCCGCGCCGCCTGAATCTTGCTCACTAGTCCCCGCTGTGGGTCTCTGGTGTTCGCTGACCGCTCCGTTTACTTTTATTGTCATTATTACTATTATTGCTGTCACTTGGGGTGTTTTTCTTCTCCAGGCTGTTTGTATGTTTATGATATTTTACGACACTTTTCAAAACGGCGATTATGCACAGATTCTGTGAAAGAGGCATTGGGTGTGACTGATTTTCTAAACATTTACAACGACATATTTTTCATGGTTTTAAAGTTTCGTTGGCCGCTTGCAAATTTTTATATGGAAATATCTCTAAATATTTTGAATAGACATTTCTTTGAGGCCTCCCCCAAACAGCCAACATCTGGTTAGCAGTTACTTACAGAAACAGCACTTTTCTTTTAAAGCATTAGTTTTCTGCAAATTCCTTCTTCATGTGCCACACCCTCCTGCGCAGTGACCCGGGGCGTGGGATTAAAAAGACGGTCCCTCCCCCGGCCCGCCGGGCCACTCAGCGGCCGGCTGGCAGCGGGCAGCTTACCCTTGCGGTGGGCGGCCGTGGCGGGAATCCGGATGTCATCGTAGGACCTGCCGTCGGTGATGAGGACCATCAGCTTCCGCTTGTTGGGCTTGGACTCCTTGAAGAGCTGCTCCAGGGCGAAGTTGATGGCGGCTCCGGTGCTGGTTCCCCCGCTCCAGTAGCCCACCCTCTTGATGGCACTGAGGACGTCAGGCTTGGTGCTGTAGGCGTCAAACCCAAACTCCAGCCGCTGCTCGTAGGTGTACTGCACGGCCCCGACGCGCGTGTCCGTGTCCGAGATCTCGAACTCCCTGCTCACGTTGGCCACAAACTGGAGGACCGTGCGGAAGTTGCTCGTCCCCACGCTGCTGGAGCCGTCGATGACAAAGCCGATGTCGGCCGAGTTGAGGCAGGTCTTGCTGCAGGCCAGGCGCTCGGTGTCGCAGACCCGCTTCACCAGGGGCTGCACGCTCTTGGGGAGGCTGAGCCAGCTGGGCACACTGAGCGCGTAGAAGCCGTTCGTTCTGCACACGGCCTGGAAGACAGGGCGGGGGGCGCCCGCCAGGTCAGGGGTTCAAGCCTCCAGCCTGCCACGATTCCCAGGACCAGCAGGGCCGGGGAGAAGCTAACAGTTCTCTACACTAGTTAGCTCTCCTAAAGCTCTCTCTCCCTCTGGGTTTGCCCAGTTTGGCACTCACTGGGGGGGACCCCTAGGGGGATCTCTGAACCCCCCCCTTCCCCCTCAGCCCGGCTCTGCAGTGGCTTCACAGTGCCCAGCTATTTAAGTCTCTGCAGATTTGCCAGCTCATTTGTGCTGGCGGCCGGCCACGAGATTGGCACTGGTGGGCACCAGCGCCTGGGAGGTTACAGAGCGCTTCGTTCTGACTGGGAAGACAAGGCACACCCGAGAAGCAGCTACAGAAATGGCCCCAGAGCAGCCCTGCACCCAGCGAGAAGGGGTCCCCCATGTGTCAGCTGTTGCAGTCCATGCTCTTGGAGAGACTCTGTCACTTAACCCCACCCTCATCCTGCAAATTGGAATTATAACCTCTCTGTCCTAAAGGGACAAACCCAGGGCCAGCAGGGGAGGGACATCCCCGAGTCCCTGAGACCGGAAGGTAAATCTCTCTGCCTTGAAAACCCAGTCACTGTCCTCCAGACAACCCTGCCTCCAGGCAAATGAGTATTTATTTACTTGTCCCCAAGCTTGTTCCAGAAAAACTGTGACGCAGCTGCGAATTAACAGGGAGCCACCGGCGGTGCGCTCCGGTGGTGACGGGCCGTGTTCCTAGAGGGGGCATGTCCTCCCCTGCTGCTTCTCCAGGGGCCATGGAGAATCGCAGACCTGATGTCGCCAGATGAACTCGGATAATTAAACATTTATGTTAAAACCAAGAAGGATTTAAAAGTGTCTTAGGAAATACTTTGAATCGGTTTATAAGAGCCTAAGTGGGGTTCGCAGAACTTTCCGTGGACTAGGTGACCCCAAGCGGAGCGCGGAGGCTGAGCTGAATTCCAGCCGGTGGGTGGAGAGGAGGGGCCTGCACCGGGCGGCCTGGCGGGAGAGAGTGCGGTGCTGGGCGCGGGCAGGAGACCCGCGGCTGGTGCACGGGCCTGTGTGTGGGCGTCATGGCAGACGGCCGGGAGCAGAGTCTGAAAACAGCCTCCCTGGCCTGGCTCAATGCCCCCTTTCCTTGGTTCTCAGAGGGGTTAATTTGCAGTGTGTGCGTGTGCACATGCGTGAGCTAGTGTATGGCGCCCGTGTGCACCGCCCTGAGAAGGCTGGATGGGCTGCCTGGCTGGGGTGAGGGCCCTGGCTGGGGAGGGAGGCAGGGGCCTGGGACAGCCCCTTGATGAGACCCTGGAGACGCTGCTCTTTCAGTGCTGTGCTTCAGTTCAGTTTTCTTTGCGGGGTAATTCCAGGTTTCCGAAGTCCTGGTCCCTCAGGGGGGCCCTCCTGCCTCGCAGTGAGCTTAACGCCCGCTTGACCATTTGACGGGACAAGAAACAGCTTTGCCACGTGCAGGGAATGCTGACAGCGGTGGGTCTCCGGGCAGCTACGCACCTTGTTCGCAAAGTTGGGCTCCGCCACAAACTGCTTCTCGTTTTCAGCAGCACCCTCAACGGTGATGAAGAAAACGTTGATCCCGGACTCTCTGGCGAGCCTGGAGGCCTCCTCCACCTTGTCTGTGGGCCAGCCGTCCACCATCACCACGGCCACGTTGGGAGCGCCGCCTCTGTTCCCATTGGCTTTGGAAAAGAAGTTCTTGGTCACGAAGGAGATGGCCCGGCCTGGAGGAAGAAGAAAACTCATGCTTGGTGCCACTATGCCCATTATAATCATAGGAAGAGATCATAGGAGCATAAAAACACTCTCATTCCCTCCCTCATTTGTTGCTTTGTTTACCACTGTCACTATTTTTAGGTGCACAGTGCAGGGGGTTATGCACATTCACAGTGTTGTGGAACCATCACCACCATCCATTTCTCTCCCCAGTTTCACTTGAAGCCTTTAGCTTCTAATTGTCTCATATTAAAAAACAACAACACAACAAACTGGAGGGGACCGGCAAGCAGGCAGGAAAGGCTTTCATGGGAACAAAGAAGTCCCACAGGTCCTGGGTGCTGGGACCTCCCCTAAACTGGCCCCATCTTGTTTTTCAGAGCATGGGGTGGGAGGAGTTGACTGAATGAGAGGAGCCTCTGCTTGGCCTCCTGCAGCTTGGGGTGAGGCTGGTGATGCTCCAGGAGCTGCTGGATGTGGAGGACTGTGTTCCGGGTTCAGTGACACCTTTTGTCCAGTTCCATGCCAGGGGTACAGGTGCGGCTTGTCAGGGAAGCACTGCACCCACTGAGAGCCGAGGCACTGTGTTTTAGCCCCAGCTATGTTGCCTACTGGCTGTGTGGCCCTAGGTAGGTCCCTCCCTGTCTCTGTGCCTAGATTTCCATGACAATAAACCGCCTCAGCTGAGAGATATAAGGAAGCCTCCAGCATGCCTTTCCCAAGCACATGTTTTGTACTGTCAAGGGCCTCAGGAAAGTGTTGGAGTCAATTGGGGTGACTGTCCCAGTTTGCCAGGACTTTCCCAGTTTCAGCACTGAAAGGCCCGTATGCTCCTGGGCAAACTGGGATGACTGGTAACCCTCAAGTCAGCACAGCTGTGCATAGTAAGGTGGGGCCCTTAACCTGGGTTCTGTGGATCCCTAGGGCACTGGGGGTGTGTATCCATAAATCCTCTGATATTTTGCAATGTTTCGTCTGTATAAGTATCTATTTGGGTAGAAGGGTCATAGCTTTCAGGTGATTCTCAAAGGGGTCTTCAATCTAAATAAAAGTTAAGAACTACTTTCTCAAGACTTTAGGATTAACGTCATTACACTCAGTGCTCCTCTGGTTTTGGCCAGCATCCTGGCTCCACTGGCCAGTATGATCTCACCTGTCAAATGAAAAGATCAATATGTGCAGTTGCTGGACAAATGTCTTGGAGATCCCATGTGAGCTGGCTGCGTAGAGCAGAGTTGCTGAGGGAAAACCTTGGGTGCCGAGGACTGCCTTCATAACTAAAGCATAGTCTCCCTCAAGGACCAAGGGCGTCTGGCTTAAGGTTAGGTGCCTGTAGGCAGAGCACAGGGAGCCATAAGATCACCTTGACCTTACCCAACCTTAGATCCGCACCCATGGTCAATGAGTGCTCAATACACATTCCATCCACCTTCCAGAATGTCTTGAAAACAGAGGCTAGAAACCTGAAAATGACAGTTTTGAGTCTCTTGCAGCCACAGTTCTGGGTTTGTTTTCGCGTCGTGGATTGATGCACACACATGAGAGTTAGACGATGAAACTGAGGCGGAGACTGTTCTTTCCATTCTGTTCTTTCTTCCGACGAGCATCTGTAGGGTCTGACTGCCCTGGGATAGTGTTAGTGGAGGCGCCTGTGATGATCCCAGCTTTGCTGGTGTTGAGGGGGCGAGGCTGGTGTGTGAGCGGAGCAGGCAGGGCGTGGTTTGGGAGCTGGCAGAGGTATCGGGAGCTTCCCGATCGTCGTGGCTTCCTGGCTGAAGCAGATTCCTGAAGAGACTGTGGTGGCAGGATTGAGAAAGGGACTCCTGGTCTTGGAGCCCTGGGTCTGCAGGAAGCGTTTAGAAGCCACCTTTGGAAGCTGGAGCTTGTTTCCCTGTGTGTGTTTCATGCCAAGTGACTACGGCTCACTTCTTCATTTCCTTGGACTTCGAGGGTAGGAACGTTCCCTGGGAAGTGGACAATCAGCCCTCCCTGTGCCCCAAAGCCAGACCACCGTTTATAAGTCAGTACATCGGCATGGGCTCCTTGGCAGCCCTGAAGCCCAGTTAGTGTAAAAACGGTTTCCTGGTGCCCAGTCACTCCCGGGGTAACTTAATAAAATGCAGTTTCTGGGCCTGCCTGGCTGAGGACTCCTGCGGCTCCCCCTCCCTCAAGGCTCAGACGTCACAGGGGCCTGAGAACACGTCTCTCCTGGCACAGTCATCACTTAACAGGAACAGATGAGGACAAGATCCCCAAGTGAAGCTTCCTGAATGTGGACAGCGGAGGCCGGTAGACCAGTCGGGACAGTCACAAAGCAGCCCTGCTTGTCCTGAAGGAAGCAGGCATGCTGGAGCTCTCGGCTTATGTGTGATAATGATTCTTGCCCCTGAACCCGTGATAATACTTGGGAAAAGATACGGGTGTCGTGTAGATCATTTCTCGGTGGATTAGTATTATTCTTCCCTCCTATTTATAATGCTAGAAGACAATCATGTAGGATGAGAGCCATGGGAGCCGGAGAGAACGAACCCGGATCACATACCTACGTTAGACAGCCCTCCTCTCTGGGTGATTTTCTCTATGGCTGTCTTCAGATCTTGGGAATTCATGTGAGTCTTGAGGTTAAATTGGGTAGCAGGGTTGTCTCTGAAGAGTCAGAACAAGAAATAAAAATTAGGTGGGCAGTTATTACCTTTGGAGGAGTGTAGACATCGTAGTCGATTCTTTTATATACGCACAGAATGGAAGCTGCCTCGATAAAATCCCCCGCTGTGGACAGAAGTAACGGTGAGATGGGAGGGCTGAGCTCCTCCCCGGTGTGTGCGAAGGAAATGGGGCTGGTTCAGGCTTCAGAAGGCGTGGGGTCTAGTTTTGACTGTCATTTCCTAGCTATGTGACCTTGAGAAGCCATTCAGCTCCTCTGGGCCTCAGTTTCTTCATCTAGATAAAACCAGAGATCGTCACAGTCATACTGCTGAAGTGCAGACTGTTGTCAAGTGGGATTTTGCAAATGTCAGGATGTTCCCAGGCTGCCCCAAGGCCCCCTCTCTAGAAAGGAACGTCTCAGCTGTTAGCCACCCCCTGGGTCACCCCTGCCCTGCATCTTAGCGGTGGTGCCAAGCAAAAGCCATCCCTCCGGCTTTCTCATGTGGTAGCTCCTGGCACTGGGTGAGACTATTCAAACCTCCCTGAGAAAGTCAACGTCTGCTTCATCGAAGCCTGGCACAGATGAGCCGGAGAAGAGCTGGAGCAAGTCAAGCGGAGGAACGGTGATGATTCCTCTCCAGAGAGGAGCCTCCTTGGGAAACTGTCAACAGGCCTGGGAGCAGCTGAGCGGAGCAGAGGGTGCGAGGGGCCCCTCACGAGCAGGCGGGGGCACGCAGGGCGGGGTGAGGCGCTGTCAGGCGCACGGGGGCCCACCCCCGGGAGGAAGCACTATGCGCAGGAAAAGCCCATCCCATGAAGCCGGGGCACTCAGCCATCCGCAGGGCTCCTGGGACTGTGGCTCCTAAGGGCTCACGGGGCCCGGGGCTGCCGAAGGGCCTGCACTTGCCTCAGTGCTCTGATGCTGCCGCCTTGAACTCCTTAATAACGTTTGAACAAGGGTCCCTGCAAACTATGTGGCTGCCCCGCTGCAGGTTGCTAAGCCCCCAGGGAGGGGGCGAAGGAGACTTTTCAAAGCAGCCTTTCCACAAACACCAAAAGTGGGTCCAGGAGGGAAAGGTCGAGGCAGTTCCAGGTTGGAATTCGCAGGGCCCAGCCTCTCCGCAGCTCCTGTCTCTCTCCCATCCTCTCTGTTCTCAGGTCCGGACCTTCATCTCCCCCCGGAGCTGTGCCCTGGCTTCCTGCCTGGTATCCCTGTGCCCAGAGTGGCCCTGCCGCGGGTGCTTTATCCAGCGGCCGCCAGGGCCTGGCAGAGGCGGGCAAACCAGAATGAGAGGGACGCCTCTTCTAAAGGGCCCCATTTTGTATTTGTAATTTTATGGTATTTCCCTTAAAGGAACCCCCAGATTGCATAAGTTTCGAGGTCCTTCAAGCCTGGATCTTCCCTTAGTAGCCAAAGAATACAACCTTTTTCAAAAAGGCCAAAAAGGAAAAAGTTGAAGCCAAAAATAATAATATCAGCTACAAAATAAGAAAAGGCAAAATTGATATTGACCATGACATGTATCTAATTGTCTAGCAAATAACACTATACTTCTTTAGCTGTAAAAACTTTAGCTCATAAAATTTTAATTACATTTGAAAATGCTTTGTGGGCTATATTTTCTCACTTTGTAAGATTTCCTGAGTGTGTCTGATGATTGTGAAGAAATCATAGCTAATCATAAATTGTGTTGCTCATAGAAAAATAATTTAAAAAGCAAAAAATATAAAATTTTCTTTAGAAAGTTTTTACAGAGAAAAGCTATTTAAATGTGGAACCTAGTGACCTAGGCACACCTGTGGTGTTCCCCCTGTGTGGAAGTTGTCTTAATATTGATCACTTTGTAGAGCACTTGTTGATTGCCTGTCTCTTTGCTGTACTACATAAACAATGGAGCCTCTGTTATTTGTGATAATTATGTTCTATAAAGTCACTGTGAACATCAAATTAGCAAATGCTGAGCCATTGCTCCCAGGGGAAATACAGGGTTAGGTTCCTGTGGGCCTCAGGTTACAACATTTGCTTCAATAGATCAATACATAAACTTGATTGATGTATGTTTCTGTTTGAAGAAACCTAATTTAATATGTTTCTTACAAATAATTAATTATATGCAATATTTCTGTATAATAAAACACCAGCTGAGGAGGGTTTAACATTTTCCTGACCTGGGTAATGCTTACGTAAATATCTTTGGCTTTCAGCCTCACAGAGCTACCCACTGTGCTTTTTTAAAAATCAGCTGTCATTTCATGAATTTATAAGTTCAGCCACTTTTTCATAACTTCAACATGTACTATAGATGTTACTTTAGCACTTTTCAGAGCAGACTCACATACAGTTGAGCAAATTTCCTTTCTTTTTCTAAATATATTGAATCATTGTTTTTTTTTTTAACTTAATTTTTAATTTTTATTTCAGAGAGAGGAAGGGAGAGGGAGAGATAGAAACATCAGTGATGAGAGTCATTGATCTGCAGTGTCCTGCACCCCCCTCCCCCAGCCCCCACTGGGATTTAGCCCTCAGCCTGGGCATGTGCCCTGACCGGGAATCAAACTGTGGCCTCCTGGTCCATAGGTTGATGCCAACCACTGAGCCACACCAGCCGGACTCACTGGTTTTTTTACCATTGAACTCACATCCAACAGCTCTGTAACTCATGCTTAAAGGAAACCTATCTAACGTGTGTTTTCTCCGTAAGCATATCACAACCTTCTTGCACTTAAACCCTAGACTGCCTTACACCACTACACTTGGGGGCTATTTTATATATTTAGTTTTTTAAATTGAGATATAATTGATAAATAACATTGTATTCCTTTTAGGTGTACAACATAATGATTGATTCATGCATATATTGTGAAACAATTACCAGAATAAATTTAGTGAACACCCATCACCATACCTAGTTACATTTTTTTTCTTGGGATGAAAATTTTTAAGATGTCTTAGCAACTTGTAAGTATATAGTACAGTATTGTTAACAATAGTCACCAGGCTGTACATTACACCCCCAGGACTTATTTTATAACTGGAAGTTTCTACCTTTGACCACCTTCACCCTGATGATTGTAAAGAAATCACAGCTAATCATAAATTGTGTTGCTCATGTCATTGGGGACCATTTTAAATAGAGAAATGACCAACATAAAAGCACAAAAATGCCAAAACTGTGGCATTAAACAGGCTGTAGAAAGAACAGTTGTTTACGGTATGAACTGCAACAAGAAAGACAAGCGTGGCCTTGTTTGACCTCGGCGGGAACGTGTGTGTTAAGGGACTCAAAAACTGCCCCCCCCCGTTCATGTCTAGCAATGACTGGGAAAGTGCCATGAGTAATTGATTTTAGAGTTACAAGTACATTTTAGGGAGTAGCTGTTTTTGCAAATATGGAATCTGTGAATTATGAAGATCGACTGTAAGCTCCTTGAGCACAGGCACAGTGTCTCCCACCCCAGTGCTCACCCTGCAGGGGTAACAGATAATTGCGGAAGAGCCCAGTGAGGAAAGAGCTCAGTGTCCTCCCCACTCTCGGATCACCCCGGGTGGAGTTGAACACTCTGCCTTGAACTCCACGGGGCCCACACTCTCCCTCTATGACATCACTGAGGTAGGTGAATCCATCTTCAGAGGCAGACACATGAGCTATTCACATCCCCAGTGAATAGATGCTTTTAATTTTACTTAATGTTATTTCTTTAAAAAAATACTGCCTCCCCTAGATGGCGAAGTCCCGAAGAACAGGATCTCTATCACATTTATTTATTTAGTTTTATTGGATTGAAAGGTTGGGTCAGAGGACCTCTGAAACTCTTTCCAGTTGCTAAAATTACGCTCAGGCGCAAAACCACGGCTCATCCCCCAAGGGACCCAGAGGCGAGTGGGACCAAACCAGCTGGGTGAAGTTCACCTCGCTCCCCCTGCCAATCGCGCAGTGCTTAGTGCGTGGGAAACACTCAATGAATCCTTGTTAAGCTGCAATGTGATTAAATCACAGGCGTGAATGGTCTTTCACCTGCAGCCGGGCCGCCCTGGGCACCGAGCGCAGGGTGCGTGTGGCCTTTTTCAGGATATATGGGCTGGTGGCCTGACGCCCTGCCCCAGCCTGGCTACTTTTCAGAGGCGGGGACTTTGAAAAGCTCCAGGAGGTAAGCCGCTGTGTTTTTATGTAAATAACCTTTTAACTTGTGCTTTTATTACGAGATCTTAATAAAGGAAAACACTTGTTTTCTTAGCAATATCAAAGCTCTCTTTTGAAAATGAGAGAAAAAAATGAAATGTTTGTAGCTCAAAGAGAAGCTGTAAAGTTGTTTTATGTTGGGAAGAGGCATTAGGGCTCGTGAGGAGCCACTGTGGAGATCCGGAATTTGGCTGTGCCTATTATTTGTGGAATAGAAAATGATTCCCCTGAAGTGTTCGACAAGAGAAACCACCCAGAGGAAATGGGCACAGGTGATTCCTAGGAAGGCTTGGGGGCCTGAGGGTAGGGAATTGGGGCTGCTCCTCGGCGTTTCCAGACCTCCCTGCCGATCAGCCTCACCTGGGGCATTGATTCATCTCCACAGGTCACTAGGCCTCCTTCTGGAAGAAGCTCAGTTCACTTGGTCTGGATTGGGGTCTGGGAATTTTTTCTTAAAGAAGGGACCCAGGTGAATCTATCCTCAGGTAGGTTGGGAAGGCCTGGAGTCTAGAGGAGCCTGGAAGCCCCTTTCAGTCCCAAGGCTCCCGTTTGGTTCAAGGCCCAGAGTCTACTGGTTTGCCCCAGAAGACGTTTAGTCACGTGAAATAAGCTTCTCAAATGAATTTTTGTGCCAGTAGAGACATATTAACTAATCATAGTCCCTGTGGCAAGAACCTTTCAAAATGGTTTCCTTCAAGAAGACATCAACTTAAGGTTACAATGAAATAACCTAATTGTATTTAACTTACTCTTTTAATTTTCTTAATGGCTAAAATGTGGTGATTTAGGGACTTAAGTCACCTAGATGAACAGTGCTTATGAAGTCAGGAAGATGCGCTAGGGTGACCCTGGTTTCCCGGGGACACGCGGGCAGCTGCAGCTTGGGTGGCAGCCCTGTCCCTTGAGGGCAGTACCGGCTGAGAATGAAAACTGTGCTGCGCCAAGCTCTGAGCGCCGGGCAGGATGGCCAACCCAGAGGCCCCTTTTGGAAAGACACTGGCCTTCCTCACGTTTCCTAGGATCAGAGGTGCAGGGCAGGGACTTATAAGCAAATTTAGTTTTTAGATGAGAGGTTTTTTTATAATTAGTAACAATAATTCCACCCATCCACCAAAAAGTGGAAAATTAACCTGCATGCCTCCTGCTGGAGGGGAGGCGGTCGTGCCGTCTGCCGGCCTCGGGGGACCTCGGGCTCCCGGGTCTGGTCTGTAACCATGTCACGGGGCTTGGTATGTCCTGGGACAGGGAATGTCCTAGCAGCAGAGCTTCCTGAACTCATCCGATCACCTGGGGATCTTGCTAAAATATAGATTCTGATTCTGTTGATCGAGTGAGGGCTGAGATCTGCCTTTCTAACAACCTCCCTGATGATATCGTGGGTAGCGCTTTGAGTAGCAGTGTCTTAGGAGACGCTGTATGAATCAAGAAAATCAGCAGTGGAGCTGCCGGTGAGAAGAGGAAGGTGAATAAGTCTAGAGGGAGGAAGGGGAATGCTGAGAAAAGGCAGGGGTGGAGCTTCTGGGGCCCTCGAGGCTGGTAACCTGGGGGAGACAGGAGGGCCAGGGGCCTGGGGTTCCCCGGAGGACAGCACAGGCCTGAGGAAACGTTTGTGCCTTCACTCTGGGCTTGCACAGTAGAATCACGTGGGGAGAGCTGAAAATTAATGATGCCACCCTCAGGAATCCCGATTTAATTGATCTGAGGTTTGGTCTGGGCATTGGGAGTTTTCAGAAGCTCCCCAAACGGTTCTGATGTGCACTGGGGTGACCATCTGCTTCTGTGTGGATATAGAGATCTAGGGAGAATGATCCCGGGGGGCCGGGGTAAGCCCTGTGCACGAGCAGAGGGAGCCCAAGGGGAGCCGCTGCGTGGAAGGGGAGGACGTCATGTCAGGCCTTGTGGCATTTGTCCCTCTGGGAGGGCTGCACGGGGGGGATGGAAAAGCATATGATTTTTGTGCGAATTATATCCACAGCTCACTCAGCCTTGCGACTGTGTCCCTGCGGCGTGTGGCTCAAGGGCTCGCCTGCCATCTCAGAGAGGAGAGAAGTGGCATGTGGGATGTTCATGTGAACCCTCTCTTTCTACCCTAACTAAAATAATAAAACGGCCTGGGGACAGTCGCTGGTGCTCAGCTGAGTGATGGGCTCCTCCCCTTCCCGCCCAGTCTCCGCATGGCCTGGTGAGCTTTCCAGGACCAGTGCAAAGGCCTAAGGTTGTCTGGAGAAAAGAGAGTTAGCCTAAAGCACCAAGTTGTCTAGGCATCTTGCTTACACGTGGGAGCCCAGCCTGCAGCCCGTCACACAAATGCTCTAACGGTCAAGGCTGACGGAGGTCGGCCTTGATCTACAGATGAAGCAACTGACCGGGGAGGTGAAGGCCTAGCTCGAGGCCACACCGCGCAGCTAAGACTTGAACCCAGAGGTCCTACCTCCCAAGTAAATATTCTCTCCACCAGTCACGAGTACAAATGCCACTTTCTTACAAGTGCTTAGTAATCTGTCCCTTCTGGGCGTCTTGGATTTCTCAGATGGCACCTGGGTTGCTTCAGTTTCTTTCATTTACGTAGTATGAGGGAAGAGAATGAATTTATGCTCTGGAATATGTCGGTATTATTTGTGGCACAAAATTTAAGCACATGACTTCACTTGGTCTCTGAATTCAGAACCGCACTTACCCGTACTGAACAACACCCATCAGCGGGCCCGCCGGGCCGATGCCCAGAGCCTGGGCAACGTCAGCCAGGAACTGCTGCTGGAGCCGGAATCGACGCCTGCCAATGCTCGAGCTCCCGTCGATCAAGAACGCTACGTCCACTTTGCAGTCTGAGGGGTGGAAGGGGCTCTGTTACTGATTCTCTCCTGGCACTTCCCTGTGCACCCCCCCCCCCAAGAGTCAATGAAAAGACTAAAAAGAAGCAGCAAGAAGCAGGGTATATTCATGTATTTACGCCCATAGCAGATTTTCACGGGGCACCCAGGTCCTGGGCATGCGGGCTAGTACCCACTGCCGTAACCCTTCTAGAATTCTCTGCCTCGGCCGTAGTTACAGGCTCCAGACGCTGTGACCTCCCAGCCGAGCTTGGGAAGGCCCTCGGCGCGTTTCCTGCGCTCAGACCATGAAGGTGCAGCCCCGGCCGTGGGAGTTCACTGAGACCGAGGGAGTCTCAGGACGCTGCTCTCTCTCGCTCGCATTCTGCCGTTTTCAGAATTGAGTGCTGGGTCTTTATAAAGGTGTGAGGGGATCTGCAGAGCCGACGCTGAGGGGCAGCAGCTGTAGGGTGAGAAATTGGTACCAGTCCCCTTCCCTCCTCTGGGTGAGGCAGCCATAGGATTATCCAGGTGCATCTACGGGCGTCAGTATTTGTTTGTGGCCTTCTCAGATTTTCTCCCTTCTTTGCGCTGAGAGGATGAATAGGATGGTCATAGCTAGTATCCCTGGGCCCCTGCGAACATATGGAGGTGACGATGGAGGAGGGGAGACGCTGACCGGAGACTGTGGACGGCCACGCACACTGATGGGAGGCAGTGTCTTCGCTCTTGGCTGAAGTGACATCCTCTCAGTACGATAAAGCTGATTAGTCCATGCTGATCAGAAGTTGTTATTGGGAGGTATATAGTTATTTGATTAATAAAAAGTGAGGAATGAATTATTTAACCACTGCAATTAGGGAAACAAAATATTTCAAAACAGTTTGATGGGGGGGGGACAGTAAAGTCAGTGATTTCTGGGCTGGAACATCGTGGGCGGGGGTGCCACAGCCCAGGCAAGCCTGGGTCTCAGCCGCTGCGGTCACAGGAGGCCCCGGGGCTGCTGTCCCCTACGTGGGTGCTGCAGTGCGTCCCTGTGACCAGAGGAGGAGGAGCTCTGTAGGCAGCAGGGGCTTTGTTATTGTTTGTTTTTGCTTTTTAAACGAAAGCAAGAAATGGACATGCGCTGACAGAGTTTTAAGCAGAATTGATGAGACCTGTTTAATAAAGAGAGATGTTACAGAATTGGGAGATTAAGGGGGGAAGTTATAAGTGGGAATGGGCTTTACTATCTTGCAGTGTCGTGGCCACCTGCACCAGAGAAGCAGGGACCTCTGTGGGCCGGGCTCGCGCCGCCCCATCTGGATCGGTGCCTCGGCTCCTTGCAGATCTTGCAGGCTTGTATTTCGGCTCCTTGCAGATCTTGCAGGCTGGTATTTCGGCTCCTTGCAGACCTTGCAGGCTGGTATTTCAGCTCCTTGCAGATCTTGCAGGCTTGTATTTCGGCTCCTTGCAGATCTTGCAGGCTGGTATTTCGGCTCCTTGCAGATCTTGCAGGCTGGTATTTCGGCTCCTTGCAGATCTTGCAGGCTGGTATTTCGGCTCCTTGCAGATCTTGCAGGCTGGTATTTCGGCTCCTTGCAGATCTTGCAGGCTGGTATTTCGGCTCCTTGCAGATCTTGCAGGCTGGTATTTCGGCTCCTTGCAGATCTTGCAGGCTGGTATTTCGGCTCCTTGCAGATCTTGCAGGCTGGTATTTCGGCTCCTTGCAGATCTTGCAGGCTGGTATTTCGGCTCCTTGCAGATCTTGCAGGCTGGTATTTCGGCTCCTTGCAGATCTTGCAGGCTGGTGCTTCCTTCCTGCCCCGCGGCGCCTGCTGACTCCTCCTGCTCAGCTGGCTTCCCCTGTCCTTGCTGCCCCTGAACTGCCTGTGCCCAGGCATGATCCCTGACGTGAGGACTGGAAGAGGCAAATAAATCAGGAAGTGAAGCTGAACGATGCCACTAAAGACGCCTGGGATAAAGAAAAGATACACGGAGCTGCTTTCTGGCCTGTCAGGTGGTTGTAGCCCAAGCCGGCTCCTTTCCCGGGTCCGGGCCTGCAGAGTGACTCGCTGCCAGCAGGTGGCGGTGGTGTTCTTCAGGGCTTGCTGCCCCCCCCAGGGTTTGCTGGGCAGGAGGCTCCCGGGCTCCACCCAGACTCACAGCGTTAGACCAGCCTCCTAACCAGATCTCCAGGGGCTTCGTGTGCACACTGAAGTCTGAGAAGCGTCCTGAAGAGGGTTTGCCTTCCAGAAGTCAGCTGAGTAGTTCAATATGCTTTTTAAAATGAACACTGTGTTTTAAAAAATAACTCTTAATTAGAGTAAGCAGAGAATTTCCTTTTAAATGTAAAAGTGAAATAAATACGTGGATTTTGTAGTCTCTGTTTTGGCTCTTCATAGACTATCCCCCCCCCCCTTATTTCTTACGTCTTGAGCTGTGTTCAGGATGGGCATGCTCATTTTGCAGCTAGGTTTTAAGAAAGCGAGGTACTTTTATATTTGCTTAGTTCACTTACTAGCCTGATGGCTGATATTGGGGTCGCCTTTGCTCCCCCTTCCCCAGATTGGTCTAATGACAGTGGCTCTGCGTCAGGGCATGTGCTCACTGAGACCCAGTGGCTTTCTCATATTGAGATGACATCAATACTAAAGGGTAGAGTTGGGTTATGACGCGTTTAGCATGAGCGATTTATGGTAGAGGTTGGAGGACCAGAATAAAAGGAAGATACATTGTTTCCAGTCATCAGTCTACCAATTTTCTTAGTTGCTTTGGTTTTCTCCAGCAAGGTACAATGTTATAGATTAATGTTCTGTGTTGGCCAGATAATTACATCAGACCAGTGTTTCTTAACCCTGGGTAGGTATCAGTCACTTGGGCAGCTTGTGTAGCTTAGACAAATAAAGATGCGTGGGAATCACTCTGGGCTGGGCTTCCCAAGGGTTCATGTGCAAACGCACCGCTTGATTCAGCAAGTCCGGGGTGGAGCCTGATGTTCTGCGATTCTAACAAGCATTCCTGGTCCCCAGACCACACTTTGAATAGCAAGGCCTAGGGTCAGATTCAGTAGGTATGAGGCAGGAATTGGGCATCTTTAATTTTTAAACGTGTCTTCAGGTGATTCTCATACGTGCAGTGGGGTTGAGACCCACAGCCCATTGGTGGCTGATTCATAGTGAATTTCTGGGGGTATCTGCACACCCAGCTCCCTCCTGGTTTTCCTCTTTTTCTCTGGTCCCTCCTTTCTGGTATCCTCGGGGGGGCTTCCCCTCCACCTATTTAGTGTTAAAGTTCTCCAGGTTTAAGTCCTCTGCTTCTACTTACTCTGTCCTGTCTCTCTAGGCGACAGTTCCTGTTTCCATAGCCTTGGTTTTGCACCATAGCTCCTCATCTTCCAACTCTAAATTTCTGTTCCGGCTGTTCCTTCTGAATGTCATATCTGGGTAGTCAACCCTACGAACACCCGTGTCTTGCAGATGATGACAGATGCTCTCCCGGCCCCGCCCCGCCCCGTCCACAGTGGTCCTCAGGGCAGCCCCGTCTACCCCAGTTGCTCTAATCATCTTTAACTGCTCCCTCTCGCACCATCTACTCCAACCCTCTGGCTTTTCGAATCTGCCTGTTTCTCTCCAGCTCTGAGCTCTGCCTCCATCAAGCCCACTGGACCATTGTCCCTGCCGGCCAGCAGCCTCTTCTGTTCATCCATCCTGGGCTCCCGGTTCCACCCTGCCCTGTTGCCATAGTGATGTTTTACACGGAGCCTCTCCCCCGCATGCACACAGAGAGCTGAAATCCTTCAAAACTTCCCTTTCCCCTTAGAACAAAGTGACAGGAGAGAGGAGGCCGGCAGATCCACGGCAGGAGAGAGGCGGGTTTGGGTGGGAGTGAGGGGGTGGAAAGGAGCGAGATCAGACATCAGGCCACGTGGGGCTTCCAGTTGTTCATTCACTTACTTGGGTCTCCCTGGGACTCGGGGTCCAGAGACTGTGTGCTTGCTTCGTCTTTTGCAACAAACCCTGGAAAGAGCAGTAAACTCTTGGTGACTTGGAAGGACAGGAAACATCTGGCCTTACCCCAGGGAAGGGGACAGGAGGGATACTCACACCGGCTCAGGGGGCTGGCCTATCGCTAACTGCTCTTCTCTGCATCACCCCATCTCACATCTTAAGAGACACGAATAAATTAATATTTCCTGACAGCCTCCTAGAGGCACGGCGCTCTGCCGGTGCTCACGGGGATTTGAAGTCAGATGCGAGCTCTGTCCCCGGCTGCCTGGTAACTTTCGCTAGTCGAGCCTTCGTTTCTTTATCTGAAATCATTAAGTGCTTTGCCAGGATACTTTATCCCTCTGTAAAATTCTGAAAACCTCCAGGTCAGGGCACATGCCTCGCTCATCACGTGAACCTTCCCTGTGCCCACCACCTGCGGGCCCTCAGCCAGCATTCGGTGATTGAGTCAAACAAAGATGACCCGAGGAGGACCATCTAACAGGGCGGGGCGTTGACTGGAGGGGGAGAGAAGATACAAGCTGCTCCAACAAGTAAGAGGGTCTGAAAACTGCACCCCCTCAGAGGTGTGAACCAGTTTTGTGCTTTGAGAGGCCGTGTGAGCTGAATTTCAGTCTTGGGTTTTTTAGAGGCCAAACGTTACATGGGAGCCGAGATCACAGATATATCCTGTAGGGAATGAGAGACAACCCATGAGCGCCCTTGTAGGCTTGGTCAGGCCATGAGCCTCACAGGCGAGGGGAGCTTGCAACACCTGAAGTGATGCTCAGAACACCCCCCCCCCCCCAGTCTCCAGCAGTGGAGGAAGGGGCTGGGGGCTCTGCTCCCTCTTGGCTGCAGTAAGCTTTCTCCTGGCTTGTTAGTTTTTCCAATTTGCAAAGCACATGATTTCATCTTCCCATGAAAGGTCAGCTTACTCATCCCACTTCCTCCCATCATTTAAAAAGTTCACTTTGGGTGTCTACCGGCGTTTCTCAGCCAGGAGCCTCTCGGGGAAGCTGCTGGAGGCTCCACATTGGAGGGGGGGGAAGACATGTGAGTCCAGAGGCCTGAGCCCTCCCCTCCCCCCTGCCTCCCACCCGCCGGTGAACTCTGCTCTCGCACCGCGAGCTGGAAGCCGTGTTACTGCTGGAGTTTCAAACACTTAACGCAGAATCAGTGAACAGTGTTCATTCAGCTGAAGGGAGGAACCGCAATACCACTTGCAGAGAAGGGAGGGGAAGCAGAAGGAAGTCAAAGCGTCTCCAGACGGAGAGAGGGTCTAAATCCATCCAGGAGCAGGGAGCTCACTGTCTTCTAGCCCTTTGTCTTCACAGTTTGCTCTTCTTTTTTGTTATTCAATGTTCTCCAGCCCCGGCCTCCTTGTGGGGCCCCCACGTGCCCTGTGCGTGGTGATCAGACCCTAATGTGGGAGGGAAAGGCTCTGAGGCTGCTTCCTGTGAGCCCGGCCGCTGGGCCCAGCCGGGTTATCAGACGCCCTAGTTCTGAATCCTATGTGTCTCGATCTAGTCATGTGAGGAGGCTGGGCTGTATAATTACCTGCGTCTAATCCAGGTTTCCACAGGTCCATTTCCCCTGGTTTTCAAAATAAAAAGAAACAAACTTGTTATTTAGATGAAACCAGCAGAATCTCTCAAGTGACCCCCATACCCTACTCCCCCCGCCAGATGATCACGTTTTCCAATCATGGCAGAAAGTTCAGTGAAGGGCAGGGGGCCAGACTTTTGGACGAAGCAAGCTGGAATGCCTGGGGTTTTCTCAGTTAAAGGTCTTGCAGCCAAAGACAAAAACATCTTTGCCCTGTTCTTTCTTTCACTGTGCATCAGGAATCATAGAATAATAGGAGTCCTGGGAGTCAAGGGGACCTAAAAGATCATCCAAACCAAACCATACCCCTCAGCATGCTTCTACAACATCCTTACCAGGACCAGTGGATGGCTAGTGCTTGAATATCGCCAGAGATGGGGAACTCATTACATACACAACCACAGTAGCGAATCCTTTCTTGGACTATTGAGACTTTGAGAAGAATTTTTCTTGCATCGATACGAAATCTTTATCCACCATCCCTCCCTCCGCATCAGTTAAGCGCACATGTGCCCACCATCATTTTAGATGCACCTGCCCCCCCCATCTGTTTGTGTTCTTTCCCTTGGGACTTCACGGAGGAAATGTGGCCCCTTCAGGGAGTGGGCACTCATCTCCCCAGGCCCTGCTTCCCACTGTGCCTCGGGCAGAGTAAAAGTGGCCCCTGGCGTTCTATCTGCAGTAAAATGTTTAATGCTCCCCCACCCCCTACACACACACACACACACACACACACACACACACACACACACGCTGGTGCTGATAAAGTAGAAAGGGTGGTTGGGAAGGGGAGATTCTTACCCAATAATCCCTGACCTGTTTGGGGGAACCGTGGCTGGGATGGGCTCTGAGGCAGCACAAACGTGTTAGGAAGTCTCCAAGGGACACCAAAACAGCCGTTTCTTTCCCTCCCTCCCTCCCTCCTTCTCCCCCCGCTCCCCAACCCCCCTCCAGCTCAGAAAGCCGGAAGCTCAGGGTATAATCAACTGTTTCATCTCTTAAAGACCGTCAGCGGCACTGCATGCTGGAATTATTAACACACTCAAAAGAAGCGATTTTTCCCCTCACATGATTCAGATGCCAGGCTATTCTGAAGGTCCCTCTGTGCTCTTGCACATTCTGAATTAATGGTCAGAGCTGAGTTTAATTTAGCTCAGCCATTAGCCAGGTGTATGACCTTGAACAAGTCACATGCCCTCTGTGAACCTCGATTCCTTTGTGAATAACATTAGCAGATTGGGTGAGATGATCGCCGAGTTCAGAATGGTTATGATCTATATGTTTAAATATTCTGCTTCTTTAGCCTTATAACTCTACTGCCACCTACTGGTAAAAATATGCACTTTGCCCTTTCCCTAAAAAAAAAAAAAAAGTGCTGGTGACATCTCAGTTTTTGCCCCAGGGTTTTAGCACCCTTGAGTGTTATGATGAATTAGGATGCTGGGTGCTGTGTTACCTTAGCAGGAGATATTCCCCAGACACCAGGGATTTCTGAGCCTCTCTCTCCTGTCCTCGAAGCCTGTCCTGTTGGTGCCACTTTCATTTATTTGGGACAAGTTTGAACCAAATCACTTTTATCCAAAAGCCAAGGGCTGAAAAATATTTGGACAGCTGAGATTTGGTGATTTTGGACTTGGTTGTAATGAGAAGGAAGTGAATTTGTGAGAACATTTGTATTCTTGTGTTGAGGCTTAAGGGCTGGTGTGGAAAAAAGAAGTTGGAAGACACGTCCTATGTCTACTAGACACTAGCTGGGGACTTGTGGACTCGCCCACTTTCTCTGATCTTAAGTCTTCTCCTCTGTGAAGCTGATGTTGGAAAGACATTTACCTCCACGGTGGTAAATGGACGCAAAATCACTCCGAAAAGTGTAAGGCACTCCTAAAAAATGGGGAATGAATTTTGTGACAGTCCCTGCTTGGTCGTCTTGTAGATACAGGCAGCATTGAGGAGAAGTATTGCTTCTGAATGAAGCAATTAATGGTTTCTACATTTCCATGGTGGAAATGTAGAAACCATTCATGTTTACTGAGAGAGTACCTCGTGTCAGGCACTCACCAACCTGACAAGGTTAAGTCACAGTAACCTGTGAGTTCAGGACAATGATGATCCCATTTCATGAACAAGAAACGGGCGCCCAGGGAGTGGCAGAGTGAACCCCAGGCCCAGCAGGCGGCTCCAGAGCCTGCCCTTAACCACTACCTGCTGGTCACACATGAGTCACTGCCGCCTCAGTGTCTCCGGGTACTTGGTTAGGCGGCTGAAGAGCTCACCACCTGGCACACCACCTGCCACGTGAGGGCCCGGAACCATCCCCGCTTTAAGACCCCAGTGATGACCCCTGCACTGGTCACAGCTCCTTCCGTTCCCCGCACATCTGGAAGTCACCAGCATGGGACCCAAGCGGGAGCTGCAACACTTGGCCCTTAGGGCGCCAAAGGCTTATGGGACAGAAGCCCAGGTGGCCCTTCAGCTCCCTGGCTTCTCCCCAGTGACTCTCTGGGGTGCATTTTAGGAGGTGATGGCAGCCTGAGAGGCAGCGGGGGGACCTCCGCACCTCCCTGCGCCGGCCTGGCTTCCTGCGCGTGTCCCGTGAACTTCCCCTCGCTGCAGTGAACCGGGAAGCACGCGGAGAGCAGCTGCGGGCGCGGTGGCCGCGAGAAGGCCCAGGGCCGTCTGAGGCCCAGGCCGTGAGCCATCGCACCAGGGAAGTCGGCAGGCCAGGTTCACAAACAGACTGCCCTGCGGAGCTCCGCGTGGGGTATTTGTTTGGGACCTGGCTGCCTTTCTCCACGGAAACATTAGCTCCATGGTTAGGTTGCCAGGCCGGTGAAGCTCATTGGATCAAACCGAGCTCATGGTACCTGAAGCCAGACAGCAGAAGGGTGGTTCTGAGGAAAAGTCACCTTGTCCTAACTTTAACCATCAGGAGCACACTGCTGCTCCTCCTCCTCGGAATAGGGCAGGAGCGGCCAGGCTGGCACGGGGGCTCCTGTCCCGCTCAGAGGGGCCTGGCAGTCAGGGGGCTGCCTCTGGTCCCAGTGTGCAGGCCAGGCTTCCCTCCACCCCCAGGAGCCATGTGGGGGTGGGCAGGGCGGAGATCCATGACCGGTGGAGGTCTGGGCATCCGGGGCGAGGAGAGGCTCCCAGTCAACGGCTCCCTGGGACTTTGTGAAAGGATCTGATGGTGGAGGGAGAGGAGCAGCAGAAATGGGTAGGATCTGAGGTGAAAAAGGAGCTGGGAGCATCTGTGAGGGGCAGCGAGATAGGGCGCAGTTACTGGGAGCAGGAAGAGGCTGGAGAAGGATTGGAGACTCATCCAGAGCTGGAGAAGCAGAGGCTAGACAAGGGCCTGAGGTCAAACGCTGAAAACAACCTCGGGCTGCTGGGCCGTAAAAAGAACGACCTGGAGATCGGTACTGCGCCCTGTCGCCAACCACGCCCTCGCCATGCCCCACTGGGGTGCTGTGTCTGCCTGTTTGTCCTGGGAAGAGCGTGGGCTGCCCAGGTGGGGCCTCTCAGGCAGACCCAACCCCATGAGAGCCCTCGGGTGTCTGGACTGGCAGAAATCTTCTCTTTGATGCATAGAACAAACAAAGCCAAGAGACATTTTCTAGAGGCTGAAACAACTTGGCCTGCCCCCAGGCTCCGGTGACCTGGCGTTGAGCCGCAGAGGCCAGCTGTGTGCGGGGACAGGAGTCAGCAGGGGACACGGGGCGGGGGCGCAGCAGCGGGCGGCCTCGCCAGGCTGACACGGCTCGGGCAGGCTTCTGGACAGCAGCTCCCGGAGCAGCCTGCCTTTGGGTGCCTGAGGGGATTACACAGGGCTGGCTGATCTACACGCAGCCAGCAGTCTGCTTTCTTTCCCTTATTTTGCCCCCCTGATGAAAATGCCCTAGTTCAGATTTTCCTTGGAAGTCAGCTGAGCTCTCTGTGGTTGGCCCTACTTTGGGGGGTTGCAGAGGAGGCAGAGATCCTGGCCAAGGGGACAAGAGGAAGGAGTGCCCCATGCTTGGCTGCCTGAACCGTCCCCCGGGCCTATTAAGGCCTAAAATGGCCTTGGAGTCCTTGCCCCGCCCAGCAATCTGATTCTTAAGCCCTTTGTCCAGGACAACTGCATGCACATTTGCAAATGTACATTAGCAAAGGTGCAATTGTGAAGCTCGTAGGAGCTGCTAGCCCTGTCTGGGGGCCCCCATGGAGCCCCTGCTCCACTCTGGCATCAAAGCAAAAGAGAACCTACAGCCTCTAGGAATCTTTTCACATGTGGGGGGCAGGCAGGTATCCCCAGGCAAAAGACAGACCTGATCTCTTTTCCTTGGAGGTCTGGGCCCCCGTCCTAACGCCCCGTGGCTACAAAAGGAATTGCATGCTTGTATCAAGTCTATGAGCTGAGGGCCCAGAGCGAGTGGGAAGCACCTAAGCTCCCTCGATTTCCCTTCTAATTACTGCAGGCTTCTGTAGCATCAAGAGAACTTGCTCCGTCCCCTCGCATTCCCAGTGCTTGGGTCAAACCTTCAGGGGTGCACACAGAGGTGAACGGAGGGGAGCCAGGGAGTGTCCTCATGCACAGGAGAAACCCTGGCGCAGAAATCCCCATATCATAGAACCACCTGAGCAAACTCAGCTCTGCCCGGTCCTGGAAGCAATACAAATATCTGCTTCTTTTACCCTAGTTCCTCAAGCATAAACCCCAGAGAGTATCCCTTTTCAGGTTTATAAGAGCCAGTGACTGAATCCTTAGGAATTTCTATTACCCCCCCCCCAAATTGCCTCCAGGGACCAGCGATGGGCAAAAGCTTTGCTTATGTGAGGCTGCCTTGCTCTTCCTACAAGAATCCTCACAAGCTGGGCCCTTGAGCTGTATCTTTTGTTGGCATAATTGGTTGAATGCTCTCTGTCCAAATGTAAATCAAATGGCGATGATTTAAAAAAACAAAACCGATGCAAACAAGCTGAACTTTCGTCAGGAGCTAGGAAGGTGATTCAGGTTCTTACCTGGGTTGGTTCGGGGGCTGTTCGGGCTGCTTGGGTAGCTGGTGGTGGGCCAGAGATCTGCAATAACATTTGACCAGTCAGAGCATGAAAGTTAGTCTAACTGCTCTCATTCCCTCCATGATCTAACCTAACCAGACATTACCAAGGCCACGACCAAGGTAAAGCTCTGTCCTTGGGCTGTCTGAACCTGCCCCCGAGGGGGCACTGAAATGGGCGGTGGGAGGATTTAACCCAAAACAGTGAGTGAAAATTCCAGGTAATAATAATCCTTGAATTTTGCACCTTTCACAAGAGTGCCGTATTTTTTAGACTTCATTGTTCTTACAATAATTATCCTCCACTGAGCCACTCCTGAGGAGTTAAAGTACTCCTTAAATAGAAATGTCACTTAACATTTGGCGATTTGCTTAAACCGTGTTAACGTGGCATTGATGCAAACAGCGTTAGCGGTCAGTCATTCTTAAAGGCGCACCGTGGGTTACCCTTAATTACCGCGTGAGGCAAGCAAACCCGCGTCGGCAGTCATGATTTCGTGGGCGATTTCTCTGAAGCAAGGCTTTAAAAGAGAGGAGGAGATGGGGATTCTGTAAAGAGAGATGCAAAATCCCTTTGGGGGAAGGGGGCTGTGTAAAAACCAGCTGAGGGAAAGAACCAAATTTCATGGAGGGGAGGAGGGAAGAGGTCTTGGACACCATCCGTTTCTCTTGCACCAAATCTATCTGCCACCAATTTTCCATTCCCTTTGTCTTTGTTTCAGTTATTTGGACACAACTCAAACTAGCTTTCATTTCTGATTATAAAGACAACACGTGCTTACTGTAGAATATATCCACTGAGGATAGTACGAAGTCACCCGCAGTGCAATCCCTCTATTCGAGTGAATAATCTACACCGGTCTGCGGCTTTGGTATAGAGTTGTATCTCCTCTCCTATGCGACGTTCTCATGTACAACACACCGTTACAAACATGAGGCTGGTCCCCATGCTGTTCTGTAGCCCGCTTCTTTGACCTCACAGTCCATCACCCGCTAATCTTCTGTCAGTAAGTGCATGTTGTCATCAAAATTTTAATAGCTGTATAGTAACTTCTTTAACTGTTCTGATGATGCACAATTAAACCGTTGCCATTTCTTTTTCTATTATGAACAACATCTGTGTCCAGGCTTCTTTACACCCTTGGCTGGTAATTACCTTAAAATACATTCTTGTAAGTGCAAATTCTGGGTCATTTCTCCACACTCTTGCCATGACTGCGTATCGTCAGTTTCCAGTGTGAATTTGTGGAAAATGACATCTCGTTGCTCCATTTGCATTTACTTTATTCTTGGTGAAGTGAACATTTTTTGTTATATTTATTGGCCATTTATAGTTCCTCCACTGTGGCTTGCCTGGTCATGAGCTTCACCCATTTGTCTTTTGGGATGTTTGCCTTCCTATTTGTAAGACTGGATTTTAAGAAATACCTTCTCCAGACACGTTAAGGAAATTCAACGTTCAGAGATGAGAGAAATGTTGGTGGAAAGGGAAAGTGCATGAAGAAGGCCGGGCAGTTACAGATGCTGGCCCCCTGCCTGGCTCAGGCTTTGCCACTTCCCCCTTCCTAGCAGCTGCCAGAGGGTGGATGGAGCAGCAAGGGGATCGGAGCCATCGCCTTGCCTTGCCGCTAGGCGGCGCTCTGTTCCCCTCCCTGGCCTACCTTTCCTTGTGGATGCATTTCATCTGCTACATCAGCTGAGGCAACCATGGAGCTTCTTATAATGAACCTGAGCAGGGAAACAATGCTGGGCAAAGCCACTCCACCTTGCAGACCTGTGGTAGGTCCTGCTGACCCTGTAGGTGGGCCTGGAGGGGGCTTCCCATCTTTTCTAGGACCCTTTCCTCAGCTTATCTATGGATGTGGTTCTCTAGCTGCCCGCTCTGGCCCTGGGCTGCAGCTCTGTGGCCTCCTGGCTCCTGTGGGTGTCAATATAGTCCTTGGCCTCTCCCTGAAGAACAGCCTCACCCCTGCCCAGGACAGGAGGTCTCTGTCACTCTGGCTCCTGGGATCCCTGACCCCCAGCCTTGTGTCGTTCCTCAATATCTTGTTAAATTTTCACATTCGTGGTTCGGTTAAGGGGCTATGATGAAGCCTTGGTGTCCAGCTCCATCTTCCTTAGAGTCCTTCCACCTACATCAGCTCCTCTTCCCCTGTCTTTTCCTGCCACACACGTTTTACTTCCTACTGTAGTCCCTCCACGTTCCTGTGTCCTGTCTGAGAGGCAGCTCTGTACCTCACTGTAGAGCAAAGATGAGTCATGGACCCCAGATGCAGGTTGCCCCTGGTCCAGCTCTGCTTCTCGGGTGTCCTAAGCTGAAGTGACCTGCTGCGGGGATCTTGGTGGAGTATGCTCACCAATGGAGCCCAAGACCCTAAAACAGTGCTTGACACATAGCAGACACTAAATAAATATTTGTCAAATAAATAAATGAATTAGATTTTACTTGAATACACTCATCCACAACCACTTCCTAAATCTTTTGACTACAGTCAAAATAAGAGAAAAAGACACACCCACCCTTGATAAATACAATAACAGCAACTCGCTTGTCTTTCAGTGGCAGAGTTACTCTCTTAGAGTTGGCAGAATATTTTCGGCCCATTTGAAGAAACAAAGGACTTATTTGTAAACTAAATATTATTTAATACAGTTGGGATAGACTATCACAGCCAATATCTCTCGCCGTATGTTAAGACAGGCATTCGTGAAAGTAGATTGGTGGCTGCCTAGGGCTGGACTATGGAGAGATCAGGGCGACATAGTGAGTGACTTAATGGCATACAGGGTTTCTTGTTGGGGTGATAAAATGTTCTAAAATTGATTGTGGTGATGATTGCACAACTTTGTGAACATACCAAAAACCTTTGAATTGTACACTTTCAGTGGGTGAGTTGTATGCCCGAGAAAAAGTATCTCAATAAAGTTGTTATTATAAAAAGACATAGGCCTTCCCACATCAATTTTCACTCCTCTTCAGTCCTACAGAAAGTCCTTTGAGTAGGCAATACAAGTTTTTAAAGCTCCCTCTCCCTTCCCCCTCCCTGGTCTGGCTCCTTTCTTAGCAATTACGGGGCACGCCGCAGGCCCTGCGAGCATGTGCCCAGCAGCCTGTGGGGCAGTGTGGGCGCGGGGCTGGGCCAGGATGAAGAGGGAACTCTGACGGGCGGGGAGGCTGTCGTCCAAGGCCCCTGTCCCCAAGCCAGGAATAATGAAGCTCTGCCAGGTCGGGAGCCACTACTTCCAGTTGCTTGAGGTTTTCCATAAGCACAGGCCCAGCTTGTAACAGGATTTCCAAGCCTCCAGCGTAGCCAAGTAAATATGCCACATGTTTAATTATACGTGTTATGTAAAATTGCTGTCCTCTAAGGAGACACCAAGGGCGACCAACGACTTACTCAGCTACTCAAAAATCTTTGAAAGAACCAAGGGCTCTGAAAGTCAAGAGCCTGAAATGAAGAAAAAGGAAAGTGCCTGCCCAGGGAGCCCCGTCCCCCAGCATCCTTCCTGAGCATTTTCTCTTTCGCTGCCAGGCATAGTCTGCCTGTGTTCACATCAGCCTGAGTTGCACAAGCAAAAGATGGTGGGGAAGTGTCTATTGAACTTCAGAAATTATGTTTATGGTATTTTTATTTAGGGACTCTACACCATAGCTTCTTCCATGAGTTGTTCATTGGATGAGCCATAATAGTCATCTCTATTTCATAGAGTTGTTGGGAAGATTACATGAAATAATGCACGCAGGGTGCCTGGCACACGGAAGGTGTGGACTCTGTGCGTCCACTACTTATTATATCACAGTGGGAGTTGGTCGGGTCTAACGCCCTCTCATCTGGCCACCCAGCCACGTCAAGGTGGGTCAGGCCCTGCTTCTGCGATGCTTCATTAGCGCCTGGGGTCAGTTTGCCGCAGGGATGCCTCCTGCAAGGGGAACCAGGCTGCCAGGTTCAAACCCAGCTCCGCCTCTGCCCGGCCTGTGACTTGGGACTAGTTCCTTCACCACCCTACTCCTTGGTTTCCTTGTCATCAATACGATGGATCAGTGAAACGAAAAGTAATGTATCCACTTAATAGGGCTGTTAGGGGGATTTATAGGCTATTATCTGTAGGATGCTCAGGAAGGGTGTCGCACACGAGAGCGCTTACTGGTGCCTGTTAAAGAAAGGGGTGGGGTGGGAGCTAGCGGGGCCTGACGCGGAGGGGACGGGCCAGGCTGTGTGGCCGGGATGTCGGGGCGACGGAGGTGAGGCTGGAAAGAACAAGCTCGGTGCACTTTCTCCGTGGAAGACTGAGTGGCACCGGGTGGGGATATTGGAGCTAATTGCCGAGGCCGCGGTGCCGCTCCAGCGGTGGATGCGGTGGAAGTTTCCACCCCCTCCCAGGGGCCTGGAGAAAGGGCCGGCGCTCGCTCGTTGGCCCGGGATGGCTCCCACACAAACGCACAGGAACGGGAGACCGGGCTATCAGGAGCTCTTAAGGTTGTGCTTGAGAGGATACCAAGATGGATTCTGTAACCTGGACTTCGGTCAAACTTAAAACGCGACTTAAGAAATGGATGCATGTAGCAAGACAAGAAGCAGTCAGGAAAGGAATAAAAATTCTAGCTCTCTGGCTTTTCCTAAAGGGATTCTTTTGGATTCGTTTGTTTCTAATATTTGAAAACTCCCAGGAGTATATAATTTGTCACCTAAAACAAAACAGAACTCAAAAGTGTTTATAGAGAAGCCTCCTACCCCTTCAGGGAGCTTTGGGAGAAATGGGAATTTTGTAACGGGAAAGTTTCAGGTGATATCCTGCCTTCAGAAGTATGATAACAAAGGTCCTGTTATTGAGTCTGTTATAAGCCCCTTTGACATAGTTTGCTTAGCTCTTAGCTTGATCCTAAATTATTATTATTAGGCTCACGTTTACCCCTTAATCTGGGAGAACACAACCACATTCCCCTGGCCCAGGTCTCAGGTATTCCCCCCTCACCCAGCTCAAAAGATGGGAGATGGGCACTCCACACAGGCATTCAGACAGAGCTGTTAATCTAAAAACCAGTCTCTCGCTTTCTTGCATGTGGAAACACACAGTCTACCTACTGACCCAGCTCTCGGCTCCTCTGGCCCATGGGCTGTGGCCTGGGGTTGCTGGTGGCAGAGCCTGCAGATGGGGTTGGCTTTGGCAAGGTGGTGTGGGTGGCTTCCACGGGGGTGGTCCCCGGTACCTGCATCAGGGTGACTGGCTGTACAGTTGTCCCGGGAACTGATGGCTTCTGATAGGCTTTTGTGGTCTGACCTGTAAGAAAATGAAATTACACTGGGGCCTATCAAATAGCCAGTAGGCTCTTCAGGACAGAAATGAAAGTTTATTGAACACTGGCTTATGAGCAAAGATCTGAGCTGGCTGCTGTGGAGGGCAAAACCCACCAGCCCTGTAGGGATGCACAATCTGGATGGAGCAACAAACTGATACACAAGCTCTTGGTGTTCACTATCACTTGCTTTTAGAGAATTCACTTGCATTCTAGATTTCTAGTTTAGGCTGTTTCATGACTAGTCAACTAGCTCCTCTGGGCCTCACTTTCCTTATCTGTCAAATGAAGTAAGAACTAATTAGACTGTAAGGATCAGGTTGATTGTCCTTCTAAACTGCGCCCTTCATCCATGTGTGACAATTTGGATTGCTTTCACAATTTTAAATGAGTCTCAATTTGTTGCTACTCTGGGTGCCCTGAGAGTACCTCTGAAGGTTTAGGGCAAGAGGACAAGTGGCTACCCACTGGGCATTGGGGATTGTCTTCAGAACCATGGGTTCGTGCCAGAAGAAGATACAAAATGGTCCCACAAGTGAAAAGTGCTCAGTGCTGGGAGGGCAACGCCCCCCTTGCAAACGCCTGCCAGACCCCACTGGGGCTATGCCAGCTTCTATATCTGACCATCTGGGTTAGTTTCCTAGGTTGCCGTAGAAAATTACCACAAACCTGGAGCTTAAAAGAACAAAAATGTATTGTCTGACAGTTCTGGAGCCCAGAAGTTGGAAATACGTATCACCCAGCTGAACTCAAGGTGTCCGCAGGACTGAGCTTCCTTGGTAGGTTCTTGGTAGAATCTGTTTCCTGCCTCTACCACTTTCTGGTGCTGCTGGCATTCCTTGGCTTGTGGTCACATTACTCCAATCTTCAAGGCCAGTGCTCTCAATTCTCTCTCTGCTCCATCTTCAATTGACCTCCTCCATGTATGTGTCAAATCTCCCTCTAGCTCACTGTTATAAGGATACATGTGCTGGCCTTTAGGACACACTCAGATAATTCAGAATAATCTTCCCTTCTTAAGATCCTTAGCTTGATCATATCTGCAATGCCCTTATTTGGCGTGTACGGTAACAGTCACAGGTTCCAGGGATCAGGGCATGGATATCTTTGGGGTGGGGTGGGGGGTACATTTCAGCCTGCCACAGCATCCCAACTCTAGCCTTAACTTGGCTCAGGGCTGGTGTATCTCTGGTGCACAGATCAGCAGGCCTATGGGACAGCATCTGAGATAACAAGGTGCTGCACTCTTCATGGGAACCACCCATCTTCCTCTGTGATTTGTGCAGCATGCTGGGAAAACAGTGTCTACAGGGGCCCCGACCACATGTGTAGAGAAACACGTGGCGGGTGTTCAGACCCACTGCCCAGCACTGGCACCTGTTCATTTCCCCAGCCTGACACTGTCACCTTCTGCGGCAGTCCAAGCACTGACTTGGGAGAGAGGGTCAGCAAACAGCGCCGTGGTATGGGGTTGGAGGTCAATCGCCTGGTCTCCTGCACGCATTCAAGGCAGGAAGCAGATCCCTCCTTTACCCTGATTCTTCTTTAAATCTGCCTGTGGACTGTGCCACACAGGTTGCTAAAGAGCTGGCAGTGGCCTCCAGGGTTCCGCCAGTCTTCACACCAGCCCTGGACAAAGCTGAACCTGTGATTTGTGGCATTTCCATGCCTTTAAAGGAATTGAGTTTTCCTAACAAGTCTTCAGGAAATTTCTAATTTCTCTCAAGTACTCCTCTGTCTTACCCTCTGGTAGACGCTACTGGGGGTTCAACCTGCTTCATATAGGAAAAAGCCATTTAAATAGAATCACTTGTATATTTTATGAAATGGGATACAAGTATTAATTTGGAGAGAAATATCTAAATAAACTGACAGTAGGCTTTACTTGCAAATTATTAATCAAACACTCACCTGTTTTTATTGAGCTCCGAGTAGCTTGAGGCTGCAGCCACAGAACAGCTGCCTGCCTGGGGTTGCTTCCTGGCAGGGGGACAGCGTTTAAATCCCAGGAATGCCTCTCCTCAGCCAGAGCTGCGCGGGCAAATCAAGATTCTTTCTATTTGGTGAGAGAATTCCCCGTGGCAGAAGGCTATTGTGCTTTCAGGGGCCATCCTGGCCTGATTTACCTGTTAACTCACATTCCTAGAGAGATTAGGAAGTATTTTACAGGGGCCTGCTGAGACCTGAGCAGCTGCCGGCCCTCACTTCACATCTCCATCTCCTCTGCTTTCCCCCAATTTCTGTAGGAATTGTATCATTTAAGGAGTAGCAACAAAAGGGCCACCCTTTTATGGCTCTCACTGGAATTTTGTGTTTGAGTTGGTGAAATTCACTCCATGGTGGGACTATGGCGTTAAAGAGACGTTCCTCTAGCTTGAAGCTGAGCAGGGTCCCAAGCATCCCTTGTACGTTGGGATCCTTGTAGCTTAGCTCAGCGCCTGGCACATAAAAGGTGCTCGATGTGTGGTTATTGAATAAATGAATAAATAAACGAATGGATGAACTTATTTTTTCCCACTATGACAACTACACATGCTCTTGTAGGATAGTAATACCGGTGATAGTGTTGAGATGGCTTGGGAGAGGGGACAAGTGACATCAGCAGTGCTTGACCTGATGTTCTAACTATGGCTTCCCTGCACTCCTCTTGGACGTCAGTAACTCGGGCACATGGAATAAGTACTTGCTGGAGGTGGATGGTGATGAGCTGGGCTGTGGTGCTCGGGGTAGGTCGAGAAGTTTTGGAAAAGATCTCTGATGGGGAGATTGTAGAAACCAAATGGACTTTATAACCTAAGCTGTCATTTGGCTGTAACTCCACCTCTCTTCCCCTGACTTTACCTTCTTTGAGGGGTATAATCAGCGTTTGAGTGGTGCAGGGGTCAGTTGGAGTGGTGCCCTTGGGCAAGGTGTTAAACCTCTCCAAGGGTCAGCTTCCCTCTCTGAAAGTGGGGCACCACTGGCCCTCTGCCTCGGGTCACTGTGAAGTGCAGGTGTCTGGCACAGAGAAAACACTTGATCGTGACAGCCACAGTCGCAGGAGGTTGTCCAGGTTCTCCTGTTGTTTGGACTCTGGCTAAGGTCCAAAGCTGAAGCCAGAAGCCCCCATACCCTGTTCTAAACGAGGAGAGGTGCCACTGAGCTGTGCACAGCGGGGGCCATTCAATTAGAACCTGCGCGATCGCCAGCCCCACCTCACCAGGGCCAGTCAGCAGAAGGAAAGGACCAGAAGGGGAGGGGTTAGCAGCCACCATTTGGGGACAGCAGTGTTCAGGCTGAGAGGACCTTTCCCCTTCCTTCATGCCTTCTCCTCCCCAAGCCAAGTGAAGGGGCTTCAGGGAACTCGCTCATCAAGACCGTGGGGGCCTGCGGGAAGGGGGTGGGCTCTCTTCCCCCCTGAATCTTTCTGAGCCACAGCACCCATGGGCCCACCTGGGGCACTGCAGAAGCAGAGCTTGCAGAAGAGGTTTGGGGATGTATTCTCCGAGTCTAGAAGTACTCTTCCTCTCAGCGTAAAAACACGGGGTGCTTGACATGTAGTCCCTGAAGTTTGGGGGCTTACTTGAACATAGGGATTATTTCTGAAGGGGGGAGGGGTGCAGGGCTCAGAAGGCCAAGGGTGAAGTGAGGAGGGGAGAGAAAGGTGACCTCACCCCATCCTTGGTCTCCTCAAACCCCTGAGGGGAAGAAGAGAGCCCCAGCCATTCCCATGGCTCTGTGCAGAGGCGCTGCCCAGGGGCTGCTGAGCCAAGGAATGGACGCCCAACACAGACAAAGAGGTGGGCATAGAGCTCTGGCCCAGCAAGAGGGGACAGGATGCAGCTGCACACTGTCCCCTGGCCCCAGATACATCCACACGTATCACCTACTCAGAAATGATCAGAAGCCACTGAGAACTGCTGGCCTAGATGAGACAACAGAGAGGCGGGGACATTCTCCCTCCATCAACTGGCCAGTCCTTAGGGGACCTCTGTCAACTATTCCTCCTCTCTGTGCCCACACCAAAAGAGGACAGGAGGGAGCTCAGGAATGGTCCCTGAGCCACCACAATCTGCTGCCAGCTTGGGGGTAGAGGTGGGGAACAGCTGTATCCTTGCATTTCAACCAAAACAAGTCTAGGTGACCAGAAAAGTTAAGATGTCATTAAAGATATAGTTGGAGAAATAACTGGGGGGAAATGAAGAACATTTGCTATTTGCATGCCAAGGCTTCTCAAATCAGGGCTCTTTATATACACTGTTATTAGCATTAAAAATACAGATCAATGGTATAGAGAGGTTTCTGTAGCCAGACTGCCTGGGTTTGATTCTCAGCTCTACTGCTGACCAGCTGTGTGACAAAGGGCAGGTTACTAAACTTCACTGTGCTGTGTTTTCCTCAGACTGTAAATTAGGGCTAAGACTAGTACATGCCCGTGGTGGTGTTGGGGTGATTGAATGCTACAATCAGCTCTGGGAACAGTGCCTGGCACGCAGCAAATGCTCAATAAATGCTAGCTTCCACCACTAAAGTACTTGAACAAAATCAGCTGGCCCACCAAGTTTTTGGAAGCAGTGCAAAATCCCATTATAAAGCAACTCGCTGCTTCTCTGTGTGTGGGAAATCAAAGAACCCCAAAGACACAATACTGCAGAGCACACTTCAGCTCCAACACAGAAACCGAGAAAAGGGTATTTTCTTGGCCTGAGGGTCTCCCTGTACCACCTTCGTGCTTCACAGGATTTGCGGTCGGCACCACCGCGGAGCCCGCGTGTCTGGGGCCTGGTTGTTCAGATTAGCCTCTCGCTGTCATCTCCTAAGCCGCATCCTTCCCTTCTCCTCGCTTCCCTCATCTCATACCCAAGTGAAGACAGCCTCTTTCCGCTCAGCTGCCCGGGAATATTTCCAGGCGGACTGTCATGTCATCTTCTAAAGTAACAATACAATAAAATTCAAGGCAACAGTGTTGAATTCTGAAGGCAAAGGAAGCAAGCACAGAGACAATCTTGGAATTCTGAAAACAACAAAAAATAAAGCCTCACTCCTGAGCCCCAGCCTTCCAGTCCCATGGATTTCTGGGCCCATCTGTTAAAATATTACTGAAGTCAGTGGACCTTGACCGGTTAAGATGTTAATCTCTGCACTGTCTCCTAAAACACAATATTACGTGTTTACGAACTCAGACGATTGAGATGAAATCACTCATGAACACTTGCCTGCTTTGGCAGCTGGGCTTTTAGCTGATGAATATGCAAGAGCCGATGGATAGGTTACGCCCTTTTGGGGTCTACCTTCTGCAAAAGAGAGAGAGAGAGAAAAAAAGATTTATTCCTAGAGCTGGAGGTTTTAGATGGCTCTGCTCTGATAAACTGATTCCCTCCTTCCAATTTGTCTTTCTTGAGTTCAGTAAAATCAGCCAGTCTCCGCCGTGCTGAATTGTTGATTACAACACAAAAGTCAAGTGGCATTTTGCTTTCCTGGATCGTCTGTGCATTATTAATATTTGAAAGGAAGCAATAAAATCTCCGTGACTCAGAGTTAGCATTAACAACCCTTATTTTGCCCGTGAAGATGTGACGTGGAAGCTGAGGTTTTCATACATGTGGCTTTGAATGTTTAATTAGGTCAGGAGATGGGTGTAAAACATTCCCCATGCTCTTCTTTAGATGCTGGAGGGCCCTGGTCACAGGCCGGCTAAGCCTGAATGGCTGCCTCTCACTTTTATGGACTCTGTGGGATCCATTTGAATTCCACAGCACTACAGAAATCAGAAAGAAGGGAACCGTAGATCAGCCTCGAAAATAAGCATTTGTTGCCCACCTAGGGAGAGAAAGTTTAGATGCCAGGTAAGTAGAAGGAATGCTAATGCATACCAGGGAAATAATGGAGGAATAAAAAACAAAACCAATCAGGGGGTAGGGGCTGGGTAAGCAAGCACCAGGCCTGACAGGACTGAAATTTCCAGAGAAGGCCGTTGTTCGAGGTCTTCCCCCACCACGAGGTCATGCCTGAAATTCCACCATAAAACAGAAAGTGTCCCTGGAATGTAGAAGCCCCCCAAAGGCAGGTAATTTGTCTCACATGGTAACTGTTGAATTCTCAGTGCCGATAGCGGTGTCTGACACCTGGTAGATGCTCAGTAAATGTTTATTCAGCAAAGGGCTCTCTTAATGCTTAGATCTCTGTTAAAATTCAGATGCCTGTTATGAAATATTTCCATCTAATAATGAAAGCATTTTAACTCTCAAGGGAGGGGACATTTTTATAAGGTGGGGCCAGGGAGAAGATGGGGAAGAGTGTTGAATAAAGAGCCCAAGGGGGTGGAACAGAGTCTAGGACAAAGGATTGTAGGGCATGAAGCAGACAAAATTATGGGGTCTCAGGAAGGGTTTGGGATTGGGAATAAGAAAATATAGGTTTCGCCTGAAACTAATACAAAATAATATTGAATGTAAACTATAAATAAAATTTAAAAATATATATATACATTACTGCCTCAATCTCTGAGACTCCTGTTTTTTTAATTCAGAAAATATGTGCAATGATATAGACCAATATACTACACAAAGCTGTAGGATCTAATGGGGAAAAAAATTAAAGGTTTCAGAACCTATCATCAGAGGAATGCAAAAAGGTTATCCTGGTATTGCCAATAAATACCAATTAAAAGGAATGAGGCAAAATGTTTGAGCTTGGCTGAGGTGCTCAGTGCCGTGAGAGCTCCTGGTTCCGAGCTGGGCCTTTCCATGTCCTGTGCCCTTGTCCGGGCCTGACCCAAACAGGCAACGGCTGAGCCTCTTCCAGACCCCAGGAGGGCCCTCGGCTGTGGCCTTGAGTGTCAGCAGAAGCTGCAGGGACGTGGTTTCTGTTTCCTATTCTTCTAAGATCCTGTGGTTCTTTCTATTTCTATTTGGAAGGAAAAGGAGCATGCACTCCGTTTTCTGAAATGTGGATCAAAATCCGAATGGGCAGCTTTCGGAGGCCCCTCTCTGCCCTTCCCCGCCCTGGACTTTGGAAAGATTGTGCTCATCAGAAATGCGAGTCCCCTCTCCGGGCCTTCCCAGGCCGCAGCACACTAGGGAGCAGGGACAGGTGGCAATTAGAGACGAAAACCTAGAGAGGGGTCACGGAGGCCTCTGAGCCATTGGAGGGGGATTCTGACGTGATTCTGCGAAACCTGGTGGCCAGGAGGCTCCGGGCTGTGGCCACCAGCCAGCGGCCACCAGTCAGCAGCCACCAGCCAGCGGTGCGCTTTCCCAACGCCTCTGTCCGAAAGACACGCTTGAGAAGCACCAGGGTGATTACCTTTGGCCCAAAGGGTGCTCGGTTAAATGTCAGGAGACGGATGAGGGGACACGTAAGTTGAGATTTATAGGGAATAATCTCAGCAGACTGCTTTTCTCATGGAATTATTTTTTCTTTTAAAGCTTTGTTTGGGATTCTTGGATTGCAGGCTAAGTCCTTTAGATCAAAATACTCTTATTTAGCCAGGAGCTACTTGGTAAACACCTATGTGGAGATTATATGTCCCTCCATACTCAACAAATCTGTATTCTAGACATGAGCATTTTCACGAGGCCGCTATTCTGAATTCTTTGTTACAAGGCAAACCTCACAGCACTGTGGTTGATGACTTCCCACTGTCTGACTTAGAAACCAGTCTAATTTGAACCCTAAGTGTGCAGAGGGGGGAAAAGTTTCTTCTTTATTTAAAAATACTAGCTAATGGATTTGGAAGAAATGACAGAATGAGAACAACTGTAATTTTGCAACTACTAATGTAATTCTTGCTACAGCAAGGAGATGTTCAAAGCACTGAGTGATTTGTTGGGAAACAAGCTATTCGTGCTGTTTTGAAGTATCACCCTGCAGATTGTTTATTAATTACAAGGTATTTTCGCCATGGAGAGATAAGGTAAATTATCCAATTAATCAAATTGAGCCTCACCAACAATTGGACACATTGACATTACGTGCCTCCTGATATGGTCACTGTGATGTGACATCTGGGTGCGCTGAGATGCTGCCTGGGTGGTATCTTTGCCAAAATATTTAACCTGAATCCGATCATGAGGAAACAGTTGGACACGTTTGTGGTCCAGATTGTGGGACATACTACTGGACAACTGGCTGGGACTTCAAACATGTCACTGACGTTCATGACCAAAAAGATAATGCGGTGGGTAGTTCTAGATGAAAGGACACTAAGTAGACATGACAGCTAAATGCAATAGATGATCTTTGATTGGGTTGTAGATCCGAAAAAAGAAGAAATTATTCTGAAGACTGTTTTAGGATAATTGGATACAATGGAATAGGAACTATTTATTAGATAATATTGCATCAGTGTTAATTTTTTAGGTATGGTGTTGGTACTGCGGTTAATTAGGAAAAAGTTCTTGTTCTTACAAGATGTGTGCTGAAGATAAAGTGTCATGAAACCTGCAGCTTATTTTCACATGGTTCAGACAAAATATAGGTAGATGAAGGGCAGATAAATAGATAAGGTGAATGTAGCAACATAGAAACAATTGGTGAATCTAGGTGAAGGAAATACAGATATTCATTGTAATATTTTTTGAAAGTTTCTGTAAATTAAAAAATTTTCAAAATAAAAGTTTAGGTTGGGGAAATTCACAAATATAAAAAAGGGGGGGGAGATAATACCAAGATACATGGTCACCTTTTCCCTGTGAAATCACACTAGTCATTAGCTCACTGACATTAGCTCTTTGGAAAAGTGAAAATGGTTATCTACAAAAATCCAATGGCGCTAGATAGTGAGAACTGATTGACTAATGAAACAATTATTAAATAGAAACGAATCTCAAATAAAATTGTTGCTCAGATCTCTAAGAGCCCATGTCCCTATCTATTCATTTACCAGAAATCACGACGGATACAGTTCTAGATATGAGACTTAATTTGGCCTGACAAAAGAAGTAGTTAAAAAACCCAAGTTATTAAATGTAATTCACTTAATTAAAAAGTCTGATTGGGCTTACAGATCGCTGCAGTGTGTTTAAAATGAATAATTGGAGCCTTTTAATATTTCTAGACTTTGCAGTGCTTTATCACTAATTATAACTCATTGTTTCACGATCCTAATTATGAGAGGAACTAATGCTTCAGGTCTTTATGAAATGAGGCGAGCCATGAATTAAAACTAACACCGTGAAAAGAGCGCATTTTGTCCCGGGGGGTCCCCTAACCCCCGCGCCGGCGTGCAGCAGCTGTCCCCGGAGCGTGGGCGTACCTGCGACGACGAAGGACTCCCTCCACCGCGGCAGAGGCAAGGACTGGACGCCGTTGGAATAACTCCCCCTGTAGCCAGACTGTCCAGCTGCTTTCCGAACAAGGATCTTCCCTCCTGAGTTATCGAGCACACCACTAGGGAGAGAAAACAAATACTTTTCAAGAAAGACCAGAGTAAATACTGTTTGATGTGATCAACAGGATATCAAACCAGCCTCCGTCTTCATTTGAAGACAGGAAAGCAGCGAGATTCGGAAACGGTTTACCCGGACCTGCAGCCCATGCCTCGGTCACGCGGCCAGCGGGTCACCTCCCAGCTCGGATGTCCCTCTCTTTCTTATTACAGGACCGGACGGTTCAGTCCGTCAGGGATTTCTCTTTGCCACCACGCCTCAGATTTCTTTTCCTTGGTTTCCTCATTTCCACTAGATCGCTTCAGTAAAACTTCTTTGCTGTCAATTTTCAGCTTGGTTTAGTAACATCACAGATTGACTCCAGTTATTTCAAAGGCTGTGGTACGACGTTTTAAAAAGCAAATTATTCCTTTTATTTTGGGCCAGGGAAGGAAGGTGTGCAGCTAGATTAAACGCATTAAAGAAAGAGTCCTCAAAGACTGGAATTGCTTACTTAACTTCCAGGATTGTGAGGGTTTTAAATCCTGATGTGATGAAACTGACACATCTCCCTCTTCCCTCCCGTGTGAGGCAGAGGCTCCGTCTGGCTCCTGGCTGTCACTGTCGCTTTCACACTGTCGTTTCCTTGCCCCAGAGGTTAAAAGGGCTTTTGGGGCATTTGTAATGTACGGCACAGGGGAGCTAAGAAAGCACATAGATTTGTTTTTATCGACACCTTTCCTTCTCTCCGGGAATGAGAGTTTCCATTTCTTGCTCTCCCACCTTACGGCGGAGTCAACAACTTTCCAAACCCAACTTCCCGACGACCCAGAAGAAAAGAAAGCGATGATAATAATACTTGACATTTAAAGCACTGACTTGCTTTAGAATCATTCCCAGATACCAGCGATTTTCAACTGGCGTGCTGCGTGCGCCAGGCACACTGTGCCACAGGAGTTTTTAGGACATGCGATCCCTGACTATTTAGTCAGGGGCACCGACCTCCTTTCCCTTAGACTGTCAAATAAAAAAATGACAACAGCCAACACAGCAGTAGCTGTTCATTGTGAATGTGTCAAAATTATACCAATTTTTTGGTCAAATCGGCAAAAAATAGAATATATCTTTGGAGTTCTGCAGGATTTTAGTCATTGGTTTATGTGTGCCGAGGGAAGAGAAGGGCTGAAAGCTGCTGCTGTGTATAGCATCTCCCTGGGTCCCCTCAGCAAACCTGAGTGTGGAGGGGCGGGGACGCTGTTATTCCCAGTTCACGGAAACAGACTTAGACAGGTTGAGTGACTCCAGATTTGGTAATTCATAAACGCGAGGCAGAGATCTGACCTCAGGTCTAATTGGCCTGGAATCCCGGGTCTGTCCCACTGGTCACAGATGCCTCTCAGGGTTCAAAAGCACAGGACCTCCGGACGCCAACTCCTCACGTCTTTGGGACCCTGCCCTCTCTGCTCCCGGGCGCTCGCAGAGCCGGTCACCTCACGGCCAGCGCAGAGGCTGGTCTCGGCTCCCCCGACAGACCCATGATTCTCTCGCACGCTCTCTGTCCGAGCTGCTCTTTAGCTCTGAGAACCTGCTTCCCGCACCTGCCTCACTCGGTCCCTGACATCTTCCCCGCAGAGCTTGACACGACTTACCTAGGCCCCTGCTAACAGCGCCTTAAAACCCTGCCTCACATTGAGCCTCTGGTTTTATTTGGCCTGTGCTGTTTCCTAAAAATGCCTTGAGTTAGTTTCGTCTCCCAGCTAGATCGGAAGTTTTCTTCTGGGAAGGACGGGTTTTACGCTTCTGCCTTAGAAGGCCTGTGAGCCGTGTGCGGGCTCCGCCTTCCAGAGCCAACTGGTAAACGTCAGGATTGTGGGAACTGGTTCATTTCACACCGAGAGCTTGAAATCAGACGCGATGGGAGTATTTATACCACAGAAATTGGTAAATCAGCAACCCCGACCTTTTTGGAGAGCCGGTTGTTAAACATTTACCAACGCACCACTGGTGTAGTGGAAACTTCTAATTATTAAAAAAAATTATTCTGTCATCCCTTTACTTATAATTAGTACGGAAAATAAAAATAATTTCCAGTTTTTAATTTTCCCCCAGAGAAATTATTCTGCTCTTGGGTTTATATTCCACTGTACTGAGGAAGTGTGTGTGTGTGTGTGTGTGTGTGTGTGCGCACTTGCTCGCTGTAGCTGCCACTCAGGGTGAGGAAAGGGGGGCTGTGTTGAGCTTTCCTCAGGCTGTTTGAAAGGCAGGTGGAGGCTGCTGATATCCCCTGTGAAGGTACGTAAGACTGAAAACCCAGACTGTGGGAGAGGCGCGGATGCAGACCGATTGCGTTCCCATGAGATGTTCTGGTTGTAGAAGAGGGCGAAGCCTCCTCTTGTGGACGTAACTGAAGGACGCAATGTCCCCAGACATTGTCCTAGAGAAGGCAGATCCTGGGGAGGTCCGCGCTTTGTGCTCCAAAGTCGAAACCCCCCTCGCGCTCTCAATTTGTACACTGAGCAGTGCTGAGACCCCCTGTTCTGACGGAAGTGTGTCACCTGGGCTCTGGGCTGGCAGGCCTGGACGTGGGTCCTAATCCTGAATGTGTAACTAACTAGCAATCCAATTAACTTCCCTCTGCCTCAGTCCCCTTCTAACCAACGGGGGTGCTAACGGCAGTCTCCTAGGGTTGAGGCGATGCTAACAGGAGAGAGTCACAGAGTAAGGGATTACGGCCATTGTGATGACATCTTTGGTGAGGTCAGATTAACTCGTGCGGCTCTGTCCTGCGTAGGGAACACGGGAAGGCAAGAGAGTGCCAGCCAGTGCCGTAGGAAGCCAGTGCCAACCATCTGGGGTCACAGATGGAGAAATACAGGCGATCTGAAGACAGGCTCAGCCTGGCCACAGAGGTCAGAGCCTGCAGACGAGGCGGGAGAGGGCCGGCACGGTGGCGCTGTGCGGGACGCCACGGCGTGCGGACTGGTGTGTGCGCACATGTGTGCAGGCACGTGTGGGCGGCACGCGTCTGTGTCCGTGCACATGCAGGCGTGTGGATTTATGTGCCTCTTTCTTCCGTCATGAAACTGACTTCAGAGTGAAAGCAAAATATTTTCCTCCCACAGCCTGGAGTTAAACAGGCTTCGGCGCTGCTGTTCTGAAACCTTCTCTGCTTATCCCGAGAGGAGCCTCCGTTCACTGCTCACAGTGAACCATCAGGTGGCTCGTCCCCCCTGCAGGGGTGGGAGGCAGGAGCATGGCCAACATCCACTGGTAATGCTTACATCTTATTTACACATAGATTTTTTTTTCGTTTCTTACTGCTTTTCTAAATTTCAGAGACCCTGCCGGCTAGGTACCTCGAAAGGGAGTGGATTCTACATCTTCCCCCCTCTCTCTGGCAGAGGTGCAACTGAACAACCAGCTGACTGGTGTGCCAGGAAGGAAAGGGAGAGAGAACCAGAAGCCCGAATAATTCAGACGCTTCATCAGGATCCAGCGTCCAAGTCCCGACGCCGGAGCCACGTCTCGGTGCAGTGCCGGGCAGTGGTTAGGAGCGTGTGCGGGGCCCTGACGCGGCTTCGAGGCCCTGCTCTGACGCTCAGCCTTAATAGTGCGGCTTTAGAAAAGCTGTTCAACTCTAAGGTGGATACTAGCCGTAGATACCGCATAGGGCGACTGTGAGGTTTAAATGAGATAACAGAGGTGAGGTGCTCGACACAGACACAGTAACCTTAATATCAAAGATGTCAAGGAAAGAGACTTTCCTGAGCTTTGATTCCAAGCGAAGAGCAAGAGGGGCGAGGGCTCTGCGACGGTCACTGTGGTCTCTCTTCATTCAGGCAGTGAATTACTTAGTCCATGCCACGCCTCCTGTCCTCCTGCCTGGTCTCAAACCAACAGCTGACCAAGCAGACCCCCCCCCCCCCCCGTTCCACTATCTCGGGCCATCGCCACAGCTGAGACATTTCTTCTCCAAACGTCTGGGCCTTAGTCTCAACCCTACTACTTCCTTGCTCAGCACATACAGGTGGGACAAAAAGTGCTTTACATCATCAAGAACTCTGGTTTCCTTGTTACGAATGTCTTCATTCAGGCACAAAGAGAGGTCAGTCGTCCTATCCACAGAGCACTGTGAGAGGAGATCCAGGACCACGCGCGGCTCCTGCAGAACCTCATGGGGTAGGGGTGCCAGGTGAAATGCAGGGTGCTCAGTTAAATTTGTACATTTTTGCTTGCGACATCAGGCCACCCTGCCCTGGCTCCCTGCCCACACCATGACTGCTCGCTGTTGCGTAGCTCGGAGCCACCCACCTGTGAACCGCAGCAGCACACAGGCTGGAGAAGGAAGCGTAGGCGTCCGTGCCATAAACGCGGTACTTGGGGTCTTGGCATCCTGCCGGACATTTCACAATGAACTCAGGATTGAGTATCTTTCCAGCTTTGACATCACAGTTGATCTGAGGCACAGCTGAGAATATAAAATGAGGTCAAAATTACACCTTGTGGTATCAGCTTACATGGGGTGACTCTGTTAGGTCATAACTGTTCATTTAGTTAATCGCTAAAAGCCAGAGCCTGGCCTGACCCTAGATCCCTTCCATATAATGAAAGCAAAGACGTAATTAATTAGGACATTCCGCAGACCAAACAAACAACAGAGACCATCCATTGCATATAATGGCAAGAGAGCAAAAACTAAAGGCTCATTCCTGTATTTATCTGGACAACCAATTAATTGAAGAGGACTCCGGGAAATGATCCACCTCCAGTGACCAGAAATATCACCTGGAGTCAATGGCTGGAGAGCCCTGGTTTTTCAGATGCATTGGAGCTAGCCCAGGGGAAGGGAAAACTCTCAGACAACCCTGTAGGAGGAAGGAAAGCTACCCCAGGAAAGGCAAACGGGAGCATGGGTCTTGGGGTCAGGACTGGCCGGGACAAGGCTGGCCTGCTGCAGCTGAGGCTCTGTGCAGGAGCCCACGGGAGGAGTGGGACAGGCAGGGCCAGGCCAGGTGGAGGAGCTGGAGTGCTTGTGTGCCATGTGGGATGTGGGGCGAGATGGAAGGTCTTGGGACAGGGGAGGTAGAAAATGAAAGTGGTCTTTTGTCTTGGTTCCAGAGGATGGGTCCTAGATCCATGAGATGGGCGTGGTCTTTTCTCATCTGGCTCAACACGTGGTGGGAAGCTGGGAGCTCCCTGCCGAGCACCCAGGGGAAGCTCATCCATTCTTCCCTCCGTCCTTTCTGGCTTCGTGACTGCAATTGCCAGGCTAGTGCTGTCCAGTATAGTAGGCGAGTCTCCTGGAGCTGAAAGCTTGCTAGGGGTGCGGTGGGGAGATGCTCTAATGGCAGGACCTACGAGGAAGTTCGGCTGCATCTTCCCTGAAAAGATTTTCTCTCAAAAATTTCTGAAAGAAAAGGTCTCCCAGATGACACTATCCTGATGTCCTGCGAGCTGGGAATGTATTCCGTTCTGGGCCCTGCTCTTCAGAAGGGACTTGGAAGCATGAGCACAGTGCAAGGCGTAAGCAGGCTCCGGAGGGGCCTGGGAACTACCGGATGAAGGGACGGCTGGCGGGAATGGGCCGTGTGCCCTAAGGAGAGAGAATTGGGAGGCAAGTGACAGTTGTCTCCACAAGAAGGACTGTTGTGTGCTGTGTCACCAGAGGGCAGAGTTAGAACTCAAGGGTAGACTTTCTATGGAGGAAGGTGTGGCCAAGAAGAACCTTCCTAGCAATAGCATTTGCCCTTGGAGGAACCGTGAGCAGTGACAGGGCTGGGACTGTGGGAGCAGGGGCTGCCGGGTTGAGGAGGGGCTTCCACGGTGGGCGGGGGTAGACGCAAAGCCCCGCCCAGCGCCAGGAGCCTGTGATTATGTGCGTGTACATGGATGCAGGATCTCTGCCAGGCCACCCACCCTCTAGCTGGGTTACTGAGATGGCCTCAGAGCTGTTAATGGCTTCCAGCTGTATCCAGAAGGCACACTCGTTTTTTTAACCCTTACGTACCTGAACGGGGCAGCGTTGCATTTCATTCAGACTGGAGAGAGCTGAAGTTGGAACTCCCTCTCTTTCCTTAACTGCCCCTCCCAGCCCATCTCTGCCACTCGGGGCTGGGCCCGCATGGAAGCCCTTCTCCTGGGAGCCCAGGGGCTGAGTCTGATCACAGGCTAAAACAATTTGTGGTCTACATTAAGAAGTGGAGCCCTGTGCTTAAAACAGTTCTGTGGTTTCAGTCTTCCCACCACAGGTTGCCTCCTCTCCAAAGTTGTTTTCTTTTTATCTTTCATTCTTTTAAACCCTGATGCTCAAGGCTACATTTACTATTTTGAGTCTTACGGTATTTTTTTTTTTAAAGGCAATTTGGGGGCTGAAGATGCCAGTGTAGTCTCTCCTTAAGTTCGTTAGTTGTTTGATCCCTGGGTGTAGCTCAGTGTGTTCAGCTCTCCTCCTGTCTGCAGATCACTTGCCCACTCCCAAAGGCATCTCCTCTCCTCCCTTAGATGGGAAGAAAAGGAAAGCACTCCTTCTTGGTTCCAATTTATTTGAAATTGGAGGTGACAAGCCCTATAAACTGGGGCTCAATTTGGATGTCACTTTGACTCCCTAAGATTTTGGATCTCCTGGCAGGCCAACCCACATCTTCCAAAGTGGAGTAAATGGCTCTATCTAGAAGCTTACTGTATGAGGTTTAACTAATGATTAAACCTATTGAAAGACTTCAGGGTGAACTCAGATGCCCTGACTCTTAACCCAAAGCTTTCCCAGCTCCACCTGGCTGCCTCTTCCATCACCAAAGAGGAGTGAAACTGCTGCTTCCCTCCTCTGATGCCACAGGGCTTTTCTGAATGAAGATCACTGGCAACCACCAGTGGGTGAATGCGGGATATGTCTTAAAAATAGGTTGTGTGTATGTGTGTGTGTATGTGTGTATGTGCGTGCATGTGCGTGTGTGTGTGTGTGTGTATGTGTGTGTGTGTCCATCTGTGCATTTATCCAAACACCTGCAAGGCAACCCTTCTAGCATAATTCTTGCAGTGTTTTCCTGTTATTTCTGAGAATTGCTCTGGTAGAATTTACTTAACTAAAAATCTTCAACAGAGAGGGTTCACCTCCCTTCTCATCCACACATTAGAAGAGGGCTGGGAGGTTAATCCTCTGCCGTTTTCATGGTCAGAGAGAGGGCACCCCCCCAATATGTATGGAGAGGACACTGTGGGCACCAGCTGTCCAGAGCAGGCGGACACTGGGAATTACTGACAAGTTGCTACAGCTACAACCTGCGGACCTACTCAAGAAGCTGTATGCATGTTATACCCAAACCCTATAACCACAGAGCTGTGTATCTCTTCATTAGGGTCCAATACACGAAAGAACCAAGTCCCAGAACAATGGCCTCTTCACTCCTGAGGCAGGTCCTCTGGGAACCATCCATCCTTTCAAGGTTGATTGCAAAAATCTTTCCCTGCCTTACAAGGTATTCAGGTTAACTTGTTGGAGAGAACTATGTGAATTAAACATTGTACATTTCACCCCAGGTTAAAGCTATTTCAACAGACTTCAATAGAACGAAAATATTTCAGAACGTAGCTTCACTGCCTGTGGAAAACAGCTTGCTTTTGTGTATCCTGCTGATTGTTGTCTTCATCATCTAGATTTTCTGCTCAGAAAACTCTCAGCGCCCACCTTCTAAAGAATGGAGCAGAACAAAGTTCCTCAGACTGGCAGTGCCTGGTCCAAACCCACTTCCCAGCTGCATCTCCCGTGATGCCCCGACACTTAAACAAAACCACTGTTCCCAAGGTCATCTGCCACGTGCTTCCTGTGATATCTGGGCTTCGTCCACCTAGAGAGCCCTCCTACTCACCTCTGCTTACAAAAAATTCTACTTATTTTTCCTGTCCTTCCTTGGACACCCTTTAATGAAACCAGTATGGATCCTGGTATAGTGGTTTCCTGTTGTTCATTTGTCCATCCATCCAACAAATACCTAATGAGCACTAAGCTATCTTCATGGTGCTTTGGTTTGGTTGGGAAGACAGGCTGTATAAAATAGATCTTATAGTCACGCGTGGTAAGTGTATAGTTGAGGAGGTGTGGCACACACAGGAGCCACCTAAACGAGATTTGCGTGTGTGCTGGCAGTGGGAGTTGGGTCCAGGAAGGCTTTCCTTTGCATGCATTTATCTTACACGAGATTGGATGCTCACTGACGTCAGAGACTTTGCAGGATGGAGCGAGTTAATCATCTTGGCTCTGACCTGTGTAACGCTGCCTCATCTGAACCCACTTTGGAGTAAGGCCGTTGCTTCTGGACTCTTCCAGGGCTTCCTTACAAGTAGAAAAGCTACTGAGGCGATTTTACAATTTAATAAATTTTCCCTCTCTAGTGCAGATACTCTGCCAGGCAGGGATTGTTCTAGAGTCACTGGTTGACATAAATGATGTGGGAACGCTTGATGGGTTTATTACAGTGTGTGCTGAGAGGCTCCTGGCTTGGAGTAGGACATTTTCTGAATGTGTAATCTACACGTAACCGAAGTTAATTCTTAAAATGGTAGGGTGTCACGACTGCCTGAGGAGCAGAGTGCTATGAACACACCTCAACCCTTCAATCGTTATGTGGAGCCTTCGGCAATCAAGAGAAATGCAGCCACATTTTGGCGATTTGTTGGAAACTGCTTGAGTGGGTCTGTGCTGAGTAAATCTACCACAGAGATGTCCCTGGGGAAGGTCAGATCTGTGGCTCCAAAACATATCAGGAAAATGGGAGCCTTAAAAAAGTCACCTCTAAAGATAAACTTGATGAAACTCTCATTTTGTGCAGAGAGGTAAAGTTTTCCATGGACTGCACAACGGGTTAATTTATTAAGACGTTACTTTATGGTTATTCTTATTTTCTTCCCTTTAGTATTCTAGGAAGGTAGCCAGGCTTTCATGTTCTCAGGGGGCCCCTCTAAATGTTCTAGACTACACAAGGCATCCAGGGGCTGAGGCAGGGAGGGAAGAAGACCCTGTAATGATGGAGTTTGACCCTTTGAGCCCCTGGCAACTGGCAGTGTGATGTCAGACTTGATTCGATTTAGAAAAGCAGGCGATGTGATAAGCCCAGTGTGGTGGAGTAAAACTGTACCCAACATAACCGTGTCTGTGAAAAGGAAGCGTTAGCTTGGAACAAACAGTCACATGCCGGTGGCGGGAGTGGAGCTGTGAGGACGCGTCCCATTGTTTTGCATTTGCTTTTCCCTCTGTAAAACCCTCGTGACAGATTCCTTGCAGCATACACCACCTCCCAGGCCCAAGGGGCTCCCCACGGAGATAAGCAATGGCCATGGGGGTCACTGGGAGTCAGGAGAAGACTAAAGAAGTGGGAGGAAGGAAAAGGTGATGTAAGGAAAAGAAGAGGAAGTTGGGAGGAGAGAAAGAGACACTCACCCAAAACCACAGCAACCCTACGCGGGGACAGAACAGAGCCTTGGGACGGCGCGTGGTCCAGGCCAAGCCAAGGAAGGCGCACCCCAGGTCCCCCCTCTGTTTCTACCACACCGCTTCTGCTTTATTTCCCATTCATTAGCCCCTGATCATCCAACGCCTTCATCTACCTCCAGGCGGCATTGGGACAGTGTCTAGGGTCGAACCTCACATGGACCCGAGTTTCAAGCCTGGCTCTGCCAGCTGGTTGGGCCGTATTGTGGGCAGTAGATCCCCAAAGGCTGAGAGCAGTGCCATATGTGGAGTTGGGGTCACTGAACTGACCACTGACCCAAGCGCTCAAGTTGCCTCCTCCTCGGTATTTTACCTTCAGCCCTCTGGGTGGCGAGGACTTTTAGTCTTAAACAAACACGGGAGAAAATTGAGGGCTGGCTAGAGGGGGTCAGAGGCCGCTGAGCAGAGCCTGTCCACACTCACACTTCACACTCCCACCTTGAAGCTGCCCTCATCTTGGTTCTCTCTCTAGTCCACCAGTTCTCAAATTTTACTGGGCATGGGAATCCCTTGGAGAGCTTGTTAAAATAGATTGCCACCCTCCCCCTTCCCCCTCGAGCTCTGGATGCAGGGGCCTGGGGTGGGTGGGGCAGAAGGTTCCAGGCGATGCTGATGCTGCTGGCCCAGGAACACCCTCTGAGAACCACTGACCTAGTTCGTTTCACACTGAAGCCAAAGTGATTTGTTTAAAGTGATTTGCTTTTCTGCTTAAAACCCTTTAGTGGCTCCTTTTGTAAGATATATTTTGAGGTGTCAACTGTAAGAGTAAAATGATCCATAAATACTTACCTCCAGAAGGAGTCAGAGGCGTCTAGGTCTGCTAGAGACGATTGTGAGGTGTGTGTATTTATCTCTCAAGGAGATAAGAGAAGTTGTAATTGTTCTGTTTTCCACTTTACTGTATAAATCTGTGTGCAATTCTTGGTAGACACTTTCATCCCACCTGTACGTGGGTGTAAATCTGAAACGCTCACTCACTAATAAATTGTGTTCTCTCTCTTTTCTCTTTATATGTTGGTACAAAGGGTTTTTTTTCCTATGGCAGGATTGTTTTATTTCTCGAACACACCCCTATTCATTTTACTCTTTGCCGAACCACTGTGCCACCTAGGCTGATGCAATTAAATTATCCACCCCTACGCTCCCCACCCCCCAGGAGCCTGGGATTAACTGAGAGAATGGTCTGCACAGAGAGAGAGGCAAACACAGAGAGAAGCAGAGCTGCTGATTCCTGAGGTCTTTCCATCTGGGGGATGATCCCAGTGAGTTCTAGCTATTGTCCCTGCCTTGGGTTCTGCAAGTGACCCCATATCCTGCCTAATTCCCTTTCATTGCTGAAGCAAATTGGCCCTGGATTTCTGCTAATTGCATCCAAAATAACCTGCACTGAAACACTCCCTGTTGCCTTCATGATGAAGTCCAGATTCCTGGACACCATAACAAGTAGATCTTCAGGATCTGGCGCCTGTTTACCCCTCCATCTCTTATCTCAACACATTTACCTCCTACTCTATATTTCAGTCATACTTACCTACTTTTTTTTTTCTTTTTAGCTCTTTCTACCCTTCAGGACTTGAGCGTGCAGTTTTCTCTCTGCTGTGGCACTCTTTTCTCCTTATTGCCTGGCCAATTCCTATATGGCCTCCAGATATCAGTGTGTCACTTTCTCCAGGAAGCCCTCCCAGATACACAGCTGTTTCTCCATTTTCTCAGAGTACCTTTAGCTCCTGAGTCCTGGTACTTACAGAACACATCATAATTGCCCGTTGACTTGTCTTTCTTCCTCCCTAGGTTTTGAGCTTTCTTAGGGCAAAGGCTAAGTCTCCATTGCTGTTGTATCTGTGTGTTTAAATACAGTACCCGGTGCTTGGCTGGCACCTAATAAATGCGTGTCAGATGAATGAATGATGTGCTTCCCTTGTCATCACTCACCCCAGTGGCAGATTGACAACACTGAGTGGAAAAAAATGAAAATTACTTTGGCCTCAAGTTATAGACTATAATTTGGAACTATCCCCAAGGTAAAGAATCAGATATTGCCATGGTTTGGGACTATCCTATTACCTTCGTTGTATCTTTTCCCCCTTTATTTAGTGATTGTGCCAGAGTTTCTAATTAGAGAAAAAGGCCTCGTGCACTTATTGATTCAAATGTGCTGCTTTTGAATCGCTGGGGAGATTTTGAGAAGAAAGGTAGAATTCAGCATATCAGAAATTCAATCCATGTGAGATCTCTCAAAGAGGTTTGCCCTTGGGTCACTTAGCACAGACTTTCTTAGTCACTGAAAACTGTTGTTATGGTAATCATGGATTTTCGTGATTTCTGTGTATGAGTTAATGAAGACACTGGAAACAACCCAAAGGAATTTATACTTGGGTGTGCATTTGTCTCCATATTAACCCGATCATTGTTTTGAACACACATCTGACCCTGGGCCGATTCTCTTGGCTCTAGGTCCTGACAGGAATAAATAAACAACGGATTCCTTTTTAGTGTTTCAGGCTAGGAGGCTGTGGATGGCCGCCCTCCTGGTCTCATTTCAACAGGAAATCCCACATGGCGCGCATGAAGGAGCAGAAGAAAAAAAGAATGGTGTGTGAAGCAAATCCCTCTCTTTTGTTTCAAGTTATTAATGTTGCTGATTTCAAGGCACCTAAATGTAATGCCTGGGAGGAAGTTTCGGTTGTGGAGAGCGCAGAGCTCTGATCATAGCCAAGGCCCTTCTTGTATGGGCCTCTCTACATATACCTTAATCAAGCTCCCACCAAGCCCACGAATCTGGCTCCAGGCAGGAGCTCCCTGTGCTCACGGCGTTTGGTGTGAGATTTCCCACCCGGGTCCTGTCCTGTCCTGCTATTATTTCCCATCATCTGTCCTCCTTTCTTTCCCAGCAGTGTGGGTGCTTGTCCCACCCTCCCTTAATGACGCCAACAGTGTTTAGGCCGCAGTGGTACTTGGACTTTCTGGACTCGTCTTTAAGGGGAGTGGGTCTGTGCCTTCTCCAGGCCTCCCCACTGACGGGAATGGGAACGTGGTGGACGAAGCTGGGGGGCTGTTTAGACAGTGGCCTGGGGCCACACTGAGAAAAGCCAAATGACAAGGAAGAGGAGCCTGGGTCCCTGAAGACTGTGACGCTTCCCTGAAAGCCCAGGCTGACTATGTTTACAGGAGAGGGAAAGAAACTTCTGTCTTATTGAAGCAACTGTTATTTTAGATGTTCTGTTATCGAATCTTAACTGATATACCACCCCAAAAACAAAATTTAATTTTCCTCTTTCCATGGAGTGGGTGTGAAACCTCATGGGCTTTTCTGGGAAATTGACCTTCTGATTCCAGGCCATGCTGGAAGGCGGGCAGCTTTGCTGGACCTTTGCATTGGACAGGCTGAATTTTCTGGTATGGGGAACTGGGACATCGTTTCAATGGCAGGAAGATACCGACTCCAGCTTAGCCATAGAGACATAGTGTTGCCTGGTCTTTGTATGTGTATTTTGAATTTTTCTAGTGTAATGGAACCACATATCTTTCACCCTAAACTCCGGACTCCTGTCTCAAATGCTTTTTGGAATGGGGTAGGTGATAAATAAGAATAATTATTAATTAGTCTGAGTGCAGAGTAATTGAGATAAGGGAAAAAAACAAAACCAAAACAACCTTCCAGATTATCTAAAACAAGTACAATAGCCCTCCTCCTGGGAGAAACAAGCCTTATGTCAGTGAGGAATTAGTTTTACTTACTGAATTTAGGCCTTTTAGTCTTCTTTGTCACTTCCTTATTTGAATGTATTCCAGTCACCAGCAAAACTACATGAAGAAAATACAAAATAACTAATCAATATTATTTCACCCACACACTTCCTCTCTCTTGACCTTGATACTTGCTTTGATCACATATTAGAGTATTCTCATTAGTTAAACTAATTTTCCCTTATATTAAGGTTAAGAAATAAGATATATCTCTTGTATGCTTGGCCTCTGTTGAGAAAGGTCTCTTTAGAAATGCCTTTCGGATGCCAGCCTTTGTCTGGCTGTCTTTACATTTCAACACACCAACCCTGCCGGCTCCATTCTGCAAAGGAGGGGCCCCGGTCTGCTTGGTCCCAGGGGTGAAGGACAGAGGCCGATGAGCACTTCTCGTGTTCTTTCCTCCGTGTCACACTGAGTTTCCAAACGGCCAGAGAACGGCATGCTCAAGTGTGTGCGTGTGTGAGTGTGCACATGAGAGTGGGACAGAGGGAGGGGAGATGGAGGGGCTATGAAAAAGCCCCAGAGAAGGGCTGTCTGGGAAAGGAAGCCAAGGGGACAGGTGACTGGGAGCAGAAAGAGACTGGTCACGAGATCTGAGATGTGACCTGAGTGTCCCCAGGTGGTCCATCCAGAGCCACAGACAGCATTTGGATGCTGTTCTCAGGAAGTGTAACATAAGGGGGAGAAGAGGGAACCTCTTTATTCATTTTTTTAAAAAATTTAAAATACATTTTTATTGATTTTTTTTTTTTTTTTTTTTTGAGAGAGAGAGAGAGAGAAACATCAATCGGTTGCCTCCTGCATGCACACGGACGGGGAATTGAATCCACAACCTGGGTATGTGCTCTGTCCAGGAATCAAACCAGCAACCTTTCAGTGCAGGGGACTACACTCAACCAACTGAGTCACATGGGCCAGGACATTACCCTTTTAAATTTAAAGCCACATTACTGCCCGGCTGGTGTGGCTCAGCGGTTGAGCATTGCCCTACGATCCAGGCGATCGCAGTTCGATTCCCAGTCAGCGCGCAGGAGGCAGTGGATCAATGAGTCTCTCATCACTGGTGTTTCTATCTCTCCCTTCCTCTCTCTGAAATCAATAAAATAAATAAATAAAGTCACATTACCAGTTTAAGCCTCATGTTTTTAAAAACTAACTGACAGATTTTTTTCTTATTACCAAAATAATACATGTTCCTTGTAGAAAAATGTAAAGAACACAAAAAGCAGTACAGGAAATATGGATGAACACAAAAGTGTATTTTCAGCCTTTTTCTATATGGATATACATATTCATATGGGTACTTTCAAATGAATATATGATCATGTTCATTCTGTTTACAATATTTTAGAACTTATTTCTACTTAAGGATACATACAGGCATTTATTGGTCATATAGTGTTACTCTTACAATAATTTTAACTGCCTATAAATATACATACTATTTGCATATATCATAATTTAGCCAAATTCCCAATTTAACATAAATAGCTTCATCTTTGCACTGATCCATTATTATTTCCTTCAAACAAATCTCCAGATATAATTTCTTATCTGAAAGCTATGCCCACTTAACATTTTTATTTATATTATGAAATTTTTTTATTGGCAAAATTCTCACTTCTCTGTACCTATGCTAATCCCACCAGTAGACAGCAAAGCAAGGTTTTTCCTCCCAAAGGGCTGGTCAGTTCTCTACTCTTCCCTCTGCAGGCACCCCCTCTCCTTATCCACTCAAAAGGGGTACTGCTTTCACTTACCTCCATTTAAGCCACTTTTCTGAGAAACCTACTTTCTGGGTAAGGTTAGGACTCTGGAGGTGACCATGAGGCAATAGAATAATCGAAATAGGCATTTTCCTCCCTAGTTTTTGCGTTTGTTTTTTAGCAGAATACAGAGCCTCAATTGAGGCCTAACTGGACTTAGAAATTCTTGAATTGGAAACTATCTTTAGAGTAAAAAGAGGCAATGTCTCCAAGTGTTTGTTATGGAAACTTTTTATTTATCTTATGATTCTCCAGCTAATCTGCCAATGATGCAGCCACTGAATTATCCCCAGTTTTGACAACTAGCATTAGCTGAGGCTGGGATGGTTGACATATGATGTCCTGTGAGAACAGAAACATGAAAGGGAATTCAGTGAGACCCAAACTGCAGCCAAGCAGAATGAAGGCAGACATTTTTGTAGGTGGTGTTTACTTCTGGGGTTTGGGGGGTGTGAGTGTCCCGGAGGTCTAATTTTTATAGTAGCTTCTGTGTCATTTAACGCTGCAGAGGCCACATTTTCATTTTATAGACAAAAATAAATAACGAATCCTTGAAATTTTTTTTTTTTTTAAACAAGTACAAAGTAAATATATAGAAAGTAAATGATACAAGGTGAGCGAATGGAGTAAGTGAAATAGTAATAAATTTGGGTATCCATTTTTTGTGGAAAACCAAATCTTGTCCTGAGCCTGTGTGTCTGTGGCAAGTGATTTATAAGCCCTGGTATCACTAGGACTATAAATATTTCCGTAAGACCATCCCATCACCTGCATTTGCTCACCCAAGACCCTCCAGGCTGAGAACATGCAGAGCTGGGTTCAGTTTTACAGCCACGGCTAATAAAGTCATTATTTTCCATGGCACACAGAGGCCAGCCCCTGTCTTCCATGCTTGTTAATTAAAGCTCCCCAGGGGTCACTCCTCAGGGGGAGGGCTGATCAATAAGGCTGCAGATGTGCTTGTGCCCTGGAGAGAGTTATCTTTCCTTATCCGCAAGACTCCTCACATTGAAATGGTGAATTGGATGTTGGACTTGGGTGAGAGAAAAATCAGTCTTGTGCCCCTTTCCTTAGGAAGCCAGTCAGAGCGCTGAAATGCTGACGCTCACTTCACAGTACAAAGTGAGACCCAGGTGAGAAAGCCAGTCCCTCCTGGGGGAGCAGTTCATCCTCTGGCTCTGAGGCCATTAGTCTCCAGGAGCCTTGAGGGAATGATGTCTAGACCCCAAAGTTCCAAGGCAGTCATGACTGACCAGCTCTGCAGCAATCCCTCTCATGGATAACATGGGAAGTTCTTACCTTTCCTTAGGAGTGCTTGAAATTTCAAAACAAATTAAATATTTAAATTACTTTTTCCAATAAAAAACTTCCCCCCCACTTCTCTCACTTCCTCTCTGGTGTGGCCATCAGTACAGCTATCATAGCTGAGGTGTGATTGTCTTCATATTCAATTTAAATAATTTATAGGTAAAGAAAATATAAGTGAATTAGCTTGAAACAGTGCTCAGTCTTATTAATGATAAAAAAAAAGCAAGCTAAAGTAAAATGAATGCAAGCTACAACAAAGTGACGACATATTTCCCCTTATCATGAAAGTAAATATTGATTAGACACAAGGTTAGACTTACTCCTGGCATGGACTTGGGGCTAGGGCATTCCAGTCACTGTTGGTAGAGTCTAAGAAGGTAGGGTCAGTCTGGAAAGCCTTTGGTAATACATTTCAATGGCCTTAAAAACATTTCTATTCTTTGTCCTAAAATATATACCCCAGAATTTCCTGAGCGATAAGAGCAATGGGACATCTTCTGTTATAATAATATGGACTTGGGTTCTTGTCCTCAGTTGCTGAAATTGCTTCAGAGTCATAAAGGTGACATGGGTGTCGTATTAGTCATAGCAGGTCCCTTTCAACCACTTCTGAGTTTATGGTAATGAGATGACTTTGGGGAATCCCCTAAAGATAAGGGAGCTGGTTGCCAGGGGAACCAACCGTGAATAGGGGGTTGGAACTTTCCCTTGATTTCCCAAGAGAGGAGAGGGGCTGAAGGTTGTATCAATCACCAATGAGTTAATCAATCATGTCTATCTAATTAAACCTCCATAAAAAATAAAAATAAAAAGACTGAGGTTTGCAGAACTTCTGGGTGAGGGAACCAGAATATTTCTGTGTGCCACCGAGCCAGGCCCTAAGCTCCATGAGGACTGAACCTCCTTTAGGACCACGCCCTATGTATCTCTTCATCTGGCTGTTGATTCATATCTTTTAATATTCTTTGTAATAAATCAGTAATCTAGTGAGTAAATGGGTTTCCTGAGTAGTGCAGGCCACCCTAGCAAATTAACTGAGTCCAAAAAGGGGTTGTGGGACACACAGGTAACAACCTGGACTCATGACTGGCATCCGAAGGCAGGGGCAGTCTGCCCTGTAGGCTCCCTCTGCACAGGCCTTGACATTCTGAAATATTATGGGTCGAAGTGCATCCCCTCCCCCAATCCACACGTTGAAGTCCTAGCCCCCAGTGCCCCAGAATGTGACCTCATTTGGAAATAGGGCCATTGCAGATGTAATTAGTCATACCAGAGGAGGTTGGGCCCCTAATCCAATAGGACTGACTGGTGTCATTATAAAAAGGGGACGTGTGGACACACACGCACAGACACAGACACACACACATGAAGGTTGCCATGTGAAACTGATGACAGATTGGGTCGATGCCAAGGAACGCGGAAGATCGCCAGCAAACACGGGAGCTAGGAGAGAGGCACGGGGCAGGCCTCACCCCCGAGAAAACCAACCCGGCTGACACTTTGCGTTTGTACTTCCGGCCTTCAGAGTCACGAGAAGATCAAATCTGGCTGTCCCACGCCCTCGCTTTGTGGCATTTTGTCATGGCAGCCCTAGCACGCTTGTGCAGATCGTCTGAAAGTCTTTCCCGGCGGTGGTTTCAGTGGCCCACCTGACAAGTCCGCAGCACAGCGGGGTCAAGATTAAGAGGTGACTGCCCCCCATTTCAGTGCTGCACCCACCAGCGCTCTTCCGCCCTCTGGTTGACCCCCTGGTTCTTGAAGACCTGCCTGAAGTTGCATTCTCTGGTGACAAAAGCTGGGTGTAAAGGGCTTCATCTATAAGATATGAGTTGCCAATGGTACAAGTAAGGCCATTGGCAGTGATACAATTTTTTTTTTTTTTGAGAGATTAAGAAATAGAAAGCTCTCTAAATTCAGAATCTGTAAATATGCTCTATCTGAAATTTTTTTAGTTGCTGAAAAATACACACACAGATATGTGTGTATATATGTGTCTATAATATGTAGAGGCACTCCAATGTAATGGGTGTCCTTGCTGTATATAAAAATATATATACACATATGCCCTGAATTTGATCTACACTTAACATTCTCACTTCAGCTTCTCTCCAAAAGGTTTATCATAAAAAGATACTCTGTGCTGTTTATATGCTTTTCTTGGCAGGATTCTTCGGGCCTTAGGAGAATGTTAACAGTGTGTCCAGATACACATATAAAAGTACTTACCAAGGAACATTTCAATAACAGATGACTTCATAGTGAGGACAACAATCACCATAAATATCAAAACGGCACCCTGGGGGGGAAGAAACAGGAACACAGTCACATTTCAGCAGGAGTTCCTCGGGGTGCAGGGCGCGGGGCGGGCTGCCTCGGGGTGCATCGCCCCCTGGAGCCCTGGGATTTAGGCTGCCGCCTCCTGCACCAGCTCATGCGGGCGGCAGCGGCCAGCGCCTGGGACCCAGAGCCTCTTCGCGATCAGAAAACCCGTCTGGCCGCCAGCCTCCTGGGCGTCAGGGATCTGGTCTTTGCTAAGAACCAAAGAGGAAATAACCTGACGATTTCAAGTCATTTCAACCGGTCTTCAAACAAGGACAAAAGCCGCACTTCTGTTATTGAGAGAATATGTTTAGATGACAAATAATTTGTTCATCCATTCGGTAAATATTTATTAAATTCCTATCATATGGCTAGGTATTGTTTGGTAGGAGGTGATAAAAATGGAATTAAAAAACAATTCTTGCTCTTAAAAAACGTAGTTTAATAGAAGTGGGAAAATGTACGTGGCCACAAATCACCATAACATGAGGGTGTGCAGGCCCCATGAGGGCAACAGAGGAGTTTACAGAGCAGTGGTTCCGAACCTAGCGGCGTGTTAGAATCACCCGGGGGTTTTAAAACACTCTCATGCCCAGGCTGCCCTCGGACCAACTGAGTCAGAACCTCTCGGGTGTGGAGTCTGGGCGTCAAGCTTTTAAAATTCTCCCCAGGTTATTCCAACGTGCGGCCACGTTTGAGAACCAGTGGTGTAGAGCAAGGCTTCCAAAATCTCTTTTCTTTTCTTTTGAAAATAATCTTTATTGTTGAGAGTATTACAGGTGCCCCCCCGCCCCCCCGTTCACCACCCTGTTGTCCGAGTCCATGGTCAGTGGATATGTGCATATAAATTCTTTGGTTACTGCCCCCCTTCCCTCTGAGATTGGTCCATCTGCGCCCTGTCTCTTGGAATCGGAAGGTTTTGTGTCTTCCTTCCTACAATTTCAGTTCCTCTTCTTGCTCAGCCCATTTATTCGTACACTTAAAATGTAAATGTGCCTTTTGAAATGTGTGAGAAAAAAATTCAAACCCTCTCTCAACCATTCAAGAGGCTGGGACAGGGACAGCCAGGGGCACTGTTGGCAGTCCCTGTGGGTGGCCTGGTGTCACGGAGCTGTGGGGTGCGCGGTGGTGACGTTGGAGCCTTGATTCCTCACGTGCTCGCCACGGCTCTAGCAAAAGTGGAACAACGGGGGTTTCCAAAAGAATGTGTTACTGATTCATAAATTTATGGATTGTGCCGTGAGAGGTGACATAAAGAGTCCTGAATATGAAGTTTTGGTGAGGCGAATGAAGCCTGATCGTGAAATAAAAACATACATGAGTGTAAGTAGAGTAGCCAGCCAGTTTAATTAGATCTATTGTTGCCCAGAGCCAGAAAAGAGCAAGTTGCTAACCAATGACAATATGGCCTTCTGTTTATGTTTTTTTGCAGTTTTTCTCTCTTAATTTTTTTATTATGGTAAAATACACAAATATAAAATTTACTATCTTAGCCATTTTTTAAAAAAATTTATCTTTATTGTTGAAAGTATTACAGATGTTCCCTTTTTTTTCAGTTTAGTGGTATTAAACACATTCATAATGTGCTATTATTACCACCATCCATCTCCAGAACCTTCTGTCTTGTAAAACTAAAGCTCTGTGCCGTTAGACACTAGCGCCCCATTCTCCTGTTCCCCCAGTGCCTGGCAGTGAGCATTCTGCTTTCTGCCTCTAAGATTTTAACTACTCTAAGCGCCTCATGTAAGTGGAATCATGTAGTATTTATCTTTTTGTGACTGGCCTATTTCTATAGCATAATATTCTCAAGGTTCATCCATATTGTAATACATGTCCAAATTTCTTTCCTTTTTAAGGCTGACTAATGTTCCACTGTCTGTATATACCCCATTTTGTTTGTTTATTCATTGGCTGGTCATTCATCAGTCCACGGACACTCACGTTGCTTCCAGGTTTTAATTATCGTGAGTAGTGCTGCTATGAACATGGGTGTGCAGGTATCTCCTGCTTTCAGTTCTTTTGGGCGTATACCCAGCGTGGGATTGCTGGATCATATGGTAATTCTATTTTTTTTAAATTTTTTGAGGAACCTGCGCCGTGTTTTCTAGAGTGACTATGCAATTCTGCAACCCCACGAACACTGCCCAGGGGCTCCAGTGTCTCCACATCCTCGCCAACGCTTGCTGTTGTCGTTTCTTTGGATAATAGTCATTCTAAGGGGTGTGAGGTAGAATCATCGGAGCTCAGATTTGCATTTCCCTAGTGATTAGTGATGGCGAGCATCTTTAATTTGCTTGTTGGCCATTTTTATATCTTCTTTAGGGAAATGTCAATTCAAGTACTTTGCCCAGTTTTTAATCATGTTGTTTTGTTGCTGTTGTTGCTGTTTAATTTTAGTTACCTATATATTCTGGGTATTAATCCCTTATCAGATATGTGATTTGCAAGCCTTCTCTCCCATTCTATGTGTTACCTTTTCGCTTGACTGATAGTGGCTTTCAATGCAAAAACTTTTTAATTTCCATGAAGCCCAATTTGTCTGTTTTGTCGTTGCTGTCTTTGCCTCACTACTCGTAGGGCTATTTAGATTTTTTATTTCTTCTTGAATTCGTTTTGGTAGGTTTTATGTTTCTAGGAATTTGTTAATTTCATCTAGATTATCCAGTTCGTTGGTGTAAAATTGTCCATAGTACTCTCCTAATTCTTTTTAATTCAATAACAGTTGTTGCTTCAGGGAAAGAGAGCAGGGTAAGTGCTGATCAGAGATGGGAGTGAGTCTTACAGTTTTGTTCTATGTAAGTCTTTACCCTGGGCACATATGTTAATAAATCAGAAATTAATAAGATAGTCTCTTGGGTAGATGTACTATATACAGACAGTATTGATATCAAATGAGAAGCCACCGTAATCTCCTAAACTGCTCCTTGCTTTCCTTGCTGAAGGTCACCCTCTCTCCAGCTGGAAAGAATCAGCTTTCTCGTGCACAGGTCTGATTATGCATTTACCCTCTCAGAATTCTTTTTCGCAGCTCCCCCGTTCTGTGCAGAATAAAACCCAAATTCCTTAGTGAGGCATTAAAAACTCTTCATGAAATGGTCCAACTTACCTTTCAAACCATCTCCCTGCAATTCTCTTCTGTAATCCTCTCCTCTGACCCAGTACACCCCAGGCTTTGGGTCTTTTCTCTACACCATGCATATCAGTGCCTTGGCTCATGCTCTTATTACTGTTCTAGCTGGAATACCTTACCTCTCCTCATCTGCCTCTCACAGCCTATCCATCTGTCAAGGTTCAGCTCATGGGCCACCTCTTCTATGTAAATCTTCTTGATCTCCTAATGTCAAAATTTATCTTTATTCATACACCCATTTAATCATTCAGAAAAAAAAATTGTGTGTGTACTCCATGCTGGGCAGACAGGAACACGATACAGATCCTGTCATCAAGCTGCTTTGAGGCTTTTAGAGGGAGACTGATGCACAGATCACGACAAACATTAATTGAGCACATACTAAGCGTCAATAATATATTAACTCAGGTAATCTTCACAACCACCTGATCAGGTAGGGGTTTTTCTTGCCTTAATTTTAGAGGTTGGGAAGCAGTTAGGTACTTTGCCCAAGGTTACCTACAAAGCTGGAAAGAAGAGGAGCTGGACTTAAACCAGGAATTCTGAGTGCAGAGGCCTTGCATTTGCATTCCACCACATGCCATGGCTCTCTCATAATACGCAAGACACTTCACTCATCCACATTCTGATTTAATTGGGCTGAGTTGATATCAATGTTTCTTTAAAGCTCCCAAGTGACTCCGTCTTACAGCCAAATTAGAACCTCTGCTCTAGAGGATACAGTGGTGGCAAAGCGGGGGATGGTCAGATAGGCCTGGGTGTGGGGACTGGAAGAGGCTTGGATTCGTTTAACTGACAGGTTGGAAAACAATAATTTGTGAAGAAGGAAAGGACACAGGGGACAGAGCCACTTCGGGAACTGGGAGGGCAGTCAGGCTGTTAGAGAGCAAAGAAGGGGCCATGCCGGCCTTGAATGTCATTTATAAAGAATGTGGAATTGATCCTTGAGGCTACAGGGAGACATAGGAGGCTTAAAAATTATTTTTGCATTCATCATTTTTAATAAGCCCCCTAGAGGCTTACTTGAGCCACTCAGTTGCAGAAAATATGTCCTAGTGGACGTGTAAGATTTATATAATGCTGGTGTTTGTCTGATCTATGATGCTACATGGGGAGCACCTAACAATACTCTTTGTCCACGAGGCAGAGAGAGCCAATATCCATCTGGAAACATTTAATGGTTATGAGAGGCTTGGGCTGTATTTCCAAAATGCCAAAAATCCCTTGAGGATAGGCATCTCTGAATGGGGAGCGGCCCCATCTGCAGGCTCGCTTTCCCCATTCCTGCCTGATGTCAGGCCTCAGCTGCTCGTCCGTGGGTGTGAGTTTATCTGGTGCAGATGGAACAAGGAAGGCTGGTAGTCAGAGGGGACTTTACAACGTGGAGGTGGCGCCTCAGTCTGCACAGAAACCCTTACATAGATCCCGCGGCTCCGGGCTGGACCCGAAGCACGGCGTTTCCTGTTGCCATGACACCAGTGGACACGGCCATACTCCCCCGGGATCCTGTGAAGGAGACAGTGAGCCAGAGAGGACACCAGCTGTTCTTTCTTTCTGTAGTTTTCTTCTTCTTCCAGTTCCTTCCTCCTTTTATCTTAAAGAAATGCCAACAGCAAAGTACAAGCCAACTAGGCAGGGAAGGAAGGGAAATTTTGCCCTTTCTCAAAATGCTGGCTCCTAAGGATGCACCAGGCTGCTTGAAGATGTGCTCTGAGCTGGGCTATATGGACTGGACACTGTTGGTTGCCTAAGCGGAGCACCTGCTTCCCTCTTTCCCATCACAACCCCCATTTGGTAAACGGAATCAGTGCAGCCAGGGGACTCAGAGGAAGCGGGGCCATCCAAGGCTAAGCCAAGGGTGGTTTCATATATATCCCTCCTTGCTGACGATTGCTTCAAGACCTTGGCCTCGAGCCCATCACACAGGCCTCATTCAAGGGATTGTGCCTAGTTCAGGGGTGACATGTCGTGAGTTGTATCAGACAGAACAGAAAGGCTTTACTCCCATGTCTTCCAGGGAGAGGTTACCCCTCGTGTTGGAAATGAACGGGGGGGGGGGGAAGGTGGTTCTAGGTCTGCTGGCAGCCACCTTGTGACCATGGGACAGGTTAGTCTGAGGAAAGAGCCAACCCAAGAGGAGGTGGGCAGCTAAGTGAGTCGCTGAGAGATGGAGCCGGGGCTCTGACTGTCTTGTGCCTTGGGGCTGGGCCCACCTCTGTCAGGTGAGATAATAAACTTCCCTTTCAGGCGGGCTTGCAGCTGAAAGATTGTTCCCTGCTGCTCCCTAATTCCCAGTGCCTGTCCCTACACAGCAGATGCGTTTATACCAGAGTCTGCAGTGTTTTCTCAGCAGTTCTCTTATCTGCGCCGCCTAAAAACCTCTTGAAGTAGAATGGGCATTATTAGTCCTGTAATTCTGAGCAGTGAAGCCACTTGCCTAAGGGCACACAGCCCAGGTTCTATATTAGTCTTGTCCTCTTTTTACTATATCGAACTCTTCATGTGACTGTTATTAAAAATTCCAAATGATTTCATGGTTTATTATATAATATTATTATAAAACATAAACTCTATGCCTCATTTGTATTGTACTTTTCACTTTATTTTTTAAATTGTGACAAATTTTTATCCCCATTATTTTATTTTTAAAATATATCTTTATTGATTTTAGAGAGAGGAAAAGAGGAGAGAGAGAGTTGAAGCATCAATTATGAGAGAGCCATCGATCGGCTGCCCCCTGCATGCCCCCGACTGGGGATTGAGCCCACAACCTGGGCATGTGCCCTGACCGGGAATCGAACCCTGATCGCCTGGATCCTAGATCGACGCTCAACCGCTGAGCCACACCCAGCCAGGCTGTGCTTTTCACTTTAAAAATCCTGGTTACATCTATAACTTTAATCTCACAAGACCCCTGTAGGATCTCAAATATTAAGCTCAGATGCAGAGATAACACTCGCTGAAATTAAATGACCAGCTTGGTCTGGCAAAAAAAAAAGGGAGAGAGATATAATTTAGGCCAATCAAGATATCCCTTGGGATTTTGGAATTGGAACATGGAAAGCTTTGGAAACTGAGGGAGCCAAGCTGGAGGCCATATGGGCCCTGATTAAGATGTAGAAGACGAGGGAAGGGGATGGAGAAGAGAAAGCACGTGGCCCCTGGAGAAGCAGCGAGAGCAGGCGCCTTAGTTTCTGGCCACTCCCCAGGCCCCGTCTCCATCCTGAAGGAGGCCCAGCTGGACCTGGTCTCCTGTGCTTGATGAGGATGTTTCTGGGCCCTTCTACTCCAGCCAGTCTGAGTTAGTTTCTGTTCCTTGAAGCTCTGATTAAACACTTTTCATCTTTGTAGTTTTACTTATTTCCTGTTTCCCTGAAGTGATTAGTAGTAAGATGGGAAGGCATATGTGCTTGTGTTTTGGTAGCATCAAGGCAGGGGTGGGAGAAGCTGTGTCTTCCCTGGAACCAGCCCCGGGAGGAAGGCTCTCATGAGTGGGGGCAGCCACTGAGACGGAGCAGCCGCAGACCTGGGCGCTCTGGGGGCGACGGCGGGAGTGTGCGACCTTGAAGCTATGCTGGCAGAGCGCCGCTGCGCAGCTCCTGATGTATTTATGGCCAGGGCTCATTACCAGGGGTGATTTTGCAGCCCCCCGCCCCCGCCAGGAAAGATGTTTGAAGACATTTTTGGTTGTTATAACTTTGGGTGGGAGATACTACTGGCCTCTAGTGGGTAGAGGCCGGGGATGCTGCGAAACATCCTACAAGGCACAGCACAGCCCACACAACCGAGAATTACCCGGCACGGCATGCCAACGGTGTCAGCCTTGACAGGCTGATTTAGACAGTGTTTATTCCCATAGTGTCTGGAATCTATCATCTATCTATCTGTCTATCTATCTATCATCTATCTATCTATCTATCTATCTATCTATCTATCTATCTATCTATCTATCTATCTATCTATCTATCTATATCTATCTATCATCTATCTATCTATCTATCTATCTATCTATCTATCTATCTATCTATCTATCTATCTATCTATCATCTATCTATCTATCTCTATCTATCTATCATCATCATCTATCTATATCAATCATCTATATCTATCATCTATTTGTCTATCTATCTATCTCTATCTATCTATCTATCTATCTATCTATCTATCTATCTATCTATCTATCTATCTATCTATATCATCCATCTATCTATCATCTATATCTATCATCTATTTGTCTATCTATCATCTATCATCTATCTATCTGTCTGTCTGTCTGTCTGTCTATCTATCTATCATCTATCTAAAAGAACATTATACTTACTGTTCCAATCTAGGAATTTTCCACAAATATTACAGGTAATTTTTTGGATGACTAAGATGTGAGCTACTCAGGATCCCTTTCTCCAGGATCACTGATTGCCATAGGCAGCCAGGGCAAATCCTAAAGCAGAGGTACTCACTCCCGGGCCGTTGGGTGCATTGCAGAGCTCACGCATGTGTCCAGAGACAGATATATGCCCGCGCCATGAGGCTCGCTGACCCATGTGGCACGTTGCTACATGTCAGGAAACCAAAAAGGGAAAGCCGTTTTTGGTGCGTGCGTTTCAGACCATCATTTTTACTTCGTTAGGAGCCTGACATATGGTAATGCTTACCACTTCCACAAGGCTTCAACCAATAGTGATTTCCAGTGAGGCTGCAAACAGTAATTACGTTTCTGAAGTGGTAGTTTAGATCTTATATTGCCAGTGGGAAAAAATACTAGTTTGCAGGCATGCCCCCAAATGAGCTCTAAAGAACTCCTTCCAAGAGTCATTTATACTCTGTAATGGAAGGGGGCACGAGGAGCAGTAAATCCGGGGGGGGGTCTCAGTAGAAGATGAGGTGGGCCATGACCGCCCCCCTTAGTTGCTCTGGAAACCGTGCGGGCTCAGAGATCCCCCGGGGCTCCGGGAGACGAGCCCTCTCGCCCGAAGCTTCCCTACCTAAGGCGTCTGACCCCGCGGCAGCCCTGCCTCCGCCCGTGAGCTGTCCCCCTTGGGCACTGGGGTGTGTGGTTGCCGACGGGCCGTCGGCGGTGAGCTTGGAGCCGGGTATTTGGTTCAGTCCCACTGTGATCCCCAGAGCCCTGACTGGCCTGAACATTCTGTTCTTTTCTGTCCGCCTTCAATTCTGAGGCAGAGAAAAACATATTTCGCATCTGGTCGAGCTTCCAGCTGAGGTGGGGAGGAGGGTGAGGGTGTGCGTGTAAAATCCACACCGTCCTCCTGTCTGCCTCTGGGTAGAGAGCGGGTTTTGTCGCAGGCCACAGGGTCCCAGCTCTCCCCTGCCACCCAGAGGCAGGCGTGGGGCTAAGGGTCAGAGTGCAGCCCCGAACCCCAGCAAGCACTGGGCAAAGGGGGGAGAGGGGAGGGCAGCGACTGGGCCCAAGCAGCTGGGGGCTAGGGAGGGTTGAGTCCCAGCGGGTGGCAGGGACCAGCAGAAAGAGAGTCATTTCGAAGCAGGAGGCCCAGCTCTCCAAAGGAAACCCCTCAGCCTCCTGCTCCAGAGGCCCTCTCTGGGCCATCGCCAGCTCTGATCGAGTCTCCCACCCTCTTTCACGGCCCTCCTGCCAATTTTGGCCCCGCTGACTAGTGGCCTGTTACAGAGGATGGGGTTGGTACCTTTCTTCTTCTTTGTGGAAAGTTTTAGAAGTGTGAGAGTCCACTCCAATAATGGTAACTATCACTGAGTACTTACCATGTGCTACACACTGCACATGTGCGGCCTTATTTCATTATCGTGATGATCCTATCAGGTAGGCACTCTTATGCCCATTTTCAGAGTAGGAAATCGAGGCTTGGAGAACCTTAGTACGCTATCCAAGTTTACAGAGTGAGTATGTAAAAGAACCAGAATTCCATCCCAGGCCTCAAGCACTCAACCCCACTCAGTACTCCCGTTGGAGCACCCTGCCGATGGTTTCACCTTCCTTTTTGCCTTGACACATATATCCCAGGCTTTCTGAGATACTCTGTTGACACTAGTTAAGACTCACACTGTAAAATGCATACACTGTGTAGTAAAGTTGTCTTAGTTCTAAGGTCAAGAGATTGTCTTGAGTTATATTTGGGCCTGAACTCACTCGCAGCTTTCTCTCTCACACACAAATGTTATTTAGGGCAGTGATGCATCGGGCATATTTTTAAGTTTAACCAGGCATAACACGCCCATCTAAATAGATATTTGCGTGTATCGTAATTGACTGTGTCATGGGATGTTAAAATGGGACAATCCTTTGTCTCAGCTTCCGCTGAGATGAAGGGCCAACTATTTCCATGTTCCAAAGTGGTCCCGAGGCTCCTGTCACTATTGCCTGAAGTGGGTGGGAGTGTGGGGAGGGGGAGGAGGAGGGGAAATGCCAACCCCTTTTCCTAAAGCTATTCCTGCTCTCCTGTCTCCAGCTACCCTCTTGGTCTCCCAAGCACGGTCCTACCCCAGGGCCTTTGCATCTATCTTCCCTCTGTCTGGAATGCTCTTCCCCCAGTTACCCACATAGGATGCCCCCTGGCTTCCCTCACCTCTCTCTCAGTTTCAGTGTCCCTTTATCAAACATTTATCTTTTCATGCAACATAAATCATCACCCACACCTCACTGCTTGGCCCAGCCCCCTTTCCTACTGTCTTATGTTTTTCACAGCCCAGGTCACCGCCAGACCTCTTGTGTGGATTTGTTAATCGTGCGCCCACAGATTGGCAGCTCTGGAAGAACGGAGACTATTTTGTTCAGTCTTCTTCCGGGACACACAGAATTATAGCTGGCACATGGCGGTGGCCCCATAAATATTTGCTGCTGCCACCACTGAAGGTTACCTCTGCTCCCCTAAATTCCTTTTAGCTTTAGGAGTGTAAACTTACTTGCTGTATTATACAAGAAAGCCAGTCTGGGCAAGTTGACTTGCACCTTTACATCCAGAGCATGTTTTCTCTGCCTGGGACACAAAGGAACTGAGAGGAGGGAATTCACTCAGCACTGAGATGCCAGTGACCTCTTCCCCTGGAAACTATACATTGGGTCCCCTGAAGGAATGGATTTTTTTTTCCTGCTTGAGAAGGAGGAATGCAGAAACAGAGTTCCATCTCACTATAGCCTGAGGGCGATTTTTATGAATTTTTACGTGTCCACACAAAACTTTCGCCTTTCTCTCACCGAGAGAAAGAATTTGAGAAATTTCTATGGGAGTCTTGTCACTGTAGAGACCCTTATCAGGAAAAGTGATTTTTTTTTTTTTTAAAGTAATCTGAGTCTTAGGATGATTCTTTTTGCGACTCGCTGAGAACTTTACCGTAGAGTGAAGGTAAAGGACATCTGGGGACTGGCTACTCAAAGGGCTTGATAATGATGCCTACTCCTTGGCTTTCCTCCTGAAAGTCATGTCTCCCAGCACACCTGAGAAGCGATCTTAAATCAGGAGGTGATCCAAGAATGCCAGGAACAGCCCCTCCTCCTTCCCAAGACCCTTCTCCTGGGAGTTCCTTACCTTCACTCCTCTCTGTCATTATTGGTGTCCTGTCTACACTTGTGAGGAAGAATAGTTTTCCTCAAAATTGACTTGGCTTGAAAACAATGTTTTCAGGGATGGCAAAGATTAATTTGGGGCAGTGATAGAAACACCAGGACTGTGTAATTATTGCCTAAAAGGTTACAAGTGTGAGCTCAGGAACTAGACTGCTTGGGTTTGCATTTGAGCTCCATCACTTCCGAGCTGTGTGACCTCAGACAATTTCCTTAACTTCTCAGTGCCTCAGTTTCTTCATCTGTATAATGGAGATAGTGACAACCCACCCTCTATGGTTGCTGTTAGGATGAACTGAATTCATATGTGCAAAGGTCCTGGAACAGTGCTTGGCACGAAAGAGTAGCTCCGTCGGTGTTAGCAGTTATTATTGCTGTTGGGGTGGTGATTAATCATGATTGCCATCATCATTCGCGTTGCCATGCTTTTGCAAAATATAGCCATTTATATTCTAGTTGAGGACTTAACAGAGGGAAAGCAACAAATTTAATTTCTCGCCACAAGATGCTGCCCAGGGTCAGCCATGCGTGACTTTTGGACTTCTTGGCGAAGGAACCACATAGGTTTGTTACTGCCATTGAGTTAAATTCTTCTAGGACCCAGAAAGGGAGCACTTCTGTAGTTTTGTTCCTTCCTTCTCTGCAAGGATCTTTAGCCCATTTGTAAGGATCTTTAGCCCATTTGTAAGGATCTTTAGCCCATTGCCATGAAAATCTTCTAGATGGTGTAGGACAGCTGGACCGATCGAACGGCTGAGGAATGACATCCAGCATTCTTAAAAGGAACTGAGAACAAATGAACATCTAGCGAACTAATAGGAAGCAGAAATGGGCTAAACATTTTTTTAAATGATAAGGCCAGAGTGAAAAACAAATACCAAAATATTTTCTAAACTGAATCAAAACCAAACTAATATGTATTTGTTTTGTTCCAAGCCCCTGGCTTGTGGATTTGACTCAGGAAAGGGCTTCAGCAGCATCATCTCAGTTCACCTTTCTCCCTTGGGATACAGGCCCTGGAACGCGGCAGTCACGTCTGCTGCGGGGGTGTGGCGGGGGGGTGTGTGATGGGAGGGGTGGGGGGGTGCCGTTCACAGGCCACCGCAGGACCCGCGGCCTTTATCAGTCTGGGCGCAGAGCATCGCCTGGTGCCTGCTTGGTGCCCCCAGCAGCCCGAGCGCTTCAGATAGGCCGTCTCTAAGGATCTGCCGTCTGTCGGAGTGGAAAAGTTTTCCAGTTGATTAGAAACAAATTCTAAATCCAGCATCCACAACTGTTTGTTTTACAAATGAGGTAACTGTAAGAAAACGCAGTCAACAAAACTGAAACAGTCCCTGCTCCGTGTGGCCACGGGCCCTGGGAAGCTGGTTGGAGTTCGGTCCCTCCCCTCCTGGCCTGTAAGCAGGACTCGCTCAGGAGATCTCAGGCTGACACAGCTTTCGTGTGTGTGTGTGTGTGTGTGTGTGTGTGTGTGTGTGTGTATTTTTTAATTCAAATTTTGTTCTTCAGCTCCAAAATTTCCATTCGGTTCTTTTTTAAGTTGTCTCTTTGTTGAACTCACTCTGTTCTTGTATCGCTGTCCGGATTTCACTGAAGTGCTTGTGCTCTCTTGAGCTCTCTGTGCATCCTTACAGCGACTGTTTCGAGTTCCTTGTTCGCGTATCTCTGTTTCGTGGGGGTCGGTTACTCGAGGTTTAATGTGCTCCTTTGGTGAGCCATGCCTCCCCGATTCCCCATGCCCCTGTAGCCTTGCATGGTCGGGAAAGGCCTTCGCTGTGAGTGGAGGCACGCTCGGGCCTGCTGTGTTCCTGAGTCCAGTGGTGCAGGACGCCAAGTGTGGGGGCTGGCGGGGGCCTTGCTGTCTAGACATCAGGCGGCTGGGGTCCACACCGCTTGGTGAGCACAGCAGGGGAGCTGCAGAGGCTGGAAGGGCTGCTTCAGGTCAGCAGCTGGGGGCCGGAGGGGGCAGTGGTGATGGCCAGAGCTGGTGGTGTGCTTGTGCTTGGCTGCAGGGCCAGCTGTAGATGCCTGGGTGGTGCAGTGGCAGGGGACAGTTGCAGACACATTTAGTGGCGAGAGCCAGGACTAGCAGCAAGGACTGGGGCTGACTGCAGGTGCACGAGCAGCTTCGGGGCCCCTAACTGTCAGGCACACTCCTGTGGCTTCAGGGCCTCACCACAGGTGTGCCCAGCTCCACAGCGTGTTGGGAGTTGAGCCAGTGGGGTGCGGGTGCACAGCTGGAGTGGCTGGTTGAAGGGGATCCCAGTGGTACAGGCTAGCGACAGGAGTCAAGGCTGGACCAAGCCAGCAGTGGCGTGGAGGCCCTAGCCCTTGGGGTGTGCTGCTGCAGCTTAATTAAAATTTGACAACCAGCATTATCAAAAAGCCATTTCTGATGCCCAGCCTACGTTTACCTCGGTCTATTGCTTCTTTGCCCCATTCTCTGCACTAACAGAAGCTGCTCACTGCTACTAGCAGGTTCCCTTTGCACTTTGCTCTCGCTCACGCTATGTTTGTTCAGGGGGCTAGGAATTCCACCACCTTCTGCAAACCACAGGGAGACACATTTTTAGACAGTGAGAGGGGGACCCGTGGGATTTGTCACGTAACAAACGTCGCAGAAGTTGCCTCTCTTGCTTATCGCTTGCTCATTGATTGATTAGCTCAGATCCTCTGAAGGAAGAGATGGCTATCCATTTCTAATGATTATATTAATATCACATAATTCCACAAATCCCTTTGCTGACCATATCCAAAGAGTTAATGTGTAAAAGTTTGGAGAGGATTACAATCACTGTGCTTCACAGCTGGTCTGATTTCTTCATTCTAGGCATATGTAATGAAGAAAATATTTGCTAACATTTGGGTGCTGATGGTGTGCCAAGCTCTGGTCAAAGCTTTCTGCCACAATCCCACTAACAACAGACCCTTTTTAGAGATGAGAAAACTGAGGCTCAGAAAGTTTAAGTAACTTGCCAACGTTAATACATTTAAGAACTGGCAGAGCCTCCTGCCTGACAAACTCCCATGGGGTCCATAGCACAGGAGGGCCACTTGGCCTTGGCTTTGGCCTTAGCGTTGCCTGGAAGGCCTTACATTTAGATATTTGACAGAGAACTGAAAGAAGTCTGTCATACAGCTTGGACCACACTGTCCTTAGTATCCTGCGGAGACACACACACACACACACACACACACACACACACACACTCTTCATTTTTGTATATGTTAAATTCTTGAGTTAGGCAAACATAAACATTTAAAATATACCATAGTTTTGAAACCCCATTTTGATATTTCTTCATTTTGCAGCACACAGAGAGTCTCATCAATGAAATTGGCCTGGCCATGTCATGACATGGAGAATCAGGATTAGGAGGGAAACTGAGAGACTGCCTTGTCCAGCTTCTTCATTTCATACGTGAGGAAATGGAGACACAGAGGTGTTGAGTAAGCTCCCCAAGGTCACACAGCTAGAGTGCCCTTCTCCCCTGTGCTCTGTCCTGCACCCGCTGCTGCTGATAGCTCCTGAGCTCATGCTTCCAAACAAGCCAGGAGAGAAGTTACACGTGTGGACACAAGCAGCAGGACCATTGCGGGGCCTGGGAAGCATTCATTTGAAGGCCAAGAGCTTCTTGCGATGTAACCATTTTGTGAATATGTGCAGAAAAAGATTCCATTTCTATAGAACTTCTCACATTTCAAAACCTTTTTTGGAACCGAGAATCAATATTGAGCCTCATGACCACCCTGGGAGTGGTGTGCGTGCAGGCATCGCTATTTCTGTCTTTCAGATGGGGGAAAAAAGTGAAGAAATGTTGCACACCTTTCCCAAGGTAGCACAGCCGGGTAGTGGCAGGGCTGTTCCTGCGATTAGGACTCCCGGCTGCGGCAGCCGGGAACACGCTGCTTCCCCGTCACCCCCCGGCCCGTGGGAATCGCAGAGGACAGCCTCCCGGTTTTGTTTTCCTGGAGCTAGTCATACACCACTTTCAAACCCAGTGCATTTCCTCTGAAAGAAACTATTCCTCCTGTGATCAGTAACTTAGGAAAAAAGATAATTAGACCTTCTAAACTACATTCATAAAGTAAACACTATTTCAGGGTAGATATTAAGCATTTCCAATGTTTCTAAAGTGTTTCCTTTCAATGACAAGGTGTAAGATATATCTAAATGAAGCTCAGCCTGGGAAACCATCATATTGCAATTAAAAATGCAGCCCTCAGAGTCTTGCAATTCTCTGTCTAAAGCCCTTTCACAAAAGAGGGTATTTTAATTCAATAAATAAAAGGCAGGCACTTCCAGCTTGCCTCCCAGCGCACAGCTACCGCTCACAGCCGACACACACAACAGAGAAAATACACAGGCATTTGATCTCGCCTTGCTGCAGGGTGTTTTCCTCTTTCAAGAGACCAAGGGAAAAACAACCTCAGGACTTGACCGCCAAGGCTTCCAGATTTGTTGCAACACAACGCAATGGCAACGTGTTATTTTCTTAGCGCTCGCATTTTTTAATAACCACCATGGCCAAGAATGCCTGGCTTTATTTTGACAATAAACCCAAAGAAAATCTTGAATTCCACTCTCGATTTGGAGTGGATTTAAAAGATGCCATGGGTCGCTCAGAGCAAACCATCGAGTCTAATGATTCAATCATATCCTCTCTGTTTAATCTGAACTCAAGGCATTTATTTCACGTTTATACTGGTTTGACACTAATCGTGCTTAAAAGAGACTTCCCACCCTGTTTTCCTCTGCAGAGTTGAGCTACAATAGTGGGCTTAACAATGCCAGCCCTCTCCCGGGCTTATCAGTGAAAAAGCCTTCAGCCTGAGAAAACCCTTGCAGGGTAAACAAGACACAGAGTGCACTTCGAGCCACATTCCACCCAGATCCATCTGAATAGAGAAGCACAGATCCACGAGGAATTATTTCCCTTTTAATTTAGCACCAGCGTGCCCATTTCTCATGCTGCTACTGATATGTTGTTCTGAGCAATTTGTTGCATTGCTACCATAGTTCATAAAGGAAGCAAAGAATAAAAAAGCCGTAAATGTACTTTAAAGTTCTACACAAATGTCATAGTTTTCAACTCACTTTAATTATAATTAAGTTGGCTTAAAGATACAGTGAAAATCTTGTTCTAAACTTATCTTAGTCCAGTTTATTTATAGTCGACATACCTAATATTAGTTGTTTACAAGGATGTCAACTACCACCCACTCCCAGCTCAGTTTTCTTGAGACCGAAATTTATACAGAACTGATTACTTGGTCAAGGTATGTGTTGTAGTTTCTTAATGATGAATACATTTTAAGGTTTTCATAATAAGGAATGGAAAGCAAACTAGCTGCATCACTTGACAATTCATCAGACATACCTTGTTTGAAGACAGCAATTTTTTTTCCCAAGACGTTTCCACCACACGGAATGGATATCCTTTCTCCTTAAGCTTTTCTGCATCACAAATCCCATCCAAATTATTCTCAAGCAGAATCAAGAGGTCCAAGCACCTTTTCTTCTCAGAGGAGCTAATCGAACGTTCCCATCAACCTCTCAGCACTTTGAAAAGCACATTTTACACCACACACACACACACACACACACACACGCACAGGCACTGCTGCTCACACTGGTTTTAGTGCTGAATTAGGCAGCCCTCTTTCAAATTTCCACTCCCACTTGCTTTTTTTTTTTTTTTTTTTGGTGGGGGGGATAAGTGTTTCTAAATACCCTTTTCTAGCCCACAGCACACATTTTCATTAAGCAAATTCTACAATTAGAAATTCTAAAAAGTAGAAGAGAAGCACCTAGATAAAATGTAAATATATAATTAAAGGACAGCGTGAGCAGGGCAATTCCATTTTCTCTCTTTTTTTTCCCTTTCCAAATGCTAGTGAACGGCTGGATTAAACTAAATAAAGACAAGAGCAAACACCACCAAGCTGTGTCTGTCTACTAGCCTCTCACTTTTGGAGTGAAAATGCTTTACTTTTCCGACATGTCAGAGCTATTTTTCGGTTTAGTTCGCTTCGGTCCCTTCTGCGTGTTGGCAAGCTCACCAAAATGACTGTAGTCTCTGCTGCTAGCAACAGGACACAAGATAATAATAGTGGGAAGCAAAACTCGAGTCATGCATGTTTCAAAAGCCAGATGATAGATAGCTCACGTCATAAGTGAAATCTGCTGATTTTAGTTATTTACATGTTAGTGTCATCAATTACATTGAAGGGATTCAGACCCCAAACATGCATTAGCGTGTCAGAGCTTTATAAAAACAGACCGTAAAACAGTACATCTGGTGCCCCTGGAGATGCAAATGTGTCAGCGCGCAGAGCTCCTTCCCTCCAGCAGGGGGCAGCCAGCGCGGAGCCGCCGCCCTCCCGCGGCCCGAGGGGCACTCAGCAGCCTGCGGGAGTCTCCCCGCCAGCCAGCGCCCTCCCACGCGCATCTGGTGGCCCTGGGATTGCTCCTTATTTAAGTTATGGTTTGAATGCTATTTCATCTTTTTTTTTTTTTCATTAGGTTCTGCATTTAAATTATTTCTCAATCCTGTTGCTTCTTCCATAAAATCCTGAGCTTAGGTCCATCGGTGGTAAGGACGGTGCTGTCACATGGAAAGTGGCCTGTCCTATTATTTGAGTTAGGGAAGGTTCAGATGAAACGGCACTTCAAGAATTAATAATATAATCTCATTAACATTAATAACAATGCTAAATGCCAAATCAAATACTTCTGCTAGGCATGGTGATAAGCCCTCTAACATGTATCATCTCATTTAATACTTAGAAGAATTTAGAAGGGTTCGTACTGTTATTTCCATTTTTATAGCAAGGTGCTGTGTTAGGCCTTAGAGCTTCTTTTATTAGTTTAATTAATTTTTTATGATGAATATATATGGAATCAAATGTACAGGTGTTGAAAAACATAAGAAGAGATGCTCAAAGAAAAATGCAAATTAGAAAGCAATGATGTTTGCAGTGATGGAAAATTTTAGAAATAGATAATGTTGTGGTTTGCACATTATGAATGTAATTAATGCTAATGAAGCAAGCACTAGACAAGTGTTTTCTTAAATAAATAGAATGTACATCAACACTACTGATTCATTTGCAGTAACAAATTACCACAAACTTTCTGTCTTGAAACACCCCCATTTGTTATCTCTCAGCTCTGTAGGTCAGGGTCTCGCAAGGCTGAAATAAAAGTGTAGGCTGGACTGGGTTCTTTATGTACAACCCCCCCGAAGCATTTCCTTCTCCCTCTTCTCTGTTTTAGTTTTCCCCACAGTACTTTCTTTAACAATATTTACTACTTAATTTTTATTATGCATTCCCTACTAGAACGCAGACTCCCGGAAGGCAAGGCTTTTTGTCATATGTTTTGGTCACTGACCCTATTCCTTGAAACAGCGATGTAATAGGTGTATATACAATAAATATGAACCAAATGAATGATTACAAGCACATTAGAGTGCTTGCCTATTAGGGAAAGAGAATTGGGATAAAATAGAATAAAAAACATTAAAGCAAAAGTCCTGGAGTCTTGTGTGGACCAGTGACCGTCATGCTGAGGACTGATTCCCTTCCCCACACCCAGGGCCGGCAGCAGCAGCATTTTACCTATAAAACAGTCCAGGGGGTGGCCTCAGGGAAGTCTGCTAACTTCTTTAACTAAAACAAGACCATGGCTTCCCGCTAAGTGGCCTTGAGCCTGCTACATGGCCTGAACTGGACTTCTAGATTATTTCTAGTTGAGAACAGAAATGGCCATGCTCGGTTTCCTTGCATCATGGCTTGAGACTCAGTTTTGCTTATAAACCACCCAGGGCTGCGCGAAAGCATCGCTTCTTTCCGAAATAGCTGCGTGTCACTCTGCGAGCTCGGTGCCCCAGTCTTGTACTGTATTTAGCACAAAAACTCAAATCTCTCTTAGAACAACATTCTCTATTAAAAGGTTTTATGATCGTCATAAACATGGAACTCGATGGCTCCTTAAAGGGCTGCCCCATCCTTTCCTTTTCTGACTTCAGAGCTAGAACTCGGGAAATCAGTGCCCTCTCCACACCACACAGAGCCACCCTCTTGTGGGACTTGTAAACACGCAGGACGGCAACTGAGTCTGAGCACCGAGGCGGCCTTCTCAGACGCCGCTGACACTTCCACCGTGTGCAGGTATACAACACAGGCTTCGCACCTTCCATACCACGGGCTCGGGGAAGCGTTGCAGGCTGCGCCGTGTCCAGCGCTGCAACAGCTTTGCATAGACACGTGCTCTGCCTGGAGCTCCTTTGCAGCGGGGCTGGGGCCTGCCCCCCACGCGCTCTGGCGGGAGCCTGTGCCCCACACGGGTGTCACTGCAGGTTCCTGGACACTGCTGAACATCACTGCTGAAGACACATGCTTTGTGAGGTGGCAAGTTTGCCAACATAATTGACTTTTGTTACATTGATGTTATCCCTATCTCTCAGAAGCAAAGAGCTTATTAGAAGAAAAATGTATCTTTCAAAAAGATGGATGGAGCCAAATTGGGAGCACCAAAAACTTACAAACAGGTAGACTACAGGTGGCCAGAGGAGGTCTCGTCAAGGAGTGCCAAAGAGCCTCCAAAGCTAGAAGGAAGAGTTCTTGAGTATATATCAGAGGGGAAAAATGAATTAGAGGTTAATAGGAGTTATTATGATGCAAAAGGTTAGCGTAGTGGTACAAAGGAAGACAGTAGACGAATAGAATTCATCTTCTTCCCCAGGCTATTCAAAGCAATGTTGGGGCCCTGGCCAGGTCGCTCAGTGGGTTACAGTGTCGTCCCAATATGCCAAAGTTGCAGGTTCGCCCTCCGGTCAGGGCACATACAAGGGGCAAGCAATGAATGCATAAATAAGTGGAACAACAAATCAGTCTCCCTCCCTCCCTTTCTCCCTCCCTCTCTCTCCCCCTTCCTCTCTCTCTTTAAAACCAATAAATAAAAATTTTTAAAATGTGAGGAAGATTACTATTCCCAAATGCTTCCCTGAAAGAAATGAGCTGGAACCACTGTATATTGGACAACATCCACAGTATTCTAGGCCAAATTGACAGAAAAATAAATACAGATAAATCACTGTGATTGCAGTACCATAAAAGAGCTTCAGAGACCAAGAGGATGCTATTGGGAACTGGAGGGTATAACATATAGATCTTTGCATTAAAAAAGGCTGCTGGTCTGGCAGATTAGAAAAATACAAAAGCACTTTCTTCCAAACAAGGGCTCCAAATAGTTGGCAGGAGATTATAGGCCTTATATCTCTGTTTTATGCCAAGTAAGCAAATGGAGTCTAAAATAAAGGGTCGGTTCACTGAGCCCTGGTCAGCTGGGCGCTCGGTCTCAGCCTTGCTGTGCTGTGCGGCTCTGCCGCTCGCTGCAGGCCTGTGGGGGCCCAGGCTGCAGAGTAACAGCTGTGCAGGGCAAGAGCTTCTCCGGGCGACGGCAAAGTCACAAGAGGGCAACAGGGAGCATGGAAAGTCTCCTAAGGCTTCGTCTCAGAGCCGGCACACTGTCGCTTCCAATGAGCACACGCAGAACAAAAACTTGTTTTCTAAATATCATTCTTCAGTAAACGAAATTGCATAGCCTTAGAAAATACCTGATTCTAGGCCTGGGGATGGGAAAGTATAATACGTGCCTGGAACATCTGGGAGCCAATAAGAGAAAAATGATGGTCACATGAGAAAAGGGTGCAGGAGCTCCCTTAGAGGAGCTCTCAATGGCCAGGTCTGGGACAATTTGAACAAGAGACCAAGTAATGATATCAATGAATTAAAACATATGATAAAATAATAATTTGGGGGTATGTACTGGTATAAATAAATAATTGAATAAATAAATGGGGGAGAGGAACAGCTTTTCTTTACAAAAGAATTACAACTAATAAGTGAAAAAAGAATGATGAATAGAAAATTGCTGTTCAGCAAATAACACAGTAGTGGGTGAAAGGTGGTGAGAAACAGGATAGTTATGCAGCCTCAAAGTATCTACCCCGAAGATATTTATTACCTAAATACGGGGAAATAATATCTTTACAGTGGAGAAACCTGGAAGACACCACTTAGCCTAGTGATCACCACTTAGTAATTAGGGAAATTACTAATTAGATGAATTGCCTTCATGTGCCTCCTAACATGATGTACTGAGAAAAACACACCATCACTTCTCAGGTACTCTGAAAAATGCATCAGTGACTTTAATTATGAGAGCACAGCAGACCGACACAGACAGAGAAAGAGTCTGCAAATGCAGTGGGCTAATACTTCCCCAAAGTGCCCAGGTCACGAAAGGCAGAGACTGAGGGACTGTTACAGGTTAAGGAAGACGAAGGGGATGTGACACTTAATGCAATATGTGCTCTTCGGTTGAATCTTGGACCAGGAAAAAAGATGTGAATGGGAACGTTGGTGAAATTGAAATGAAGTCTAAAGATTAGAGAATGGTGTTGTACCAATGTTTGCTTTCTGATCTTGGTCATCGAATGGTAGTCGTGGAAAATGTTAGTGTTTAGGGGAGTGGGGTGAAAAGTATACAGAAATTTTTCATACTATCTTTACAGCATTTTTGTAAATCTGAAGTCGCTTCAATATAAAAACTAAATTTTTCAAAAAGGAAAAGGGATGATGTAATGACTAGAAAATTGGATTAGAAATAGATAAGTTTTAGTACTAACATGATATTCGTGGCAGGTGGCCTCTCTTCACATCCCGGGCTCTTCAGGCTGGAACAGTCACTTCAACACTCAGATTTTTCGTTTGTAAAATGAGGAAAATAATTTGCCTGATCATTTTGACTATCCAATGAGATAAAGTTGATCAAATGAACCACCCTGTAATCCGTAAATTGCTGTACAAGTTGTTATTATTAACGATATTATTATAGGCCTTGTTCTGGCTAAGATCAGAGTATTCAGGAATCAGATCCTTTTCTTAATATTTATAGCTGCTCCGGAGGAGACGTGTACAGCAGATTTGACAGCCTCCCTGCGGCCCCCCACTGTGCCGGCTTGGGCCGTGTTTGTACCTGAGAAGCGGCAGCTAGGCCTTGCTGGGGAGCACCCACGGCGCTGCTCCTGGGGATAACCCACTTCCCACCACACGCCTAGGGAGGTGCTCAGAGCGCCTTTTAAAATACAAAAAAGGGGCCTGGGCCTCTTTACAGGAAGGACCCCAAGAGCGCCTGCACACAGCCCGGGCCGCCAACCAATGTGTTTGCTGTGATATTTGGGCCTTCACGTAGGAAAAGACAGCAGATTACGATGTGGAAAAGCATGTCTACGTGACCCGCCTCTGGATGGAGGTGGCTGGAGGGGAGGGGGGTTTGCTGCAGAAGGTGGTCCTATGAGTTCCCATCAGAAGTACGAAGAATAGAACTTCTGTTTGAAAGAGACAAAACTGAAATGGCAGAAAAGCCATGGGAGAAATTACGAAAGAAAAGATTGATAAGTTTAACAGCACCGCCAATAAAATTATAATATGGTTTTTAAAAAAATCTACATATACACTATGAAGGAATTAAAGGACAAATGACCAATTGGCAAACATATTTGTAATAAATATGACAAATGGTTAACATTTGTAAAATATAAATACTTAAAATCATTAAGAGAACCTTAAAAGAAACCACCAAATGGAAAAAGCAGGCCAATGATATAAACAAATGCGCGCACAGCCCCCCCAAATGGGCAATAAACTTGGGGAAAACCATTTAGCCTATCTGGACATGCAAGAAATACAAATTAAAATGACACTGAAACTCCATTTTTCAGCCCGTTGACTTCACAAATCTCTTAAAGAAAATATTTAACATTAATAAGGGTGAACTCCAGCATTTTATGTACTATTTATAGCAAGCAGTAGAAATTGGTGCAACCAAATTTGTGTCAGTCATCCAACGGGGGTCTTGGAACGTATCCCCCATGGCAAAGGGAGGACTACTGCCTTAATAATGTTTATTGAGCATTTACACTATACCAGGCACAGCTCTAAGCATTTTGCGTATATGAATCCATTGAATCATCAAGCAACCCAATGATCATCAGTCATTCTAGAAATGAGAAAACAAGAGATAGAGTGACGTCCCTCAGGGCCCCCAGCTAGGGAAATGGAATCAGGGACTAGACCAAAGTGGTCCCTCTCCTGACCCTGCTGTCTCCACCCCAAGTTGCTGTGAAGATCAGGACAGAAAAAAACATGTGAAAGATTGTTTAAAGTATTAAATCAGGATTTACACCTAAGGCCTATTTATTGCTTAAAAGGTAATAATAAAGGACATGATCAGGAGCACCTGTCTTGGCAGCATTTGCTGGTAATTCTACATTTGAAATTCGAAAGAAGAAATCCTGACTAGGTATAAAAATGAGTGTTGCAAAATCTTTATTTTCTAAACCACTAGCTAGTTGAGAAGGGATGTCTTGCTAACCGAGAAAAAATGGGAAAAGATATGGGTTGGGTGAGCTTATTTTTCCAGTTTTCTGAACGCAAAATTTAACGTAGACTGGAGAACCAGTTTTTCAGCACGGGGGAGGTGTTCATTGATTTGTCTACCTAGACTTCCTTCCACCTTGCTTTTAGGTTGAAGAGGCTTAATTTAATTTTCTAATAAGAAAAATGGTTTGCTTTCACTTGTTTTGTGATGTATTGATGCATAAAAAGATGAATTACCATAAAAGATAAATGACAAAGCACTTGAATTAAATGAATGCTAATTATGATGACAGCTGAACAGAACCACTTCATTAGCAGATCAGGAAAGTGAGAACAGTGCAGGGGAGAGAGTGTGACGTCCCCAAGCAGGGGACAGGTGAGCAAAGGTAGGTACACCCTGTTTGGTGGAAGAGCAGAAGTCTGGTGGCCAGTGGCCAGCTAATGGGCTGAGCCACGGGCAGTGGCCATCTTAGAGTCCAGAGGGAGTGCACCTGACCACCAAATTCCCTAATTTAGCAAAACCGTGTTTAGAGATGCTCCCCAGTATTTTGAGACATGGAGTTAGTGACCTGACTGGTCTCAGCGGGTGGGGTAGGGTATTTATTTACCTCTTGGCTTCCTGACAGCTTCTTTTTACCTTCCTCTGAGGGCACCTCTTCTCCGGCCTGTTCCTTAAAATGACCATCCTTAGCGGCCTAGCCCTGGCCCCTTCTCACCCAGGTGCCCTTTCGGTTTGTTGAACTCACTTCCACAGGTTTAAGCACAAAGCCTATGCTGACGTCGTTCACCCAGTTCTCTAGGTCAGGATCAGAGAATGGTCCCCACGCTCGTTCCAGCCTCATTGTTTTCCTTTAAAAAAATACCTTGTTGAGATGCGATTCACATATAAAATTCACCTTTTTAAAGTGTACAACTCAACTGCTTTTAGTACATTCAGAGTTGCACACCTTTCACCACGATCTAGAACATTTTCGTGACGCCACAAAGATCTCCCCTTAGCTGTTACCCCATCTCCTCCCCTCCCAGCCCCTGGCAGCCACTAGTGGGCTTCCTGTAGGCTCGCCCATCCTGGACACTCCCTGTGACTGGAACACACCGTATGTGGCCTTGTGTGACTGGCTCCTGTCACTTAGCCTAGTGCCTTTGCGGTGCATCCATGTTGTAGCACATACCAGTACTCAGATTCTTTTTAGTTTAAATAATATCCCACTGTGCCCAGCGCTTTGTGGCCGGACAATGGTGCACATTCTGAATCTGTTTCTTCGCACGGTCCTGTCACCTGCAGTCCATGCTCTGCGCTGTTTCCGGAGGGATCTGTCAGCATACTCCTGATGGCCTCCTGCTTCCTTGCAGGAGGGGCCTAACCCCCTGGGCCAGCTGCTCCCACTGACAGACCCAGCCCAGCCTCTTTCCCAGCCCCCCTCCTACCCTGGGCACAGCCGGAGGGGCCTGGCTGCTCCCCTTGTTCTGTGTGGGGGACTCCTTCCTGTCTTTGAGGGGCAGCTCTTCTGCCAGGAATGTCCTTTCTCCCAGACCCCACCCAGCGCCCTCCTGCTCATTCCTTTCTAGGTACACATCTTCCCCATTTTGAGTTTCCATAGGACCTTGAAGGCAATTCAAGGTTAATTACTCGTGAATATCTGTGAACTTGAATCCAGGAGCTAAGTTTTGCTCCTTTGTCCTCAGGGCCCGGTACAGGGCCTGGAATACAGGAGAAATTGATAGATGTTTGCTAAGTAAATGCATCCTTAGAGACAGAAATGTAATATTTTCAATATTCCTCTCAGTAGCTTACAAAATCATAAATAAGGTGCATACTTTTGTCTGAGCGGGTGTAACAACTGGGGTTACTAAATAATCAAACTGTTTTGGAAAAATTTAAAAGCAAAGCTACCGTTGAAAAGAATAGACATTTTATTTTCTGAGAATGATTTAATTTATCAAATATTCACCAGACAGTTGCCGACCACTCTGTCTCACTCTGACACTAATTGCTCAATGATCTCAGGAAATAACTGGTTTGTAGAAAGAATCTGATTTAAATTTCGAAGTGCAGTCCTTTCTCTCAGACTCCACCCATTGCGATCGTGAAACCCTTGCAGCAACTGAAGGCGTGGTCATTAAATGCAGGTAGCCAAGGGCTCTGTGGCCACTTCCTAAATCTAAGCAGCCAAGACAGGATTCTTTCTTTTTAGGAAGTGAGTGGCTGCCTCTCGCTGAACGGATCAGCAGTCTACACGTTGTTCTGATGCCGAAGGTAATTCCACGGTTTGTGTTCGATATTTTGGGGGATTTAAAAACGATTTCAGTTTTGTCGAGGTCTTGCTCTCCTGAATTAACAGCAGCGGTATGAGAATGTCCTTTTGGAATTCTCAGCCGAAGATGGGATTGTAAAGCGAACTGACTTGGCAAACGGCTTCGCAGGTGTGTGATACTCACGGGCAGGCCGCAGCCGCTGATTTTTCCCACCTCGCTGACTCCTCCGTGGCCTCTGCTGGCATTTCCTCCTTTGCTTTTCCTCTGTTTGTTGGTGTCCCCAAGGCTCCGTCCTAGGCTCTTTTCTCTGTTTTACTCTCCCCCCAGGTTCCCGGCGTTTTCCCTTCTCTATATTCTGCACCGAGGGCCCCTAAGCCCAAGCACTGGGCTTCTGATGCCAGTGTCAGGGCAGGTGGTACACCTGGACTGTGGTCCCTGCCCCTCTACCATGACAATGGCCCTCCTGCCTGGTTAGCAGCTTAGATCTGTCTTGAGACAAAAAAAAAAAAAAAAAGGTAAAATTTATGAGTTGAAAAGGCTATTACTTATCATTAAAGAGGATTTCTTATGATAAATTATTTTATGATTTCGGCATTGGAAAGCTCATTTCCTGCCTCATGTAGCCAAATGCATTGCAGTTTGTTTTAGTTTCAAGCTTTCTGGCTCTAAATTTAAAAGTGAACTCAAGCCAACCAGAGTTCAGATTCTCCGTGGGTGGCCCGCCCTCCGTCTCTCCCTAATTTTGTAGTTGGAAACACCTTAAAAGGAAGAAAAACTCCCCTTTGGGCAAAAGTGAAACAAAAATGTAAACCGCTTCTTACGCGATCGTGAACAAACGTATGTTTCCTATCCTGACGCTTCGCGGTTAGGAGGAGGCTCTTGAGAGAAAACGGAGGGAAGAAACAGAAAAATATCAAAGCACATGCATAAAATCACAAAAATAGGAGAGAGGGCCATGCGAGAGCTTACTGGGGGGAAAAAAGTAAACTGATCTATTTTGTTCTCATGCCAGCTGAATTTTTAGCATCTCTGAGAACAGGCTGGTAGAATCCAACGGCTTTCTCCAGGCTTCCAGCTCCCAGGGCCCGGCGCTGTCTGCGCTCCAGCCTCCCGTCTTTGGACCATTAGCTCAACCCCCAAGCCCGCCCGAGAAGCCCCGGGCATCAGCCACGTAGAAAACATAGCGCACCGCCCCGGGCACTTCCCAGCTCACGGCACAGGGCCCATCTCTGCGCCGCGGCTTAGATCTTGCTTTTCTTTTTCAGGTGAGAAGGGGGACTCTGGTGACAGGGGGCACCCTGGCTCTAATGGAGGACCAGGTACGGCATAAAGGGTCCAAGAATCTCCGAAACATGGACCGAAACATGTATTGCGCTTTTGGAAAAAGGGTGGCCCATGAACTCCAGCTGCTGTGGGCTGGAGACGGATGCAAGGAGCTGGCCCCTGCCTCCCGCCGGCGCCCCCGGCTGTTTCCGTGCGCCCTTCTCCCTGAATACGCTCCGTCCCCCTGGATTTGCCCTTCGCGGCGCTAGCTGGGCCCTGCTCCGACGTCGTCTGAAGCTGGCTGCTGGGTGCGCTGTTCCAGGGTCTCCGGGGGGACGCCGGTGCCGGCCAGTGTCCGACGCTGCCCGCGACCGGCCCGGGGGCCTGTGGAGGCGCAGCGTGGCCCCCGCTCGCGGCCGAGGCTGACCCCCCGCGCCGGGCCGGGGTGGCTGCGGGCGGGCCCGCGCTGCGCCCCGAGGCTGACCCCCCGCGCCCCGAGGCTGACCCCCCGCGCCGGGCCGGGGTGGCTGCGGGCGGGCCGGGGTGGCTGCGGGCGGGCCGGGGTGGCTGCGGGCGGGCCCCCGCTGCGCCCGAGGCTGACCCCCCGCGCCCCGAGGCTGACCCCCCGCGCCCCGAGGCTGACCCCCCGCGCCCCGAGGCTGACCCCCGCGCCGGGCCGGGGTGGCTGCGGGCGGCCCCCCGCTGCGCCCGAGGCTGACCCCCCGCGCCCCGAGGCTGACCCCCCGCGCCCCGAGGCTGACCCCCCGCGCCCCGAGGCTGACCCCCGCGCCGGGCCGGGGTGGCTGCGGGCGGCCCCCCGCTGCGCCCGAGGCTGACCCCCCCGCGCCCCGAGGCTGACCCCCCGCGCCCCGAGGCTGACCCCCGCGCCGGGCCGGGGTGGCTGCGGGCGGCCCCCCCGCTGCGCCCGAGGCTGACCCCCCGCGCCCCGAGGCTGACCCCCCGCGCCCCGAGGCTGACCCCCCGCGCCCGGCCGGCCGGCCAGGTCCCAGCGCCCGAGCCCGCCGCCCGCTCGGCCGGGGCTGCCTGGGGCTGGGTCACCGCGAGGGCCTCTGGCGGTGCCGCGGCTGCCGGGGGCTGGCTCCCGGCGAGTCGCCGGGTGGGGGGCGACGGTCCCCAGGCTGCCACGGCTGGCGCTCCGAGCCCGCCGGCGCTGGGTCCCCGGGGCCGCGGGCAGCTGCCCCCGCCGCCCTCGCACGGCGGAGCGGGCAGAGGAAGCTGTCCAGAGCCCGTGGCCGGCACCGGCCCCCTCGCTGGGCCCCCCGCGCGGCCTCGTCGCCTCTCGGGGCCTCGCCTCCAAGGCCCACACGGAACTGGGGGGCGCCGGGAACGTTACGCCCCAGGGGCAGGAAGCCTGGCAATCGGCCCCTCGCCAGCTCTCCCTGTAACTAACGCGCGCCGCCCGCGACCGCGGGGACAGCCCTGCCCAGCAGGCGGCAGCAGCGCCCCATCCGACACCACCACCGCGCAGGTAGGGCCTTTCCACGGAAACTCCGAAAGCCGGTGCCCGGGGAGCTAAGGCTCACAGGATAAGCATTAGCCGGGTTGCCTGGCCGGTGTGGCTCAGCGGTCGAGCCTCGACCTAGGATCCAGGCGATCGGGGTTCGATTCCCGGTCGGGGCACAGGCCCGGGCTGCGGGCTCGATCCCCAGCGGGGGCGTGCAGGAGGCGGCCGGTCAGTGACTCTCTCATCATTGATGTTTCTGTCTCTCTCTCTCTCCCTTCCTCTCTCTGAAATCAATAAAGATATATTAAAAAATAATAATAATAATTAGCCAATTTGATGGCACTGATTGACTACCCAATTATGCAGCAAAATTGCCAAGCTTATGGATCACCCACATCTTTCCCACAGGCCATTTCTAATGCTACCCAAACACTGATGTTGGGTGCCATGAACACCTTCTTTGGTGCCATGAATGCTGGACTAGGTTTCCCAGCCAGGCCAAATTCCCCGATCTTCCCCCCTCTCCTCCCTCTGGAGACCTAGCACAGACCTGGACAGTGGGGTGGGGTGCTGCATTGAGAGACCATTCTCTACGCTGAGTTATCTCTCAAAGATTCTCAAAGACAAGTTCATTACTACTGATTCTGAACCATTAAAGTTATTAATTTTGCTTTAATTCAAACCAATAGACTTTTATTATGTTCTTTGGAGGTATTTATGCTCAAACTGGTGGAATATGATGGATTTACTGACCATCAGGCTTAAAATCTAGTAGAGAATACAAGTTCATCAGTAAGTACACAACAAGGAAGAATTAAGTAAATACCACAAGGAAAGTATAAAAGTATGCTATGCATGGCTGAAGGGAAACCTTTAAAATATAATTAGGCTTTGACTCAGTGATCCACTACTAGAAATCTATCCCAGGGAAATTATTGCATATTTCCATAAAAGTTTAGGTGCAGGGATGTCTTCCCCTGTGTTATTTCTAATTGTGAAAAATGAACTAGTTCCATAGGGAGGTAAACATATTATGAAACATTCATAAAATAACTACACGTTTCTTTGAAATGACTCACAAATATGTTTATTACGCAACATGCAGAAACTATGGGAAATCTCCAGGGGCCAGAAAAAAGAAAAATGAAAACCTAGTAAACGGGTGAGCTGATGCTGCAGCTGGTCTGGGGAGAAGGTCTCGGGAGGGGCTGTGAGTTTCAGTTATCCAGGGATTTGGGTTTTGACATTTGCTTGGGGACAGGAGCCAGGAGCTAAGGTCTACTAAAGGTACTCGACGGCCCAGTGTATGGCCAGCTCGTTGAAGAAACACAACCTTAGGAAGGGGGTGGGTGAGGGAAACTCCCACTGAGCAGCAGAAGTGACATGGAAATGTCTGTCTTGGTTTGTCTCTGGGTAGAAAAAAGAAATTTTTTTGAGAATTTGTAATCATGAACCTGAACTCATGTAGGCTTGGGGGCCCAAATTATACTGCCTGGGTGTCAAGGGGAAATTTTAAGATATTTTATCCTAGCCAGAGGCCCCGGGGCACCAATCAGAAGAAGAGTGGTCTGCTCTGGGACCGAGCTTGCAGTGCTGATTGCACAGGCCCTCGATAGGTCAAGTTCAAGGAAGACAAGCCCGTAATCCACAATTCAAGGTCTGTTTCTTCCACTTGGTAGGTGTTTTCCTACAAGAGTCTTTATTTTTTTAAAAGCTTGGATAGAAGACCCACATTCATTCTTACCACCTTCATCTTTAAGTGTTTCTTCTTGTTTGTTCCTGGCAGTCTTGAAATGTCGCCTGGGTTAAAGTGTAAAACTGTGACAAGTATATGTCTGTGAGGATGGTTTCGGGTAGAACTGAATAGGCTCTTTTTTATTTTCTGAATAATAACATGCTGAAATTATCCTTCAGATCAGAATATTGTTTTTTGTTTTGAATGTCCCGCTTATATTTCCTTCATTGCTGGTGCGTTGTGATTACCTCGTTCTTTGTGGTCACAGGTCCTCCTGCTGTGCATCGGCTCCCTTGGACAGTTGTCATCTGTCTGAGTAATGCCATGGCAGCTGGGTTTGGTGAATGCCCGTCAGTGATCTGTCATTCTTTGCTTTGCAGCTTCCCCTCAACCTATGTGTTCAGTTTCTCTTTAGTGTTTACAAATGTCGCACATTCTTCAGGGATCAGCACCTCCTGCTCCAAACATCATTATTTATTCTTTTAAAAGAGTCGGGGCCACGGCATTCAGGACTTGGACAAAAATGTATGTTACTGTAGTGATGAGACACGACCGCTTTTGGAATTTTCTTTGCTCTAGGTTTGTGCTGACTTGTACTTTAATGGAAACTCAGGTTTTTTTGAAGATGTGTTCATTGCTTTAGAAATGCATCTGACTGGATATTCTTGCTTTTGTTCTTCCAGGTAATTTTACTTTTATGTCTTAGTTTAAGCATGGAGGTGGTGTCCTCCACAAGAGGAATCCTCTAGATTGCCACGAAGGGAGTGAGAAGCAGGGACGTGATGTCTTGTGAGAGTATTTAAGATCATGAGGGAAATTCACCTAAAAAGCAGAACATCGGGAAAGCATAAGGGCTGTCCCCAAATATTGGGATAAAGGGGGAAAGGGCAAATCAACAGGGAAGATGTTCTAGCTTTAATATGCAGAGAAAATGTTAATTAGAACCATGCAACAGGCAGATGGGACAGCATTGCCCATGAGGTGCTTCTGTCAATGGGGTTTGAAGGAACAGGCGCAGTTTTCAAGCCCAGACCCCAGGCTTTGCTCTCCTTTAGATGTGAACAATATACATTTCGTAACTGAGAGAAAACAATAAGTGTGTGAATTATATACATAGCTCTCATAAAATTTAATTGATTTAATTATGGAAAATAGGATGCTATTATATTTTATGCCCATTTTTGTCTCTTACCTTTAGGGTAAGAGAATTCTGTGGTGCTGCTAATGTTCTTTTTATGATTTAAATATCCTTACCTTGAGGACATCAAGTGGAAAAATAAGACAGCACTTTGGACAAGTATCTTTTATTTTCTCTTTAGTCTTTGGAATAGTCACAGTATCTAAGTCAGGCTATATGAAGGGTATTTTGTTTTTAAGAAATATAAATTCATATATAATATGTATATCTTAATGCACTCATGGAAATGATCTGTTCTTTGCTTTGTCATCTTCTAAAGAATTTAGTTATAGCTAAACCAGAGAAAGTTTCTCTTATAGAGAGAAACCCTTGTAATCAAACAAAACAAAGCAGAAGGAAAAATAACAAACCCCTGAATTGCTGTCGATTGTCCCACGGTTCCACAAGGGGGCGCTATTGAGTTTCCTAACTTGCCCTTTCAACGGAGGGAAGGGGAGCCTTGATACAAATGATCACCTAAGGCGATGCTTTGGTTTCTCATAAATGAATTATGTAGTACGTATTTTTCTTAAGTGAAGATACGTCCTCACCAAATTGCTGGCTATATAATAACATAACCTCACTTCAAAAGTGTTGCGCTCTCCTGCCAAATGGTATCAATTGGGCCTGAATTCTTTGGGGATGTGAACAAACATAGAGAAATTTTAAAATATGCAAGTGGTGTGCTATATTAAAAATTCTCTTTTAGGCTTTGCATTTGTGAACATGGGAAGAATCACTTCAGTTATTAGATTATTTTTAAGTATTCCAAAGGCCCTAAAGTCCCATCAACGTTGAGTCTTTTCAAATATAATGCAGCGTATCAATTTAGGGTGAGATGGTGTGATACACAAGTAACCTGCTATTTTAGATAATGTGGTGCAGATAGCAGACTGGTTGTTTAGCACCGTGTATGTGGATGGAATGGTAATTTATTGGTTCTATATTCTTTTATAATTGTTTCTTTATCTCTTTTATTATTATTATTAATAAATGTACTTAGCTCGGCTGGGCGTGGCTCAGCGGTTGAGCGTGGACCTAGGATCCAGGTGATCGGGGCTCGATTCCCAGTCAGGGCACATGCCCAGGTTGCGGGCTCCATCCCCAGTCGGGGGCGTGCAGGAGGCAGCCGATCAATGACTCTCTCATCATTGACATTTCTATCTCTCTCTCTCTCCCTCTCCCTTCCTCTTTCTGAAATCAATAAAGATATATAAAAAAATAATAATAATAAATGCACTTAGGTATGTATTTTTCTTACTGGTATCTTTGTTTCCTTTTGGATGAAATAGCTCTTGCATAAGAGAGTAATTTTGAAAAGAAAGGGGGGAGATGAAGGTGTTATGTAAAACATGTTTTCATTTCCATGTGTTTCTTCAGAGAGGGGACACATACTCTGGTGGCATCTTGTTCTGTCCGTCTTGGTAAAGTCGCCTGCCCCCACGGTGAGCACATTCCGGTAGGCGGGAAGGACAAACGAACCCGCTGTCCTGAGAGGCAGTGAAGCATCTGGCAGTCTCACCTCCCCCATGAGCCTTGCTAACCCTCCCAGCCCTTACTGGTCTTAGAGAAGCACGGCGTCTCGAGCACACAGGCAACTGCAGAGGACACTCAGTCTAAACGAGCACCGGGGGGATCGAAGGTATCCCAGAAACAAGGCCATTTGGCTTCTGCTCAGCTGCACCCAGGGAAAGAGAGCGCTTCGCCTGCCAGGGCAACCTCTTCAATGGCAGAGTCCTCAAGGTCTTGCCCTTCTGGCCTTGGAAGGTTATGCGCCTTTTTTACGCTGTTTTGGATATGATGGCCTCTGGGTGCCGTCATGGCTGCAGTGGCCCTCCCAGCTCTCTCCCCTGGAATGGGCCTCCTGGAAGACAGGCTGTGCATCAGTCATCGCGTCCCTCCTGGAAGACAGGCTGTGCATCAGTCATCGCGTCCCTGGCACAGTGCCTGGAAAGCAACAGCCATCGAAGAAACGCTGGTTGCTGCGTTAATATTCCTGGGGACGGGAATGGCTTGTGGCCTTTCCATCACTGCTCTGCGACATTCTCACCAGAGCACAGTGGAGCTGTTCCTTAAAGAATATCACATGCATATGCCAGTTAGAGCTAATTTAATGGGTGGAAAGAGAGCCAGAGTTCTTTTTTTCAGAGGTTTAAACGCTGACATGCTAGCGCTTTTCAAAGATTAAGGCCAATTTAATAAAGCAAACTAGACTTTTCCCGGAATGGCTATCAAGCTCATCTGTCAGTTGCTTCTCTACAACGTTTTGTCTCCTCTTTGCAGCTCAGGTTGCCTAAGACGTTCCTCCCACCGTCCGTGACCTTGTGGCTTTGCTCTGACGTGGGTGGATTTCTTCCGCACGCTGGCCCTTTAAGCCCGAGAGCAACTCAGTGGGCGCATTACCTTCTCCTACCTGTGGGGGGCGTGTTTTCCACTTTGGAAAAGATGCCACTTAACTGGAGAACAAGCCACCCAACAGGCTTGGCGTTCCTGCCCTCGCCGAGTTCCCGTGGAGTCACGCTAGTTCATTATGTTCTTCTGCTGCTGTCCCTTCCATCCGCGCCCCTTCCTTCCCTCACTTCTGCCCCTCAGTCCTCTTGGAATTACAGGGGATCTTATGGCCAGGTTTCAGTTTTGAGATGCGTGTATTTCTTTAAAACCGCACACAACCTGGGACTATCTAGGCATCGCATTTCCCCCTCTTTTCTCTGGTTTATTTGAAATTCCTTAGGTAACAAACTCTCTCCACCCCCATCATAAGGTAGATTTGGTTTGCTGACAAATATTTTGGAAAATGCAGAAGAGTACTGAGAATAAAATAAGGCAATTTGTATTTGCATTCCTTGGAGGATTCCATTTTGCATTTAAGGGTGTGTGTGAGTGTGTGTGTGTGAGTGTGAGTGTGAGTGCTGAGCACGTGCCTTTCACGTCTCCTTGAGTGTGTGGAGCCTTGTCTTGGGGGAGTGGCAGAATATGAGGCAACGTGAAATTTGCATTCATCGTTCTGTTCCCATACAAATATGTGCCATCTATATATAATACAATAAGGTGACATTTTGAAGTGTTAGCTGATTTATTGTTTTCTCTCCACACTTCTTTTACTCCTATAACATTTCCCCAGGTGGGTCAGGAGACAGGAGGCCCTCTTCGCTCCATGGGGAGCTGTGATCGTAACCCAGGTGGCAAAGGCTGTAAGTTCTTGATCTTTAATTTCAAAAATTTTAATCCAGGTGTGAGACCGAGGGATCAGGGGAAAAATACGTGGTCACCTCAACTCTCCCCAATGTCTTTCCCCCCTTCCATTACAAATATGAGGACATAGGACAAAAGCCATGTTAGAAAATAGAACGAAGGAAAAATACCAATGACAACAGCAACAGTAACAAAAGATTATCAAGAAATTAACTTCAAAAGAAATGCACAGGACTGACATAAAGAAAAATATTTAAAAAATAACTAGGGAGGGTCAGACGAGATAGAAATAAGCGTAGAGACGTGCCTTGCTACTGGATGATAGGAAGGCTTCGTATTACCAAGATGTTAATTCTCCTTAAATTAACTTGTAAAGTTGATGCAGTCCCAACCAGAATCCCATCAGGATTATTTGTGGGATTTGACAGTGTGATTTCAAAGATCAAAGGGGAGAATAAACATGCAGGAATATTTAGGAAATTCTGAGTTGGGAGGGATTAGAAAACTTGCTCTACCACAAATATATTATGAAGCTATAATTTACATTTATGTTATATTACATATGTAATATAGTATAATAATATATCATTTGTATTATAAAATGTATTGTAAAGCTGTAGAAATGTTTTCAGTGTGTTACTGGCGTGGAAATAAAAATCACATCAGTGGAACAGAATGGAAATCTGAAGTAGACCCCAAGGCATATGGAAGGTTTGTTTCCCAAAATTTACTTCAATAATTCCCCAGTTTTCTTTATTGTAGTCCTCCTACTTCTTAGTTAGCTTCCTTCTATCCTTTCCCTCAAAACATCCAGAGCCGTCACCTAAAACTGTCACAGAGCTCTATAAACCTTCGGCTTAAAGGCTCTCAGTGGTTTTCCGTTCTGTCTGAATGTGCATTAAGTCATTTATTATATGATTAATCAACAAGTGTTTGCCGAACACCTATCACATATGCCAGACCCTGTACTAGACTGTGGGACAGCAGTGAACAAACAAAGCCCTTACTCTCCAGTAGGCGGCGCTCACATTCCAGAGGAGAAACGTGGACATTCATTAAATAAGCAATTTCATTAATAACACGGTGGGTGCTGGCAAGTGCTATGAAGAAAAATAAAGCATGCAGTTTAGGAGATAGACATTGTTTGAAGGGGCTATCCTGGGGTAGTCAGGAAGTCTCTAAAACGAAGCAAGAGTTGAACTAAGTCAAGAATGCAATCGGAGTCCAAGCTTTGCAGGCATCCAGGGAACAAGTAGAAAGCCCTTCAGTCAGGAGTGGTCAGGGAGGGGAGGGAGTGAAGGGGAAGATGTTATAGAGAAGGCCAGCAGGCCGATGAAGCCAGATGAGGTAGGGCTTGTAATCCACTGTAAGGACCTCGGGTTTTATTTTGGAGAGCCTGTGGAGCATTTTGAGCAAGGAAAGGATCTGGTCTGACCTAGGTTTTAAAAGGACCGTTTCAGTTGCCATGTGGACAGTAGAAGCAGGGCCGCTGGGTGGGATGTTATTACAATTGTGCAGTTGAGAGATGACAGCGGGTGAACTGGGAGCTGATAGGAAATGTAACTTTTCATTTGGCTCACCCCCCAAGGAGAACATTTGTCTTTAATTGTATATAGTTCTAATCCTGGAGGGATCCAGTACCACCTAATTGTCTATCCCAGAATAGATGTTGCTACTGAAGTTGCCAAGGCCTCTTTCAGTGGAAAACACAGGCTAATTAAAACTGGGATTTATTATATGGTTTTTTTAATATCTCAAAATCTAGACATTGCCATGTTATTATTACTAATAAAGAGGCCTGGCTATAAATTAGGATGACTTCATGAGGCAGCGCTTCCTTTAATATTGAAGAGCTGATGGAGCTCTACTCAGAGCTGAGTTATGCAGAGCACGAATCTTCCAGCGGTGGCTTGAATTTTCGCCCCCTACGTACACCCAGGATTGCTTTGTTGCAGTAAAGATCCAACACAGCGAGACGTAACTAAGCCTAACCACGCAAGGCCACAACTGCACATAAACGAAGCTAAGCTCGCAGCCGCTGTCCCGTTAATGTTGTGAATGGCAACTGAGTGATGAATTTTAGCATTTAAAAACGAACACATTCAAGCGCTGAGGACGCCGTAGTAAATTAGAGAGCTGTGAACACCCTCCAAGTTAACATATTTTTCTAATTACTGCCAGACAGTGGCTTAGGTGCAGAGCGAACGAAGTTTATTATTTTGTCTCTGTCTTCCATTTCTTTGCCATTTTTTTGAAGTTCACTTCAACACGAACTTTGGAATTTTTTTGTCCTGTTCAACACTCCCAAAACATACCTACTCTTTGAATTTGGAATGATAGCATCTCTGAAAAAAACAAAAACGGGGCTATCTTATCAATGCAAATGGGTCCTTTTGATGATTCCTTCTTTTAATTTTTTTGTTAGTTATCACCTATGTAAAGGAAAGTGAACAGAATTAAACATTCTATGCAGATTAATGAATTTTCATATACATATACACTTATGTAACTACTACCCAAATCAAGATAGAGCATATTTACAGCACCCCAAATAATCCCTGTGTACCCTATCAGTCAGTACTCCGCCCATGGAAATCATTTTCTGCCCTCTAGCTCCATAGTGTTGCCTTTTTTTGAACTTCATAAAATGACATTTAATAAAGAAAATGTGATATGTACATACAATGGAATATTATTCAGCCTTAGAAAAGAAGGAAATCCTGTTAAATTCTACAACATGGATGTACTTGGAGGATATTATGCTAAGCGAAACAAACCAGTGACAAAAAGTCAAAGCATGATTCCACTGATAAGAGCAAATTGAGAATAGTAAAAATTACAGAAACAGAAAGTAGAATGCTGGTTGCCAGTGGCTGGGGAAAGGAGGAAAAGGTCAGTTGTTCAGTGGATCCAGAGTTTCAGGTTTGCCCTGTGAAAAAGTTATAGCTCTCTGTTTCCTAACAATGTGCATGTAGTTAACACCACTGCACTGTACATTTAAAAATGGTTAAGATGGTAAAGAAAAAAGATACATGTTATTTAAAACATCTTATAGCCTTCATTGAAAATATTCTCTAGTTTTAGGCAAACATGTTTTAAAGAAATGAGCTGCAGACTGGTATCTAATAGATGTACATATTTCTTAAGCTTTTGTAAAACCTAAATGTATTTGGTCACACAGGTTTCCCTGCTCCCTTGCAACCATATGAATGGTTTTGGGGGGGAAATAATATTCTCGAAATTGAATAAAATTATATAAATAATTTTTTAAAGGCAGTGAAGAGTGATTGCTGATCTGTAGGAGTTAAGAATTTACAGTTTTCTCTACCTCTCTCGGATTAAGTGAATCTGTTTTTGTACTTTTGATCTTTGCATGGAGCAAAAACCCCTGAAGTTACAATGACTCATAAATAACCTTAGTGAAGCATTCGGTCCATGACCTAGCAGGTTGCAGGTTGTCAATAGACGTGATTGAGTGTAAGGAGCTCTTGCCAACAGCTGTGCTTGTGCTGGGGGCCCACCCATGCAGAGCATATGCCACCTCTGCGGGGGCCACTGCCTGCAACGCTGTTGTGGGCACCAGAACTTTATGAGCAACGTTGAGGCTTTAGTGAGACATCATGCCTTTCCCAAAATGGTCATGAATTTAGGTTAGCCAGAGAACACTGCATGCATGCAATTGTTAATGAACGGCAAGCTTTCCAGCCAAGAATAGTATTGGCCCTTAGTTGTTCTAAACTCAGCTTCCTGAGTCGACCTTACTTGAAAATAGACTGGGTTATCCAGATGCTCAGAAAGAGTCACCATTTATTGTTATGGAATTTGTGAGTTCATTTTTACCTCTTTGGGGCATGAGCCTTTGGGCTAGTCTTGGGCAGTCTTTGACCTTGGGCCACATGCTGCCTGTCTTACCCTTTCCATAGGACCCATGACCTAATTTCAGGGTAAGAGATTGAAAAGCCGCTTCCATCTTGCTACTCCCTAAATAGAACCCAGATAACAACATTGCTATAGCTGAAAAAAGTACTATTTTTCTCACTGGTACTCTAGTTTTCAATATAGCAGATAATCTAAATTGTAATACTACACATTTTTGATGGCACTAAATATAATAATTTTTATTTAGAATGAAAAAATAGTGTAAATATTTTTAATTTTTCCCGCTGAATTTAATTTTTCCCCTTCTTTCCTTCCATTTCTCCCCCCCTTCTCTCCCCCTCTCAGTTTAGATAGAGGTCCGGAGTTTGAATTCTAAAATCCAACAATCCCAAAATGTGTAAGTTTTTGTCCCCTCACGCATGTGTTTCTCCTCTTATAAAATAAAGGTGATAATTGTATATTCCTTAGAGTTGCTGTGATGATCACATGTGATGTTCTGTGTATGGCTGATTGTAAGTGCTCAATAAATGTCAGCTACTATATATTATTCATATGCTGGGGCCATATAGCATAAGCAATGTCAAGAACATTTATTTGGAGGGAAAAAAAAGGAAAAGTTCTTAAAAGTACCTAAAAAATTTAGATGGTAATGGCAAATGTTGAGAGAGATATTGAATCTTAGCAAATTAGATACAAAGAAAAAAGTGAGAAGTAAGAAAAATATATAATTTTAGTCAATGAACAAATATTAGTTCAGGCCAAAAGCCACAACAAGGAATTTCTTAATCATGAGTCCTGTTTATAATGATAAGACTGTTTTAGGAAATGACATTTCTTTGAAGTATATCAGAGACCAGAAAAAACTTGAGCTTAAAGATCAGCCTGGTTCAACTCAATCACGTCAAAGGTAGAGGCTGGGCTTCTAAGAGAGTAAGCACCTTGCCTAAGGTTACACATCTCCTGATGGCAGAACTGGGCCAGAACATGTGTCCCCTGTTCGCATACCAGGGGGCCATCCTACTGGAGCACACAGCTTTCGAAATGTGACAAGATCAAAAAGCCCAGTGAACTTTCATGCTGGAGTGAGAACAACTTTGCATTCACATCAGGGATCGTTTTTCACAGCTGGAATTCAAAGCATGTAACACCAGATATCATTATTCTTGCTTTACAAATGGAAAAAGAGGAACGAAGATCAGCTCTAGGTTGACTGTCTTTGTTGGCCGGCTTCAGGTTCCATAAATTCATCCCTCACGCGCAGGCAAAATGGTGTTAACCTGCCACAGCTCCCCCCCTCATTCAGGGACACCGTCCGGCTGGCTCCTAACCCCCCCTTGCATATTCCCCCCACAGTGTCTCCTCCCCACCACATACTCACCCCACTGTTGTTGTTGTTCATAGCCAAATCCCCAACTTCTTGAACAGTGCCTGGCATCTGTGTGATGCTCAGTGAGTTTTTCTTGAATGAATGAACAAAAGAATTGATCCTCTGGGTTTCTCCATCTAGCCACTTGGATTGGCAGATGTGTTATGGCTCAAGTGTCTAGACCCTGGTTTTGAGGCCTCTATTCTCTGTTGGCCAGTTCCATGTTCTGCAGCCTTGGGTAACAGAGCTTGTCCTTGGACTACACCCTGGATTCCAAGACACAACCTTCTGAGTACATACCTTTCTCCACCTAAGACTGACAAGAAAGAGGGTAAGACAGATACTCAAGAAGATTGGACTTCTGTATTATAAAGGTATAAAAAGGATACTCCAAACCGTGTCCATTGGAGAACTCTGTTGATGTTGCACTAGTGAAGTTGCCCCTCTGACGGAAAGACTAAAACCCAACACCTATATACGGTGAATCCAAACAGGGCCTCTGTCCCGTGGCTCATCCACCCACCATTGTCAAGGCGAGCTCACCCTTCATTTGGTGCATGAGGTTTCCTTTAGCCTGAAGTTGCCTTTGATGTTCACTTGAAGCGTACATACCTCATCAGCATACACAGACCCCTTCATCACTGCTCTCACAGAGTCGGACAGCAAAACAGCTTTAGGCTTTTGCTGTGTTCCTTTAAACAGAACAGCTTCAGTCTCTCCGGTGAAGTAGTCCTCCAGCCAACAACCTATGTGTGTGAACGGAAAACCCTCCACAAAGACTGCCTTAATGCAGACTGGCTACATCTCCTGGCTCCCAGGCATTGTTCAGAGGATTTTATAGAATTCTTCAGTGGGGTTTGAAGGCTCGCACGGACTTAACAGACGTGGTCACCTTCCTAGATGGCACATTAGCCCTCCCAGGCTCCTGACACCCACCGCTTCTGAGATTTCATACCACTTTAGGAGTCTTGCCAAAGATAGGCTGAGTGTGACCTTCTCTGACACTTGCCATGGGGAGACAATCAAGTTATAAGGTGCCCTGGGTGTTGGCAAATACATTGCTCATGATGAAGGCACTTCAGAGTGGATAACGCATTTTCATTTCACACTCAGTAAGAGCAACCTTATCATCATCAACTGCAGCTGAAGTGCGCTGATGGAGACCTGAGATCTGACCATCTGCAGCTGAGGCAAACCACGTTGGCCACACACAGCTGACTGGTGGCCACACGCTGCTTCTGGAGGAAAGAATGGACCAGCCATCCAACGGGTCTTCAAGATGGGCGAACACTTCCCGGCCGTGGGACGTTTCCCAGCGTCCTCTGTTTCAGCCTGAGTTGCTCCCGTTGTTACGCTGTCTTGGGATCAACAAGATGTGGGGATTAGAGAGAAAGAGTATGGTAAGGAAGCTGAAATGAGGAACAAGCATCATTTGCAACACAGCTCACTCCACGTGCATACCCGACCAGTTCTTCTGATAGCTGGGTTCTATTTGCTGCTCACAGGTAACCTGCAACATCTAATATGAAAATCCACCGAAATGCGATCTTGTCAAGTCCTTAAAGATAAAAGACCTTCATGTGTGGCCCCTATACATAAGGGCGTGAGAAGCCTTCTCTTATAAACAATCCCATACACTACGCAACCCCGAAGACAATTGGAATAGGTGTGGATAGTACTGTGTTTCTATAATACCTTTTGATTAAAGAAAACTGTTTTGTGGCCTTGGAGCATTGCGACAGTATTTGTGAGGGACACAGTCATTATTAGAGAAGGAAGTAGAGTGGATTTTATGGTTTTGGTGAGGTTACATCTAGCTTTATACCCATGTCCCTGGTTCACCATTCTGCCCTGCAGTTGTTCGTATATTTGTTGGGAAGCTGATGTGGGTGGACCATGGATAGGTCTTTAATTTAAAGAGAAAAGCAGTGAGCCTCCTTTCTTCTGCTTGGCCCCCATGAAAGTTTAAGTGCCAAAAATTTGGATTATTCTATCATCGGGTTGTAGGCTTAAGACAGGAAGTCTCAAAAATGTTTTGCAAATAGCTTGTTATCAGAGGAAATGTCAGCTGAGTCAGGAGTATTGTTCCTCAAATGGACCTGGGTGTTGAAGGGTTTAATTAGGGTGAGTAGTTGAAGCAGGACAAAGATGGTTTTTCCTTGGGGACCCAATGTACTCTGTTAAAAAAACAAAACAAAAACGCTTATGCAATGACTTTCTTCCTAAAAATTCAGAACATTCCAAAAATTCCCTTTAATTGTGTTCTCATTACAACTCTAAGGGTTGGTCAAGTTATGATGCAAATGCATGTTTAGGGAAGTTACATATATGGCCATAAATCCTTTTATGGTAATGTACAGTCATTAGAAAAGCAAAATATTTTCAAGGGCTGACAATGCAAACTTTGTGCTGGGTGAGAAAAGTTCTTAGAGACATTTGAGGATTTAAAGACTAATCAGCCCACTAAGACTTCCACAACTTTTATTTTTCAATTTCAATATTTAAGCACTGGATATATCTGCTTGTTTTGTCTTGTATGAAGGAATTTTATTTTAAAGTCTTTTATTATAATGGGTTTTCATCTTCCTATTATTTTTTCATTATGAAAGTAGATGCTATGTTATTTGGTACATAGATGTTTATAATGGTTACATCACTGTGATTTGGAGACTTTAACTTTATAAAGCAGCACTATCCAATGAAACTTTCTGTGATGGGCCATAGAAATTTCTGTGATGATGAAAATTGTTTCTGACTGCTTAAATTTATTAAATAAAATGAAAAATTCAGTTCCTCAGTCACATTCCCCCACATTTGAAATGCTCAATACCTACAAGTCGCTAGTGGCTACTGAATTGGACAGCACAGTTATATATTATTTTTGTTGTTTTGCTTAATACTTTTAGGCTTGAATTCTACCTGGCCTGCTATCAAAGCCTTGACCTCTCTCTCTTTTTGACTGGCACAACTTTGCCTAATCTCTTATTTTTAACCTTTCTGAATTACCTTTTTTAAAGGCAATTCTCTTGTACAGATAGATCATAGAGTTAAATTCTGCTTTTATCTTAGGTTAGATAAGCCCAGTTACATTTATTGATATAACCTCCATGTTTGATGTGATTTCTTTCATTTTAAAATACATATTATAAATACTACTAATCAATCCCCTCTCTCCTTAGTTATTGCATACTGGTTTCATGTTCTGAACAAAATAAAATTAGCTTGCATCTTTTTTAGTCATCTCTCAACTGCTTTCCAATTTTAGTCAATAATATTATCTTTCTTAATGTTTATCTTTGTTTCTTAGTCTTCTACAATTCTGTTTGTCAGCATTAAATGATATCCCCTGACTCCCTCAAACTACTCATGATGCAATTAATGTTATCCTACTCTCTCCTTTTTTCCTCCAACATTTTATTATGAACATTTCCAAACCTACAGCAAATTTGAAAGAATTTTTCTAGTAAACACCCATATACACATCACCTACATGCTATCATTAATATATTACTATATTTCTTTTATCAATGTGTCCATCTGTCCATCCGCCAGTCCATCTTATTTTTTTTAAATGCACTTCAGTGTAAATTGCAGACATTAGTACACTCACCCTCAAATGTTTCAGCATATATATCACTCATTAGAGCTTAACATCTATTTTCAGTATTTTTCTTTTGGTATAAAATTTACATGCTGTAAAATATCCAATTCTTAAGCATACCTTTGCTAGTTTTGAAAATTGTATACATCTGTGTAACCTAACCCTTTAATAAGACCTAGAACATTACCATTGCTCCTCAAAAGTTCCTCATGCTCCTTCCAAGTCAACCCCCACTCATCTCTCAGAGGCAAACTTGTGATTCTTTCCCACCATAAATTAGTTTTACCTATCTTAGAACTTCATAGAAATAAAATCATACAGTATGTACTCTTTTAGGTAAGGTTGCTTTCACTCAGCATAATGTTCTTTGAGATTTTTCCGTATAGTTGCTTGTATCAGTGGTCTGGCCCTGTTCGTTGCTCAGTGTTTCATTGTAAGAACATAGGGCAGTTTGTTGTATATTCTCTTATTAACGTGCACTTTGTTTCCAATTTGGGGCTATTATGGGGAAAGCTTCTATGAAGACTTTGTACAAGTTTTTGTGAGCTTTTAAAATTTCTCTTTGGTCAATACCTAGGACTAGAATTACTGGGTCATAGGGTACGATATAAGTGTATGTTTACACATAGGTGTATGTTTAGTTTATAAGAAACTTTGAGACCATTTCCTGATTGGTTGCACCAATTTATATCCAAGCCAACAATGTGTAAGAGTGTGGGTTCGCCACATCCTCAGCAACGTCTGGCGTTGTCAGTCTTTTTTAGTCTCAGCCATTCCAGTAGATGTGTTGTGGTATCTTACTTTGGTTTTAATTTTCATTTCCCTGATGACTAATGATCCTGAGCACTCTTCATTTGCTTATTGGCCATTTGCATATAGTCACATTTTATTTTATTATTTTATTTTATTTTATTTATTCATTTTCCCTAGAAGCTTGCTAAATATTTATTAGATAAGTGAATGCATGCATTTTAGTTACCTTTAATTATAGAATAAGTGGAAACTTATTTCCATGCATTCATAATATTGAAATTTTCTTTTTTAATTAAAAAAATTTTTTTTACACAATCACATTTTAAATAACTCCTTTGGCTTCTGCTTTCATCAAGTATGAGACTGTTGGTAAATAATTAGCACTATTTGGTGTGAACAGGAGAAAGTCGTGAAGTCTTTAAAACTGAGGAATCAAATTTTATGCTACAAGGTAGGGGACGTTAGGGGTTAGTAGCCAAGGCAGAAAGTTGGGGCCAGGAGCATCTGCCCTGTGCCAGAGGTCAGTGCCTGAAGGGTGAGAGTTACCAGCACAAGCTCGGATGTCAGGATTTGAAAGCAGGCCAGAGTCAACAAACAAGATGACTCACAGGTAACAGGACACCCAAATTTCAGAAGTCTTAAGAAACCAGGGGCTGGCTCTACAATTAGGGGAAGGTCAAGCCCAGAGCTGGCTCAGGCCAAAGCATGATCTGAGGCTCTAAAGTTCAAGGTAGCCCGTCAGGGCCCAGGGGGACCGGAGCACACCTCTGTGCCAAGGAGACTTGGCTGATAGCTGTTTTAAGCTTGTGTGGGTCAGAGGGTCAGAAGCCAATCACAGAAGAGTTTGTCTAGGTCCTCCAGGTCCAAGCAGGTGAACGGGGCAGGAGAAAGTTAGATCAGATAAAAAAGAAGGCAGAAATAAGCTGTCTGTGGTGGCTGAAGCTCGAGGTAATGGAGCCCTCCGACGGCAAAACATCGGGAGAGCTGCACGCGCTTGTCCCGGCGAGGCCCGCGTCTGCTGTCATCTCTTGGGAAATGGAATGTTGCCGTATTCACTGCATTTCTCAAATAGAGATCCAAAATTCATACAGCTTTGCTAAGATTTAAGCAATCAGGGCACTAAGCCCCCCTTGTATGTCCCTTCTGTGTCTTATCCGTGCCTCTGTTTCTTCTTGAAAGAGATGGGGAAGGTGATGTTGGAGGGAGACCTCGCTGTTGCTGCGGTGTGGACAGGAACACGTGAGCTGCTACCAGGGACCATGAGACAGCTGTGGAAGGGCAGGCCCACCCCCTCGGAAACAGCGCCTGGGGCTGAGCCTTAAACCTCCTCACTGGCGGGTGCAGTTCTAAGAAGCAGGAGGTGCCAAAGGAGGAATGAGGTGGCTTATGAAGCTGGCCACAGCTCGGTGACAAGTGCTGTCGACGGCTCCTTCCTGCAGGATTCTTCAGAGAGATGGCATGAAGCTATTACATCCTTTGTTCCAGGGATGGAAGGGAAAAGAATTATCCTCTGGCTTCCATTTCCAATTGATGAGAGTTTGCTTTGCTGGGTGTGACCCCCCGCACTTCCAGGTTGCCCCGCCTGGGCCCCCCGCCAGCCGCTGGGGAGGCCAGATCCGAGGCAGCAACTGTGGCCTCCGCAGCGGGAGCCACGGTCTGCAGGGCGCCCGAGTGTGCACTCCCCGCATCCCTGCCTGCAGGGCGCAGCCTCGCGGGGTGGGTGCCCAGGGGGTTCGTTTAGCTGGAAGCCCCAGCACCTCATGCCCCAGAGCAAGAGCGAAGCCCAAGCAAGACACCGATTATCCCCACGAGTGCCATGAGGGGCTGCAGCATTGGCTGAAGTCACACCCACAAGGACAACACGAGCCACTGCTTAGGGTCACCTGTCAGAACGTAAAACATGTGCCCAGTACTGGGGTCGCTTACCGACTGAGCCCAGCACTAAGATCTTTACAGGTTTCTGATTACACAATAGTAACTAACATCGCTGAGCACTTACGACAAAAAACAATTTATATATAATTTCATGTATGAATCTCATACTATACAGGGTGTGGCAAAAGTAGGTTTATAGTTATGTGTGAAACAGAGCTTATTCTTGTATTATTATTTACTAATTATTGTATTATTTTTCATACGAACAACTGTAAACCCACCTTTGCCCCACCCTCTATACATTGCTTTATATTCTATTTTTCCCCTTTTAATTTTCTATGGTGAAGATTTCCCCATCTCATTCAATATGCTTCAAAAAGTGCTTTTCACTGGCAACAATATATTCCATAATACGGATGTAGAGGAATTTACTTCACTCTCCCATAAAACGGAACACTGCGGTTGTTTGTAATTCTCTGCTCTCGTAAGTCATTCAGTGTGCGCAAGTTTTTTCTAGTCTATGTTGTTATGACAACCCTTAAATTCTCAGTGGCTTAAAATAACAGAGATTTATTTTTCACTCATGTTCGGGGTTAGCAAGGGACCTCGGCCCATCATAGTCACGTAGCGACCGAGTCTAACAGAGCAGCACCATCTCCAATGTCATTGGTCACCGTGCCACAGGAAAAAGAGAGATTCTCGCTGGTAATTAAACGCATCCTGGAAGTGATACATGGCCACCGCTGACCTCATCGGGCAAATCTAGTTGCAAGGTCTCACCCAGCCACAAAGGGGCCAGGCGGGGTAAAAGAACCCGGCTTGGCAAACGTCACTGAACATGACACCATTACAAATGTCCTTGCACATAAATCTTTTTGTGTTTTGCTGCTTATTTTAACTTTTATTGGAAAATGGTGGAAATAGACAGTACAGATATTTTTATGCTGTCGATTCATGTGCGGGAGTTTTATACTTCGGTCCTGAGGCCCATACTTGCCCTTTCATATTCTCCTCTGGGGGCTAGGCGCCTGTAAACTACACTTCCCAGGCCCCTTTACCTGCGGAGAGGAAGCCTTTCGTCCCCTGCTTCGGGCTCCATCAGCAGCCACCCCAGAAACGCCAGCAGGACAGCGGGCCCCTGGCCTCGGCGCAGAGCCTGCGGTGGGGCCTGTGGACTCCGGGTAGCCCCGCCTTCTGCCTTTGCCTCTCCAACCCAAAGGAGTTAGTTGCCTGAAATTAATGACCTCTAGGAAGCATCACCTTCCCCTTTGGTATCTCCATTCCTCCTAACAATTTTCTAGGCAATTGAATTTGGTTAGAAAATTCCCTGTATTAAATTCCTCCATCTAGAATGTGTGACTGGGCATTTACTGATATAGTATATATTGCCCCTTGGAAAGTTTGTCCCAAAGCAGAGGAAAGTACCAGTGGCTACACAGTAAAAAAGTTTATTTGTCACTGCCTTGAAGATCAAAATGGTTGTTCACATTTGGTTTATTTCTAATCAGTGAATCAGAGACCTGGCTTCCTTCCCAAGTCTCATGATTTCGTAGGGTGGAGAAAGTCACTGGGAGCAAGTGAGGAAAATGAAGGAATGGAGAAATAGATGAGAAAGGAGTTAAAATAATTGTCGATAAGGAACGACGCAATAGAATAGAAAAATCTGAAGGAAAAGAGATAAAAAGAGGTATGTATGTAGGGAGTTTGGGAAGGAATAATATTTGAAGGCTGTGGTTGAGCTGAATGAGTGAATGCAGGATTTAAAGATTTAAACCATACACAGCATCTAGTAATGTGCTTACCAACATAATTTATTTTAAAACCAGTCATTTGACAATTGTCAAAACAAGCAGTATGGTAATGCAACTACTAACCACGAGAGAGCTTTCTGTGATTCAGAGAACTTCCAAGCCTAATTTAAAGATTCCAAGGGTATAAATGAAAATGTTATTATTTTATTTTACAAGTTTGTAAAAAATTATTTTTCAAAGATAATTTGATGCATTACAACCGTTATTACCTGCAATTAAGTTAATATGTGGAAGAAGTTAGTAATTTGTAATACTTCTTTACTCTTTCTGACATGTTTGGAAGACATACATGCCATATTTCCTTAGAGCAGGTCTTCGATTAAAGAATTTAATTTCAAAGGACTAAATATTGTTTATTTTATTTAGACACTAGGAACGAGTCCCTGTGTCCAGGGTCATTTAACATTTATTATTAAACACGTATAAAATCAATGCCTGCTTCAGGGAGCATTAAAAGCAGTCTTTAGCTTATATCACCCTTTGCTTATAGGAGACTATTTTAATATCACTTTTAGATGCAGAACAAACTTAGAAACAAATCGATCTTCAAAACAATTCATAGAAACATGTTCCCCTTCATAAATCACTCATAGGTAGAATGCTGCCCATAATAACAGAGGTTATTAGCCTCTCCTTTGTTTGAATACAAGAATCTTCCGATGGGCTATTGTTTCTCTCTGCATTTAACTGGGAGAACTGGAGAGAGATTTTCAGTTCTCTGTAACCTAAAACATTTCCCAGTTGCTAATGACAGAGGAAATGGACTCTGCTGCTTCTTAAATTTTGGCTGTTTTTATCCCATTAGTGGAAGTTATTGTGGAACAAAGGAGTGAAATCTTATCAGGAATGAGAAGTTTTAGATTCTTCTGACCTATTTTTTCCCTTTTCTATCAACTTTTTCCATGAATGTGCTCACAGGGCTGGATAGTTGAGGCCGTGACAAAGCAAACTCGAATAGCAAAGGAGAGGAAATGAATAATTAAAAAATGTTTTGACAAATAAAAATGGTGACATATTAGCATCAAACCAAGTATTCAGCAAAAGAGAAATGGTCCTTATTTGTCAAATACCAAAGCCCTACCCTTTGAGGTAGGAATGATGGATGCATGTGCTGACCCAGATCACAGCCCCTCACAGCAAAAGGTAACCTGTCACCTTCACCTGAACTGCACTTTTTCTCAAACTTCCTTTATCTCACAGAGCTGGTGTCTTTAGCCTCCTGTGATTTCCAGGAGTTAATATCCTCCATCCATCATCCTTTTATGATGGGACCAGAGATTTGGTGTTTTTTCTTCAAGTCTCGGCAAAACAGTAATTTATGACATTCGTCCAAAAACTAACATAGTTCCAAGTTCAACAGTCAAAAGGAAAAAAGTCACCAGCAGTTGCTACTTTAGAACTCAAGGCATTGTTTCCTATCGGACTTCATGTCTACCGCTTGGTTCTTTGTTTCCGAGCACGAATTGCTTTTCAGATGAAAAACCTGGGGTGCAGGAGGCGTGTTGGGGTGTGTTGGGGGCAAACCCAGGGTGGAAAAATCCTGGGGAGTCACAAGAGGTTCGTTTCTCTGGTCAGACAACCAGGCGAGGAGGTGGTTATTCTGAGGACTCCGCACACGGGGAACCTTGTGCCGACGATGGACTGAGAGTTGGGGAAGCAGCAGGGGCTTCTTCGGGGGCCTGCGGATGGCAACAGGACCACCTTCCAGAGAAGTCAGGCCAGGAGTCGGTGCGGCCTCACTGTGGCTCTTTTCTGATGCTAGAACTTTACAAGAATCTTGTTACATCACCGCACAAGGCAGCCTGGCAGCCCTGAGGCCCGTCATCCCGCTGTAGAGCGTTTCCACTCGGTGCTGGGCTTACCAGGGTGTAAGGGACTTACCAGGGTGTAAGAGGCGCCTTCGGCACCCTGCCTGGTCCTGGCTGGGGTTCGAGTGCAGGGAATCCCATAACTCTTGGCCGATACATGGGCTTGTTTTTGGGTCAACTGTCCTTGTTGGCAGATCACGCTTGTTTCTGGCACCACAGGTGTATCACCTGCGTGCTTTACTCGCTTACTCTGTTCCCGTAGAGGTCGATATCTGCAGATGACTTGCTCTTATTATGGCAAATACACAGAGGAAGCCTTCGCCTGTCCTCGGGCACTGATCTCTCATGACACTGTACTTTTGTCCAGCTGTATCCAGTATGTCCACAGACAGGTTTCGCTGTCTGTAACCACCTGTTTTCGGTAAGAATCCTCCAAGGTGGGATCATATTTTTCTCCAAAGTGGTTCTGGATTAGCTGGATCGTCAGCATGCTGTTCCCAACATCCCACTGCTCCAACCCCCACAGTTTGCACTCAGCCATTTCGGCAAGAGCCTCAGGCTCGGGTGCCTCCACTGCGAGAAGATTTAGAACCACCTCCATTATACCCAACGACCGGGCTCTAGCCACCTTGGACAGGCACCATGCCCACCTCTTTCTCGCCCCTCCCAGCGGGTTCCCACCCCCTGCCACGCATACGCAAAGCCCTCCCGTTTGCTGGGGCTGCCGTGACCGCAGGCGTTTATTCCCTCCGTTCTGGAGGCTGGCAGCAGGGTTGTTTCCTCTGAGGCTGCCTCCTGGGCTTGCAGGTGGCTGCACCTCACTATGGCCTCACAAGGTCTTTCCTCCGGGGTCTCAGAGTTTCTCCTATTAAGAAACCAGCCAGATTGCATTATGGCCCTGCTCCCAACTGTCCCATTTTAACTTAATTACATCTTTAAAGATCTTATCTCCAAATACAGTCATATTCTGAGGTACTAGGGGTTGGGACTTCAACATATGGATTTGGGGGGAACACCATGAGTGGAAGGTAACAGGAGGAGAAGGCCGAGGCTGGGGTTAGCTGGCTTCTCTGGGTAGATACAGCTCTCAGCGTGCCTTCCCTCTCCAGCACCACTCATCTGTTGGGTTTAGGTAGCAGCAGTGCCTGGAGTCCTGAGTCACAGAGATGGGGGTGGCCAAGCTAGTCCATGGAACTCCCACTCCAGTGACACTCAGGGTTTATGCTAATCCAGCTTTCAAAGGGCAAATCAGTCCTTCAGAGTTACAAGGTTGCTCTCTCTCCACAACGTGGAATAAAAATAGCATTTCTTAAAAAACAACCACCACAAGCAACGCCCAAGACATATAGTTTTAACCCTCTAATATCAGGTTAGACACGATTAACTTGCTTTTGTGTTTACCCTGGTCAAATAGATCAGAGAATTGAGCAAGTATGTGCATGTTTGCTTAAATTACGTAGACAATAATCTTAATAGACCACATTGTTTTGCTTTTGTAGATCCAACCTGAATATGACTATGGTTTATTTATTTAGATCCATAACATTTTGATGAGGCTATTTTCATGCAGCAATGTTGGTGCAACTCTGCTGATGTCAAGACATTTTGACCATTCTTAAAATAAAAATTAAAAAAAAAAGGAGAGACCCTGTTAAACTTTAGCTTTAAAACATTGTAACAGGTGTAGAACAGACATTCCCACTCTTAAGTCTTGCCCCATCGTAACCACACTCACAATGAAATGTTCCCTTTCTAAAGATAGCAGAAGAAATTTTAACATCTCTGGAAACAAAACTCTGAACAGAGAAAAATGAAAAACAAAGACCTGGAAAAAGTAAAGTTCCAAAGGAGTAGAACACTTCAGTTTTAATGTTCATTCTTGTAACACCCTCATCAGTGCAAATTGGGGTGGGGGGGGAGTCTGGCTGATTTTGTGGAATATTGCTGGGTGCTATGGTTCTCTTGTCCTAATACTCTTGAGACTATGGAAAATTTAAGACAAATACCCTTATAAGAAACTTATATTAATAAACACATCAGGAAATAGAATGTAATACATATGACTACTTTTAAATATGCAACCTGGTCAGACAAAAAGTACAATTATTTATAGAATCCATTTGTCTCATCCAAATATGATCCAAGCCTCCTGGTTTCTCTTCAATACAGACTCCTCTGAATTGTCTGTATCTGTTTCTTTCTGTAAACCTGGTGGAGCCTCTAATTATGCCACCTCGGCTCCTGAATGTGTGCGTTCAGCCTTCCACTGTGTCACCCTGGATACACCACTCACAAGTAACTCCTGTGAACCCTTAAAGTGCTACCCCTTAAAATCCCACCCCAAATCCTGGATCAGAAAGACAGATTTGAGCCTCGCCTCCTGTCTTCTTGCAGTTGACTGGCAAATAGAGTTTCTTTCCTTTTTCTAGGGTCAGTGCTTGGTATTGGCTACTCTGTGTTTCAGGCAGCAGACCCTGTCTGGTAACAGTCCTAGGTGTCTTGCCTCTACACATTCACACTCCCTTATAATCACACTTACTTTTCTCCCCATTTTTAAATTTATTATGGCAATATACACGTAACAAAATTACCATCTTAACCATTTCAAGTGTCCAACTCAGTGGTGCTAAGTACGCTCACATTCTTGCGCAGCCGTCACCACCACTCATCTTCAGAACTCTTCCCATCTTGCAAAACAAACTGGATACCCATCAATCAGTAACTCTACTCCCAATCAGACCTACTTTTTATTTCGTATAAATGTTTCCCTTTGGTCTTATCACTACAACTACATTGTAAGCTCCTTAAGGAGCAGTTATGTATCACTTATGTAACATACGGATCTGGCACTTACTGTCGGGCACTGTTCTAAGTGCTTTGCAAATATTAACCTACATAATTACCCATTTTTGCACGTTTCAGAGGGTCTAGGCGGAGCTTCGCAAGTGGGAGACCTTAGGTATCTGTGGAATGCATTTCGGTATCACTTAAGCATTTCCAGCTGACTCTGGCTGTTATTCTGGTTGAAAGCTACAAAAGGAGGTTTCTCTGGGGAAGTGGCTTCGTGCAGAATCTGACACTAGGTCGAAAGTTTAAAGACGCCCTTTATTGTAGCCACATCTAGGCCAGGTTCCCACTAAGAAAAGCTAAGAGGGAAGCTATTTCTGAATCGGAGAGACTATACGAAGTGACTCGGCGCGGTTAGTTTTCCTTCCTACGGGGATCCACGGTAGCCCCCGAGAGACCTGGGAAAAGGGAGGACCAGCGGCGAGCGGCCCAGCGCCGAGCTGAGTCGCAGCACAGAGCCCGGCAGCCGCGGCGGGCGGGGGCGGGGCCGCGGCGGGGCGGGGCCCGAGGGCGGGGCGGGGCTCGGAGGCGGGGCGGGGCCCGAGGCCGGGGCGGGGCCCGAGGGCGGGGCGGGGCCCGAGGCCGGGGCGGGGCTCGGAGGCGGGGCGGGGCCCGAGGGCGGGGCGGGGCTCGGAGGCGGGGCGGGGCCCGAGGGCGGGGCGCGCGACTCCAGCGGGCGGCGATGGCGGCGGACGCGGACTGGCAGGATTTCTATGAATTCCAGGAGCCGGCCCGGAGCCTGCAGGACCGGGAGAACTGTAACGCGAGCCCCGAGGCGGGGGCAGGCCCGGGCGGGGCAGGCGACAGCTTCCCGGCGCTGGCCTGCAGCCTGGAGGAGAAGCTGAGCCTGTGCTTCCGCCCCTCGGGGCCGGGCGCCGAGCCCCCGAGGGCGGCCGTGCGGCCCATCACCGAGCGCAGCCTCCTGCAGGGGGACGAGTGAGTGCGGCGGGCGGGCGGGGAGCGGGCGGGAGCCCCCCGGCCCCTCGCCGCCCCGCCGCCCTCGGTCCGCAGCCCGGCGGGACCGGGCCGCAGGCTCCTCCCCGCGCGCTCCTTCCGCCTCCCGGGCCCGGGGGCCCCGCCCGCCCCGCCCCCCTCCCTGGGGCTTTCGGCCCCCGCGCCCGGGGCCCTGAATCCCCCGCGCCCTCGCTCCCGCGCTCAGCCTGGCTTGGGTTAGGGGGACCCCCCTGTAGAGCCGGAGCTGCGGCGGCCCCGCCGGGCGCCGGGCGGCCTCCCATTCATTCAGCCGGCGTCCGCGCTGAGCCCCAGGTGCCCGGGCGCTTCTCCCTGGGGACGCCCGGTGGCTGCCCCTCGCGGCCAGGGCGCCGCCTGGGACGGGAGCTGGATTTGTAAACAAAGACTTGTCTGGGTGGGACACGTGCTCTAATGGATAGGTGTGTAAAATTTAGGAGAATTAAAAGGGTGTGTGTGGGGGGAGGGGGGAGGAGAGTCAGGAAAGGCTTCATAGAGAGAGAAACGTGAAAATTGCATCCTGATGGATGAGCGGGAGTTTGCTTGGCAGTGAAGAAGGGCCTCGCATTCTAGCTCGAGGATGTGGCACATGCAAAGGAACCAATGTTGAAGCAGCATTTATGCCCCAGGAATTTACTGGGGGTACCTGAGAGCCCAGGTAGAGTGCAGGCCTCCACAGAGGCAAAAACGAAGAACCCTGGTTATTAATAGCTGGGGTCTCCTAGTCTGGTGGGGAGATCAACACATAAACAGGTAATTATTGCAGAATTATCCAAGTGCAACAATAGGGAATTCACAGGGATTTATGAGAGCTGGGGGAAGGGAGGGATAGAGTTCCCCCGGGGGACTTTATTTAACCACTTTGAATCCCAGTTATAATTTGGTTAAATAAAGGTTGTGATTATGTACTAATATTACCCCACAAGGTGGTTAAAAAAATTGATGAGCATGAAGAAACTTTAGCATATTATAATGTCAGGGGAGAGGCTCCCTGGAGAGGCTGAGGGTGAAATTAATGGAGTAAATACTGAGGACCTGGGTATGGATGAGTTTTCAGAACATTGGTGGGATGGAGAGATTAGAGTTTAGGGAAGAATTCTCTGAGGTAGAGAAAACTCCACAGACATAGAAAGGGGCTTCTAGCTTGATGGTCTCCTTTACTCTGTGAAGCGGATTTATCAGGAATGAGGTATGAAGCCTGAGAAGAGGGGGTTGGGAATGGTTGCCTGTAAGCATGGCTGAGCAATGGTTTGGGCCCAGCTGCATTTGGAGACTATGTCTTTTAATTGGTACCTCTGTACAGGGTTCAGGTGTGGAGGGAAGAATTTATGATTGGATTTTATACACACACATCTGCACTCAGTGGCAATATAGGACAGTTTTGAAATTCTGTTCCCAAAAGTAAGATAGTATTGTGTGTGTGTGTGTATGTGTGTGTATATATATGTATTTTATATATGTATATACATGTATAATTATATACTCTGAGTCACTAGACTCAGGACATATTCTCGATTTAAAAATTATATTTATTATGAGTTTGGTTTTATCAAGAGTAACGTCTCAAAACAGATGAATGGTTTGCACACAGATAGGTAAAGTCCCTTATTTTTGCTTCACCTGTACTATCTGGAAAGAAGTGTATTTTATAGCCTTTGCTTAAATCTTAGGTTGATGTAAAACTTAAAAAAAAATTTGTTACTCTTGAAAATGGTTTTTCATAGATGATATGTTGGTAATGTGCATGGCTTGATTTAGGAATGAGTAAGAAATCTCTTTTTCTCCCTTCCAGGGCCGGGGCTGGCCACCACTCTCATGATTGCCTTTCCATTGCATAGATCCGCTCTCCATTGCTCCTTAGAGTTCATTTGGTTCTCCTTTTACCAGAGAGAGTTGAGAATTCTTTCACTGAGATATTGCCTTGCCTTTGGGCACTTTATTTAACTTTTCTAAGTCCCAGTTTTAGTTTTGGTTAAATACAGGGATTGTACCTATCTGCTAAGCTTTTACTTTAGAAGGGTTTCTTGTAGGATCGATGTTGGCGGGACTTTGACCTTGGAAAGAGCTGTCTTGCCAGTTGTTTATGACTGCTCCTGATACTTTACGATAAGGATGGAGGCAATCCATGTCTTGACTGGAGAATTCTAGAAATTTTTCACGTTAGGCCCTACTTCCTTTCAACTACAATTGTTCTGACCTTGGTGGAGATAGAGGACTGTTGATTTTCCTTCCCTTTCTTGACAAATCAAATTCAGTCCCAGTCACTTTTCCTAGGTGGACTATTCCTCACTTGTCCTTTTATTATAGCCTCATGTGAGAAGGGGCAAACAAGCAGCCCCCAAAATCCTAGACTGTCTTCACCTACTGGAGTATCCTACTGGGGTTTCTGACCAGAGTTAGGTATATAGTCAGTGATTCAGTATTTGAAAATCTTTTTTTTTTTTTCAATCCTCACCGGAGGGTATATTTTCCATTGCTTTTAAGAGAGAGTGGGAGGGAGGGAGAGAGAGAAAAACATCAATGTTAGAGAGACACATCAATTGGTTGCCTTCCACATGCTCTCTGACCGGGGCCAGGGATTGAGCCTGCAACAGAGGTAGGTGCCCTTGGCTGGAATTGAACCTGGGACCCTTCAGTCCCTGGACTGACACTCTAACCACTGAGCAAAATCAGCTAAGGCTGAAAGTCTTTTACCCAGGAAGGTGTGGGCCTGAAACCCAGCAAATTTAACAGTCCAGAAGGGTTGCCTCTAATTCGAGCATGTTGGCATTAGAGGAGATTACGGTTCCAACAGAGGGGGGAATGGGAATGAACCAAGCATATGGGAGATTTGCTGGGTAAACAAGCCAGTTTTCTAGAGCCTTTGGGTTTACATTTTCATTGAGGCTAATGTGTGTTCCAAAGCCAAAAACATCACATTGGGAATTTATGTTTTTGGCGGTTGTGGCCCTATTGCTTCATCTCTTTAGCACCAAATCCCAAAGCATTAAATCAAGTATGTCGCTTCTTTATTTCGAAGCTTGCATTCTTATTTCTCCACCCCTAGTGGTCTTGCTTTTGTACCCTAATGGTTCACACACTTGGCAGTAAACCCCACCTAAGTATGTCATGGCTTATTCACAATTAAATACATTTTAGGGGGTGTTTTTTTAGGACATGCATGTGCATACCTCTAGCTTATATGTGTAGTGTTTACTTACTCCAATTAAATTTCATGTCATTTATATCTCTGAACTCAATTTTTTTCATACGTCATGTTTTATTTTGCTGGTTATTACCTTGGTACTGAAACCTGCATTTTGGCCAGGAGATTGGAGTTTGCTGTCCTTATCTGGTGTGCTTTGGGACTTCCCTCAATGCGACTCATTTAAATTAATGCTTAGAATACAGAATGTGTCCTTCTTGTCCAAGCCTCATTTTATAGAAGGGAGGCCAGTGCATAGAGAAGCTCAAGGACACGGCCAAAGGCTAATTGTTTGAGGAAGAAGGGAGCCCAGCGTCTGTGTTGCCCAAACATTAGGCAGGTGCTCTGCTGCCTTCCCAAAGTGCTGCCCGATAGTGAGGTGGGGTCGCTGCACTGGGTGACCTGCACGCATTGTGTTTGAGCCTCCCTTCCTCCCCCTTTCATCGATCAGTTTTAGTCTTTATATTACAAACTAGATGTTGAACCCTGGTCTCGCATTACAACTGAATCCTTTTTCTAGAAAGGATAACAAACCTCCGGTTATTCTCTCTATGACATGGCCTATGTGTTTGGAACTTGTAGAAGAACATTATGTGTAAGGCACAGTGCATTTGCTACCAGGTTGGCTCTGGAAACATTACTTAACTTCCCTATGCTTTAGTTTCCTTGTCTGTAAAGTGGGGGGAAACGATGGTTCTTCATAATATTGTTGTTTTTTATATTGATTTTAGAGAGAGGACAGGGGGAGAGAGACAGACATTGATCAGTTGCTTCCTGCACGTGCCCCAACTGGGAATCAAATAGCAACCAGGAATTGAACCCGCAACCTTCTGGTACACGGGACGACACTCCATCCAACTGAGCCACACCAGCTAGGGCAATATTGTTTTTGAGAATTAAATGAGTTAATATGTAAATTGTTTAGAATAGTGCCTGGCACGTGGTACCAGTGGAAAGTGTCAGTTATCAACATGGGAGAATTTTCCATTTCACTTCACCTTCCTTCAGGACTCCTTTCAGCCCAATTATATGATTTTCATTTAGTCTTGTTTAGGGGGGCTCTACTTTGTTGATGTTTTTCTGAGAAATAATGGGCCTTCTTTTTTTATTTCTTCGATATTTTTTGTTTTTCCTTCACTTTAGCACTGGATATTTATTTAATAAAAGACATGCTAACTTTCATTGACTATAGTTTTCTTCGTTTTAAGGATTTGGAATGCCCTGACAGATAATTACGGAAACGTAATGCCTGTGGACTGGAAATCATCCCACACCAGGACCTTACACTTGCTCACTCTGAACCTCTCAGAAAAAGGGGTAAGTTGGGAATTGAACTAGTTGTTTCTTACTAACTGATTCTGATATTGGAGCTAAAAAGGAGCATTTCTATTTAACCAAAAATCATGAGTTGCCTCTTATTTCCAAGTTTGTAGCAATTGGACTCGTCTTTCATTGGCATAAACCAGTTGCTAGCACATTCCTCTAATTCTTCCCCATCACACACTCCTTTTTTTATGTTTGGCTAAATTTTCATCACCTGTGTATGAACATCAATGGCCAGTATTTTTTTCCCATCTTAAATAACACAATTTTGATTTGCTGAAAACACTCAGTGAGAATCCGAGCCTTTGGTTTAATGCACAATCACGTGCCACTTAGCGACGGGGATACATTCTGAGAAATGCGTTGTAGGAGATTTCCTTGTCATGTGAACATCATGGAGAATGCACTTACACAAGCCTACACGGTCTAGCCTACTACACGCCGAGGCTGTGCGGTATGGCCTATTGCTCGGAGGCTACAAGCCTGTACGGCACGTTACTTTATAAAACATCACAGGATTAAATCAAGCACGAGTGAAGATGATGCAGCCGAGAGACACAGTAAACATGAGGTGTGCGAGGCATAACATGAAACACTGATTTACAGTAATCATTTTTTTTTTTTTTAAGTTTTATTATTGTTTAAAATATTACTGATGTCCCTTTTTCTCCCCAATGACCCGTTCCACCCCGTTCCTTCCCCCTCCCCACTCCCTCTCCCCACCATTGTCCATGTCCTTGGGCTGTGCATATATGCACACAGATTCTTTGGTTACTCTCTCCCCCTCCACCCACCCGCCCTCCTCCATCCCTCTGACATTCATCGGTCTCATCTATGCTTCCATGTCATTGAATCTTACAGTAATCTTTTTTTATAAGTAGAAAGAATACACTCTAAAATAATGATGAAAAGTATAAATACACAAACCAGTATTGTAGTTGTTTGTTCTCATAACCGGGTATTACGTACTGTACGTAATTGTACGTGCTGTGCTCTTATATGTGTTTACCCAGCATTTCCTCAAAGACCCGAGGAATGCAGCGCGTTATGATGGCACAGGGCAATAGGGATTTTTCAGCTGTATTATAATCTTATGGGACCACCATGGCATATGCAGTCAGTTGTTGACCCAAAGGTTATGTGGCACATGACCGAACTGAGGCCACTGCAATATCAACAGAATTAACTTTCTGATGAATTCAATGACTTGCTGGACATAACATGTTGCCCAAAGACTATGTATTCCTGTGAATATTGGGGATCCTTTAAAAGACATTTCAGTCTTGGCTTTTAAATGTCGTCTTGGCTGTTTGAGGCTGCTGGGTTTGCCTTGGTATTGTCTAGTGAAGATGCCTGAGTAAGAAAAATGAGCACAGGTGACAGGGCAGCAGGGGCGCAGAGCAGGGAAGAGGGCTGCTTACGTGGAAAATCACAGTGTTGTTCACGCTGCTGAGACACGTAGCTGGATGATGTCAGTTTCAGGGCCTGTCAAGTTGCTCATCAAATAACAGTGCAAACCCATGCCAGATCTTTTGACATGCTCTTATTTTATTAGTGTATTTGTGTAATTATTGGGAGCTTAATGCAGTAGTCCTGTCAATCTTTTAAATAGTACTGTGAAAATGGTTTTCTTAAATGTGTGATTCAGAAAAGCTTGCTGCCCAGTATTTTCTAGTAAAATACGGAATTCTGACTGTGTCCCAGTATTTTAGTAGGTGCAGAATTCTTACTGTTTGTTCTAATTATTAGCTCCATTAAGCTGTTTTTCAGACTGGCCTGACATGCACGTTATGAAAAGGAATGTAACCAAATATCTTATGCTCTGTGTTCTATTTATTTAGATCCTAGCTATCATTTTGGACTTAGTTCAAGTTTCCCTTCCTCTCCGAAGCTTCCTATTACTGTTTTAGCCTTTGCTGATCTCATGGAATTATACAATTTTAGAGTTGGAAGGGACTTTAAAGGACACTTAATCCAACCTCTCACTTGGGGGGAATCCCTATCTACAGCATGTCTGACAGATGGTCACTTAGCCATGGCCTGCATCCTTGCACAGAAGGAAAATGCACTCCTCTCTGTGGGAATCCGTTACACTTGCGGGCTGTGAAAACCTTACAGAACTTATCTGTCCCATAGAATGTGACCCCGTTGTCTCCTGGGTGCTAGTCCCCATAGCACTCTGCCCATGTCTCAAGTCACTACTGTGTTCTCTTATTAATCATATGTCTCTGGGTCTGTCATTAGATTGTGACTTCCTGGTGGTGTCTTTATATTTGTCTCTTTAGTAACTACCACTGTGCCTGGCATGTAGTCAGTACTAAGACAAGTGTTTGCTTACCTTCTGGAAGCATTCTTTGGATTATTTCAATTGTAAAACAGGGTCGATAGGAAATTATTTTGAGAAAGGGAGAAGGAATCTGCTGGATCTTTAAGGTATCTGGTACAGCCCAAATTCTTCCATGGGCACATTTGTTTCCATCTGAGGCAGCTTTGTTTTCATAGAGGGAAACAGCACCACCAGCTCTGTATCTAATGCTGGCACTGGCAGGAGTGGTGTTCAGAATGCTTGGCAAAGAGAAGGCACATTGCTGCTGAATGGGAGGGTGAATGATGATACCCAGATAGCCAAGGTTAGTTCTCAAAGCCTGAAAGAGATTCCAGCCCTTAACTTATGCCATCTCTGTGTGGAAGGGCTTGGCTCCTCTCTGGAATGATGATGGGTGAGCATTGTTTCTGTTGTCATGGAAATTTATTCTTGTGGCTTACTGGTCTCACTCGCGTGTTTGGCAGTAGCTATAGGCCTATTCTAAACCTGGTGCCTTTCTTGATCATGCTTGTATATAGAACACTTCTAAGTCATCTGCCTCAGGAACATCTCCTGTGCCATCTCCTCCCGCCTACCGTGAGCATTTTCTCAAGGACTTCGACTTTGTGCACTTTCATCTCTCTAAAAGTGGAAACAGTAAGAAGATAATAACATCTCCCTTAGGAGTAATTTTTAAATTAAAACTTTTATTTGTCTATAAGGGGCAACTTGTCTATAAGGGGGGAAATAAAGCTATGGTCTTCAAGTTACAATACAGAAGAGGGACTGGGGAGGGAAAGCACTGAAATTTAAGGGTCAGTGAAGATAATTGGTAGGTCTGCTCCACATCATTGTGATCACACTGTGGATTTTTTTTTTTAATTAAAAAAAATATATGTCTTTATTGATTTCAGAGAGAGGAAGGGACAGGGAGAGAGAGAGGTAGAAATATCAATGATGAGAGAGAATTATTAATGGGCTTCCTCCTGCACACCCCTCACTGGGAATTGAGCCCACAACCCTCACATGTGCCCTGACTGGAAATAGTACTGTGATCTCCCAGATCCTAGGTCGATGCCCAGCCACTGAGCCACACCAGCCGGGCAACACATTGTGGAATTTTTCACCTCCACTTCTCTAGTCTTGAAATTAAATATCCTCTCTCATCAGGAGCCTAATCTTTTCACCTTTCTTCTTTCCTATTTTAAAAGGATAACTGTCATAGTTTAAAAAGTAAACTAGAACTATAGCACTTAACATGAAAAAGCAGCCTCTGCCCTACTTACCCCATCTTTGGTTTCCACTTACCAGGGGCAGCCACTTTCAGCTACTTCACCTGTTTCTTCTAACAGATAACATACTCATATCGTCTTACCTGATTTTACTTCTTTTCAATTTTAGACTTTCTCCACGTACTTCTCCCCAGAGGGTGAGGGTTTAGCTTCTCACAGCCTTCCCTCCAACCCCACACCATAGCCCTCGCAAAAGCTTACCCTTCCCCTAGCCTCCCAAAAGAATTATTTCAAAATATTTGCTTAAATTAATCTTATTTATATCGAGTACTTAAATATTCAGTTGATCCATTTTGCTACATTACAACTAAATTTTCACTTGTAATTGTTTTCTTAGGGTAATAATAATTGCCTTTTTGTGATTTATTTAGGTTGTCATTAGCTCACTAATTCAGCCTCAACTGAGCCATAAAACTCATTTTAATAATTGAAATACACTAGATAATCTGTCAGTCTCTTTTCTTTTTCTCCATGCTTTCTTGATGCCCTCTGCATTAGCAATTCTAATCTGAACCGGTTACGCTCTAGTTTAGCCTCACAGCCATCATTCTGGGATCCTCACTATGGTTACAAGGATTCCCTTCACCTCTTTCATGTATTAGATCCCATGTCTTCCTTTTTGGTTTTCCTCCTCATTTTAATGGAGCATATTCTGCAGTAGCTTTCTGAGAAAGGGTACATGAGAAGTAAATTTTGTGAGAACTTGAATGTCTGAAACTTCCTTTATTCTAAGCCCTCACCTAGTTGTTAGTTTAGCTAGGATTTTAGAGTGTAATGAATTGAAATGAAGAAATTATAGTCATTGCTTTCTAGCTTCTGTTGTTGCTGTTGAGAATTCAATTGACATTTTGATTCCTGGTCCTTTTAATATGATGGTTTTTTCCTCTCTGGAAGTTTTTAGGTTCTTTTTCTCGTAGTGTTCTGAAATTTCATGATGCTATGTGGACGGACCTGGCCAAGCCTCCCTGGGCTTCAGGTGCGTTGAGAAGTAGAACGAGGAGGCGTGCTGTGACTGGTGCAGCACGGAGTTGCAGTGTATGGGAGCGGGTGGACCCTGGAGTGCTGAGGCAGCCCCTCTCCCGGCCCAGGGTCTCGAAAGGCAGCACGCCTGTGTGCCTTTGCCTGCCTCACCCGCAGGTTTCTTACTCCGTGAGCTGTGTTCACCATTAAATGTCCCACGATCCTGTATGAGGAACTAGGGAACTACAATACTCAGTTGTATCCTCAATTTTATGTATATTTTCTACATTGAAAAATAAAATAACTTTCCCAGGGAAAATACTATTTTTAAAATTATATACGATCTAATAGAAATACATGGTTGCTTCTTACATAGTCCATCACTGCTACCCATTTGTTCTTTGGGAGCTCAGTGTGTGCTACTCCTTCCTGGGGAACGGAGTTCTAATTTCAGTTCTTTTATCATCTGCAATATCATGTCATGTTACCTAGGTGATAGACACATGATCACTTGTGCATTTAAATCTGCTGAGTTTTTCAGTTACGGTTTTTACAATGAGTGCCGGTACTAAACTCTAAGTCGTTATTAAAGGGGCTGTTTATATTGGTGTGGACAGGGCTTAGGGATGCCAACTAGGCCTGGAGTGATGCCCCAGGGCTGGCAATAGCAAGCAGTACTTGCACTAGATGGTATGCAGAGTTAAAGTGGGGAAGAAGTTACCAGAAGCTAGAGAGAGTAGCTGTGGTGGAGATGTCTGCTCTATAGGAGACGGTCTGGCAGTGAGGGAGCAGCAGAATAAATGCCCAGCCCTCACCTTCCCACCTTCCAGTCTCCTGCTAGTGCCTAGCAGTGGTGTTTAACCCACTGGAAGCGAGGTCACAAGCATCCTCTGATGTAGTCCATACAGGTCAGCCTCCTGGGGCCCAGGGCAGTGTGGAAAATGGAAGTTTGGACAGTCTCCAGCACAGTTAGGTTTAAACATGTTTGGGAACCCAGACATAATCTTTTTTGTTGGACGAAGAGATGTTCAACTGAAAAGGCCAAGTGCGACCCTCACGGACAGTTCCTGTCTGCCAGAGAGTTTATTACTTATGTTTTATTCTGAATGTTAGAAGTTAGTTTGCAAGTAACTAACTGTATGTTTTCTGTGGAATTTTAATATATACCAATCTTATTGTTAGATTGTTAACTAAATAGCATTTGCTGTCTACCCTACCTATTACCCTTGCCCCACATTTGCTATAATTCCCCACAACTTCCTAACAGATGCCCTGCCCCTCTATTTTTGTACTTATCAGCCAGCTTTCATGGCAGTCTTCCCCACGGGAAAAACAGCTGTGTATCTGTTGGGCACTGGGGGATACTTGCAGCCCTTAGCAGTTTCACATTTCTTCTGTATTCCTCTCATATCTGCTGGAGGTGAGTATGCAGCGCACTCCACACACTGCATGGTACAGAGCAATTGTGATAATTTCTCCCTTTGGAGAGAACGTTCTCAGCTGATGCCTCCCTCTGCCGTCTTCTTTACCCAGACACTTTGACTGTTGTGATCAGAAGGCCCTGCTTTTAATAGTGGGTTATTTTGCTTTTAGGTAAGTGACAGCTTGCTCTTTGATACATCAGACGAGGAGGAGTTGAGAGAACAGCTGGATATGCATTCAATCATCGTCTCCTGTGTTAATGATGAGCCTCTCTTCACTGCAGACCAGGTACGAAGGAGGAATTCATCAAGCAAAGGAAAAGGGAACCTTGAGCCGAAAAACCATTTCTTACTGTGGCAATAAGTGATGAGCTGTTGGAGTTTACTTGTTTTTCCTATATTTTCTGCTTATGGAGCTTAACATTTGGCTGCTCCACTGAGCGCAGAAGGAAGTCTGTGTAACCTGAAGCAGGGGGGGGTTACGCTAGTTGGGGAGATTTTTCAGCATAGGCAATTTTCCAAGCTAAGCATTGTTAAAACAGTACAGCGAGTTACTAAGGGAGTGTTATTGCTTATCCCAAAATCAGAAAAAATATTGTGAATTTTCTTTCTTTAGGTTTAGGCAGACATGGGTAATCTATAACATATCTGTGTAGAAATGATCTGGTTTCTCTCAAACCTGTGCAGAAATCATGAGCACATACTGGATCTGCATATTGTGCACTCTAGGGAAAAGTGAGCGTTTGCCTGTGGAATGCTCTAGTAATGTCAACCCTGTGTTCACTGAAGACCAGTTGCATCAGCGTTCTCATTTTCTGAATTCTTTTCCCACTTCTGTTGTATTGTCAAAATGCGATGCAAGAACCTCCTGAAATAAAACGTGCTGTGGCTACTCGGCTGGAAAAACAGGGTCAGTAAAGAGATATGTTATGGTTCGGTTGGAAGGAGGACATTAAAAATGTGCCATTTTGATGCCCCTTCGTCATATTTGTGGTTGGGTTGCTCTAGGCCTGGGGAGAGTGAGGTGCTTAAAAAGCAACTAATAGGTTAGAGGGAGAGATTCCAGGGAAGCATGACCCTGAGAACCACTGACTCCTCAACCACCTGCCGGAACGCCATAAGCTGTCCCTGCCTTTAAGACTCAGAGGAGCAGATTGCATAGCCGATGTCAGTGTCTCCTTTTACTGTTTTCAATGCCTGTTTTTGGAAAATCTTACTAATTGACACAACCTCCTTCAGATTTACTTTTGTTTTTCCTTATTGTGTTATTATGTTAAGCTTGCTGATGCATATTGTATTTTTTCTAATAGTTTTTCATTTTAAAATCTGTTTTTCTTGACTATTGAATAATTCTCCTGGTTTTTCTTAAATTTTCTCTGAGCTCTATCTCCTTCTCAACTTTTAGAATCTGGCACAGGACAAGGTGCTGTTGTAAAATTTGAGCAACGTGCATATGACAGTAGATAATTGTTTAAATTAAGCAGACATATTTCTGAAATTTCCCTGCTTTTATGCAGCTATTTCTCTTTAAGCTTCCACATTTTAAGTAATTTTTGATATTCCTTCATCTTCCATTGAGTTAATATATGAAAATTTTCCCCTGCGGTTAAAGGAGGATTTTGTTGCCATTGAAGTAATTTCTTGCTTTATTTCTAACATTTTTTATCCTGTTGTGTTTTCTAAATTTTATGTCAGTTTGATTACATGGCTTTAGATTAAGCACTTGCTTGTGGTATGTGGCAAGTTTTCTGTCCTTTACTTTTGTTTCACTGTAACTAGGATATGGTTCTGGCACATCTGAAGTGAATTGTACACGTGTTTGTAGCACCATTTCTCAGGCGTTTCAAGGTCTCCAGAATCACGATGGACATATTAAATCATCCATTTAAGTCTGAGTTTAGTATATTGTAAATTTCTGTGGATACTGTGTTCACGCTTACAATCAAAATTTGGTTATTGAGAGCACCCGCTCCTGCACACTGATTAGTGGGGAACTCAGTGCTCTTCTCTGGTTGCCTCGCGTGGGTGCCGTGTTTCAGATGGACCTTTTTCCATGTATATGTGATTAACGGGCGTGTGTATTTTGGAAGGTTATTGAAGAAATCGAAGAAATGATGCAGGAATCACCCGACCCGGACGATGATGAAACGCTGACACAGTCCGATCGGCTTTCGATGCTTTCCCAGGAAATCCAAACCCTGAAGCGGTCTAGCACCAGCAGTTACGAAGAGAGTAAGAAACCCTGCCTACGTCAGTGCTCTGTGTGCCTTTCCCTGTGCTTCAGACACAAGCGTGGCTACCTGCAGGGGCCTGTGCTTCTTACGGGCTGGGCTGCGCCCGCTCGGGCCTCCACGGGTGCCCAGGGCACGTTCTGACCCGGGACTACGGCATGCCCGCTTTTGAATCCCGTATCAGCCAGCGCCGGCTGCTGTAGCAAAGTGCGCAGGGCGACCTTGTTTCCTCGCGGTTCTGGGTGCTGAAGCCTGCGATCTGGGCCTCAGCAGGGTGGGCTGCTTCCGAGGGCCCTCCCCTCGGCTGGGAGATGGCTGTCCTCCCTCTGTCCTCACGTGGACTTCCCTCTGTGGGCCCCTGGCGTAATCGCCTAAGGGCATCAGTCACTCTGGGCCAGGGCCACCCTCCTGACCTCACTTTAACTCAGTTCTCTTTGAGGACCCTCCTCCAAAGCAGTCGCTCTCTGAGGCACGGGGGTGGGGACCTCAACAATGTCCTCTCTCCGAGGGGACATGCTGACAAAGACCGGAATGGGGCTCCAGTGGCATCGCCTTCCTTCCGTCTCTGGCACGCAGGGAGACCACGCGTTCAATACGCGCGCAGCCCTGGGTTCAATATGCGCGCGGGCCCGCCCCTCCCCGGGTCTCCCTCTGCGGAGCGCGTGGGGCCCGGCCCTCCCGGGGCTCCCTCTGCAGAGCGCGCAGGGCTTGGCCCTCCCGGGGCTCCCTCTGCGGAGCGCGCAGGGTCCGGCCCTCCCGGGGCTCCCTCTGCGGAGCGCGCAGTACCGGCGGGGCTCCCTCTGCGGAGCGTGCGGGGCCCGGCCCTCCCCGGGGCTCCCTCTGCGGAGCGCGCAGTACCGGCGGGGCTCCCTCTGCGGAGCGTGCGGGGCCCGGCCCTCCCCGGGGCTCCCTCTGCAGAGCGCGCAGGGCTTGGCCCTCCCGGGGCTCCCTCTGCGGAGCGCGCAGGGTCCGGCCCTCCCGGGGCTCCCTCTGCAGAGCGCGCAGGGCTTGGCCCTCCCGGGGCTCCCTCTGCGGAGCGTGCGGGGCCCGGCCCTCCCCGGGGCTCCCTCTGCGGAGCGCGCAGTACCGGCGGGGCTCCCTCTGCGGAGCGCGCGGGGCCCGGCCCTCCCCGGGGCTCCCTCTGCAGAGCGCGCAGTCCCGGCCCTCCCCGGGGCTCCCTCTGCGGAGCGCGCAGTCCCGGCCCTCCCGGGGCTCCCTCTGCGGAGCGCGCAGTCCGGCCCGATCGTGCGTTCCCGCCGCAGGTAGCTTCTCTGCTCTGGCTGCTCCACCCTGGGCCCGCGCTGTCCTTGCACATTTTTCTGTGTCCACTTTAGGGTTGCTCTTGAGATGGTCGATGTGAGAGAGTTGGGCACGCTTCTTCCCGCCGCTGGGGGGGAGCTTTGCCCGGCTCCCCTTAGAGCCGCCGGGAAGGAGGCTTAGGCCCCGGGGCCTCGGCGAGCGAGCTGCTCACCCTGCGGCCTCCTCTCCGGCGCGAAGCACCGAGCGCGCCGACACACTCGTCCCCAGCGTCCGCTGTGCTCTGCTCTGGGCGCAGGGGTGAGGCGGCTGCCGGCGGCCGAGCTGAACGAGCTCCTGGAGGACATCGAGGCGGCCACCAGGGAGTTCTCGGAGGAGCTGGTGCAGCAGCTGGCGCTGCGCGACGAGCTGGAGTTCGAGAAGGAGGTGAAGAACAGCTTCATTTCCGCGCTCATCGAGGTGCAGAACAAGCAGAAGGAGCACAGGGACTCGGCCAAGAAGAAGAAGAAGCTGAGGAACGGGGCGCAGCCGGGCCGCAGCGAGGGGGGCCACGCGCCAGGCACCGTGAGTGACGCGGCGGGGGCGGGGCGGGGGTTTCCATGGTAACCCGCCCCGGGGGCGCGGGAGCGGGTGCCTCTCCCCAGGGTGCTAAAGGGGTGCTGCCCCGGACCCCACTGTGCTCAGCTCCTGCAGGGGGTGTCCGAGGGGCGGGCATAGCGGGCGTCGGGGGAATTCAGTCGGGGAAGCGAGGGGCGCGAGGCGGGGTAGAAAGGGTGTCTCCAGAGGAGCTTTGGGGCCCCAGTGCGCTGGGAGGCTGGGCCCTGAGCGGCGGAGGCCGTTCCTGACCTCAGCCGCCTGGCTGCTTGGCAGACGAGCGTTCCCGCGGGTGAGAACAAGTTTAGAACCTGAGTCTTTGAATCTGCGTGTCAAGTTTTTTTGTTTTTTGCTCTTTAATTTTTTTTTTTTTTTAAATATATCTTTATTCATCCCAGAGACAGGAAAGGAGAGAGAGAGAGAAACATCAATGATGAGAGAGTCATTGACAGAGCCCGCAACCCGGGCATGTGCCCTGACCGGGAACCGAACCCCTATCGCCCCCATCGCCTGGATCCCAGGTCGACGCTCAACCTCTGAGCCACGCCCGGCCGGGCTCTGCGCTTTCATTTTTCTTAAGGGGTCCTATTAATTTCACTTGACTAAAATTTATCACAGACATTAACTCAGTTATGAGATGCATTTCCTTATTGATTTTGTGGTCTTTGATTTTGCTTTGACCAGTACATTGCCACCTTCGTTTTGTTTATATGAAAGTGTTAGTTTTATTTTTAGAGTGTAGTGATTAGACAGAGGGAAGCATTTCTTAAAGGGCGTGTACCTTTATAGTTTATGGTACTGATAACATGGCAATGCACATCACCCCAAACTAGCTGTAATGATTTGCAATAATATAAATTCTGTCTTCAAAGTCTTGACTTGTTTCTAAGGAAAACTTATCAGAGAATAGATCTCACTGACCACACACTGATGGAATCCAGGAAGGAGAATGCGTCTGGGTTGCTGGGCCACCAGTGAGCAGTTACACAAACAAAAAGAATCTTTCCATTTATAGCCTACTCATTGTTCTGGGTTTGGCCTGTGAGTAAATGGGTGTTTTCTTAGTGCAATGCCCATCTGTCCGTCTGAAGGATATAGCTTATAAACTGACTTTGGAAAAGTTCTCAGATAGGTGGTACACAAAATTTTCAAGAAATGGCAGTGTTGACTGAATAGGTATTTGGTCACTTCCCGTGACTACTCTGGAAAAAAGATGAAAAAACCTAAAACATTTGTTTAAATGTACAATCCTGGAAAGTTCTTTAAAATATCAGGGACAATATATTGTGTCTCTTATTTTAAAAAATCGTACCCTTTAAATTGCCCAGTGGTACAAGTGTGATTAAATAAAATACGTAGTTGAAAGGTCACATAGTGTAGTTGGTAATTTCTGCCTCTCTGCTTTTGGGGAGTACATGTAAATTCTCCACTTACTGCTGTTAACACTTGGCTTCAGGAAATAAATTTATCCCTAAAGGGATTTAAAGGCTTCTTATAACTCCCATATTAAAAGGGTTAGAGTGGATTTGTTGAATAATTTCACATGGCATTTATATTGAGAAGTAGCAAGGCAGCATTTAGGTCTCCCTTGAACCTTTATTAGTCTTGAAATAGATTCATAGTAAGAGTAAATTTTTTTACAATATTTGGACTTGTGAAGTTGCCTCTTGAGAATCCTGATCTATTTGTATCAAAACCTTTAATCAGGCTAGGATCTGCATTGCTAAGCTCGGGTTACTAGTTCCCTCTAGCTTTTCTTAAGCCTAAAATGCTAGAGAAAGACCGTCCCATCTGTGACACAAGGAGCCCGAAACCTAGGATTCTGAACATATTGATAGGCGGGGGTGGAGGCTGGAATGATTAAAGGGCTGTCTGTTAATCAGTGTGCATTTCTTTGAGCTGACTGTGCTGTTTTGAGCATGGTCTTCTTTCTATCCACTGCCTTTTTGTGGAGTGGCCTGCCTTTCTTGCTTCCTCTACCCACTTGGGGGATTTAAAAAACAAAAAAACCTCATCCTTCAAAATCCTGGTCAAGCACTGTCTTCCGTTCCTAGAACCTTCCCCAAGACTCCTCCTCCTCCTCTCTCCTTTTGGGGTTAGGGTTACTCCTCTATTTCTGTTAGCACTGTCATACCATCGTGCATTTTTGTTTGTTTTCATGTCTCTCTGTGGTTTTCTAAGGATAGGAAATGTAACTTTATTTTCTTGGCATCCTTAGGTCCAACATTAGGACCGGCTGAATAAATGCATGAAAGAAAGATAAACTTGCAAATCTGTATTTCAACCCTGGGTCTTTCTGCCAGGTGCTAAACCCATGGAGGCAGAATAGAATAGTAAGAGCTTTGGGTTAAGAGCTATGTTTGAATCCTGCTTCTGCCACTGGGTACATACCCTTAGCATTTCAGAGGGATTAAATGAAATCAATCTTCAAATAGATCTTCAAATACAAAAATATTGCATTATTTGATACTATTTCACTTAAACTCCTAACTTTGAAAATCTTCACATAACATCTTTTTGCTCTGAGACCAAACTTATAAAATAGTAGTTTAATATTCAAGACGTTTTCAAGTATTTATGTGCTTTGGTATAATTTACATTTTCTTAGATCTGTGTTTGTTTTTTTTAAATTACTTGTAGAATTTGCATTTATAACTGCTTTATAGTTCACATTAAAATTACTTGATTTGAAGAAGTGTCAAAATAAGAAAAATCAGTTTTTACATCTTAAGTAATATCTTATTTGCATATTTTTACTTGGTGGTTTTTTTTTTTTATATTAAACTATTGCTTTCAATTCTGTTTTCTCATTTTTTATTTTATTTTAAGAATTTTAATTTATTAAAAATTGCAACTACTGTTTTATAAATTAATTTTGAAAATCATGTCATTCAAATTGCTGAGAATGATGTGATTTATAAAGAATAATAATTATATTTGAATTTCACTTTGTTTTGGAACTTGTGAGTATAAAGAATATTAATGGAGTAAGAGTATGGGTTAGGTGACAAGCATTTCTTAATTACTTTTCCTAACCTTTTTTCTGACATTGAACTTGGATATTGAATTTGTTAAAAGATTTCCCGGCTAGTTAGAGATCTGTACCAGTTGGTGTCAGATGAGTCTAAAAGTTTGGTGGCAGAAATCAGCTGAATTTCCCGGCCTCCTGGTTCGTTTTGCTTTTCTTTGTCCTGGATCCTGCTCCCTGTGAAATTAGTTGACCTGTGACTATGCTCGGCATAGGGCGAGTTGATATGTTTAGTACTCGATAAGAGAATTCACAAGCCACGACACTGCATGTGTTTCTTGTTGCTCTTCAGTGTATGTAGTGTGTTCTAGCTGTATTCTTTCTATTGTTAAGAAAGACCTCGAATTACCTAAAAGGGTTACTTGTTCTCTGTTTTAGCCTTCTGGCTGACTTCTATATTCAGTCATAGACAGTAGTGTCTTTTCCCCACGTTATCTTCAGTCCTTGAGCTAAGAGACTATCATCAGAAACTTGTTATTTCTCAGTTGCCTTTTTTTTTTTTTTTTTTTATGAGGAGAACTTGAAATACTGTTTTTACTGTTTTGGAGAGAGGTAGAAAGGTATGGTTACCTCTCCATGGGAGCTTTGTCCCAAATGTTATTCTAGCCGTTTTAAAGGAATAGCCCAGTCATGTTTTGAATATTTATATTTGCTGAACACTTTGCCAAAGTGCTTCCCAGGGATGATCTCATTGAATCCTCACAACCCTACAAAGTAGACCTCATTACTGTTATTTCTGCTGTTTCATAAATGAGTAAATGAAGGCTCAGTAGAAGTGTGAGGTCACAAAACCAGCATGCACTGGAGCAGGGCTGTGCAGAGCTATGCGGAGGGCTGTGCGGGAGCCCTGGACACCCGCCCTTCACCCATCTGAGTCACGCAGGCCCCTCGTGGATGGGCTTGGAGATCTCGGCTCACTTCTTTGCGTTCTTTCAGATTTTTACAGATTTTTAAAAAACTTCTGTATCTTGTTTTCACTTCGTTGCTCCTGGTTCTGTCTGAGAAAAGTTTCTAGAGAATGGCTGATTTTGAGACTCTTAGTCCAGACTCACGCCAGGAGGGGAAATGGCCCCGAGACAGTTGTGAGTGTCCTCAGTTCCCGTCCTGTGGTTGAGGCCCCGTGCTGAGCGAGCCCCTTCCCGGTCCTGTCCTCGCCCTGTCACTTTGGCACCTAGGCAGCCACAGGGGAACAGTGCAGTGAACACTGTAATGCTTAATCCCTTTCCTGCTTACAGATGGGCCCCTATCAGCAGCTCCGCTCTGAGCAGGGTGTTTTACAGGCTGTGCGCTGCTCCCTAAAGACATGGTGGGGAAGGGTGGGTAGGTGGCCCCATAATCAGACTCCCAGAATCTTCACCAGCGCTTCACTTTGGATTTGACCATTCGGACTCTTTACCTCCGATTTGCGGATGGTATAGATGAAATGGAGGCGGGATTAGGTTTTCTGATGCAGCTGCTATTGCAGTATTTATTTTAATTAAACTATAACAGACAGTAAATAATGTCCTTCATTTCCTTGAGCATTCCGACCCTGAGACTCAGGTCTGTGGGCGCTTTGACATGTCTGCGGTACTTCTCCTCTCCTTCCCTCCTGATAAAATCTAAGCACAGAGAAAGTCTTCCCTCTGGCCCAGTTGAGGGCCTTGAGCACCTGCATCACCGCATCTGCTCTCCAGGTTGTAAATGTGGTCTTTCTCAATGAGGGGAAGGTTACTAACAAGTAAATTTAATCTCTCTGAGGTTTTATCTTTCTCAGATTCATTTTGCCTTCCAAAAGGGGTATTGTTTTTTGGAATTCATAGGGTGGGTGTAAAGCAGACTCTCTTGTGTGCCCTTCAGGGCTCTTCTCCTTCTTCCTGGGCCCGATGCCTAGTCTTTCCCATCCTTGGTCCTTCTGACTCCTTGACCTACTTGCTACTCTCTTCTCCGAGGGGTTCTATGTTTCTTAGTCAGCCATTGTGTTACAAACCAGGCCCACACAGCTTATTTCATCTATATCTTACTGTATTAACCTCCTGCTGACTTTTTAGACCAGTGGACTTCTCAGGAGTCCTTTGTTCACATCTTTGACAAAGAGCTTTATGTCTTGTCATGTCATCTTTCTTCTGTACACCCTCAGATTATTTTTGCCTTTTAGCTGTTTTTAAAAAATTTCATTCCTGCAAGGCCACAAGAGGCCTCATGAGATGGTGATCACAGGCTGGAGACTCCTGCGCTCCGGTCCCGCGAGGGTTACGACATTGGCCTAGCGGACATTGACAGATGCTGCTGAGACCCAGGCACCCTGCTCACTGGGCCTGAGGGAAAGACCTAGTCTTCCTCCTTTCTCAGCACATCCTCACTGCTTCATAATAAAACGAAGCCTTAGCACTAGCTCTGTCATCCGGCCGTGCCGTTCTGTCATCCCAGAGCACTTACGTGTGACCTTTCAGTCCTGTACTATGTGTGCGTGTGCGTGCGTGTGTGTGCTTTCGATCTGACTTCTTAAAAAAGTGTATCTTGGTTGAATTAATTCATAGATTCATAAAATTTACAAATAAGACCTTTAAAAGTGTTATTTTACTCATCTATTTTACAGGCGAGGAAACAGGCCTTGGCAGGAGCAGGGGCTGCCGTCATGTCAGTTAGGGGAAAGCTGGGAAGGGGACCCAGATCTCTCATTTCTTGTTTGACATTTTTCTATCCAAGCTGACTGTTGATTCCAAATACTTTTGACTAAGGTGTAATCCTGGTTTCATATACAAACCTGGAAGTGTTTCCCGGGCCTGAGGAGTATTTGGTGAAGAATTTTGCAATTTAAGCCCATGACTGGAGCAGATGCCTCCTGTGTGCTGAGGGGCTTGCGCTTTGTGGGCGGGGAAAAGGAGTGGACATTGTTTCTGCCCTTAAGGGTTTTGAGAATTGTGTTGAATTTAATAAAAATGATCTACCTGGATCTAACTAAAATTTCCCCTTTTCTTTCTCTGCTGTTTTTCTTTACATCTTGTGCCTCATCTCACTTTGAAAAAATATTGTAATTATCTTTTTTTTTTTTTTTTTTTTTACTATTATCAGACAAACATGCATTGATCCTTAATTATGTGCCGGGCATGGCTGTAAGGACACAGAGTGAGTCCCAGCCTCCAGAGCGTGCTGCCTGTGGGCTGAGGACCCGGAGGACAGACCGTTCCCTGCACTTGATGCAGTGATTCTCACCAGACCAGTTTGCCCCCCAGACCAGGCAGTGGCTGGAAACATTTGTCATTGTCACACTGGGTGGCATGGGGGCAGTGCCACTGGCGTCCTGCTTAGTAGAGGCTAGAGATGCCATTTAACACCTTGCAGAGCATGGCACTGCCCCCAGATCAGAGAACGATAGACCCTAACTGTCAGGGTGTCCAGGCTGAGAGACCGAGGTGTAGTGTGATCATTGTTTCTGGTGCGTTTGTGCCTGGCTCTGTCCCGTGGCGGATGCGTGCGTGCGTTGCTGTTGCCCCTAGCTTGGGTTAGGGTCTGGGCGGCTGAGCTGATCCCGAGGACAGGAGGAATAATGAGGAGGGGGCAGGCACACCGAGCTTTGGGAGTGGTCTGGGCAGCACCTGGAGGCGACAGTTGGGGACATCTGGGGAACAGCAGTGGTTCATGATGACTAGAAGCTGAGGGAGAAAGCCAGAAGGGGAGGGAGGAAGAAAGTCAAGAGGCGGGTGTGCAGGTAGCCAGCCGGAAGCCAGAAAACGGACGGCTTTGTATGCTGTCCTTCAAGGCTGTGGGAGACCAGAGAGAGGTTTTAAGTGGGTCGTTACATTCTCAGATTTGTCGTTTGGAAGGGTAACGCCAGTGATTCAAAGAGAGCTAATTGCAAGGAGATGGCTAGGGATATAGAGTGAAAAAACAAATTATGTATTAGTGTTTCTAGAAAATAATTTGGACTCATGGACCCCTGAAAGGGTTTCAGGGATCTCCTGGGGGGGGGGGGGGCCTGGATCACACATTGAGAGCCACTGGGCTAAACTATACATTTCTTGAGGGCAGAGACCATTGTCTTGGTTTCCTTTTTTCTGTTCCTGGGATCCTTGTGAAATACCCTTTATCTTGATTCCTCAGATGTGTTTACTGAGCCACTTTCCCCTATAAAATTCCAGGGAAAGGAGCCATCCAGTGAGTCAGGACTGAACTTCCCTTAGTTAGTCATGGTGCAAGAATTCATCTAAACCCTTTGACTCTGCAGCCACTGAGGTGCCACCGGACACTTCTCACTGTGTCTGATCACAGGGTAGACTGGCCACAAATCAAGATAAGACATTTGGAAAGAAATATTTCCTTTTCAGTACAATGAATTCTAGGAAGTCTTGAAGGTTGCCAGGTAGAATTGTTTCCTAGGAATGCAGTGGAAAAGTCCTTGCAGAAGAGCTAGGAGCCTGGCTGGCACGTGGGCCCACTGTGCTCTTCCGGTTTACATTCCTGCACCAGGGCAGTGGCCGGTGGCCCGAGAGCAAGTGGAAGCAGTCGTGAGCTCTCCAAGTGACAGCCTTTCATTTGCCAAGGGCTGTGTTCGTGTTCTCCAAACTTAAGGTAGAACTGTGCAAACTCAGGCTGAAAATACGCACACTGTTGGTATTAAGTTTTCAGACTTTTGATAAAATGTAGGTAAGCAACATCAAAAGGTATCCTAAAAACTCCGTGGTTAGTTTTGCATAAAACAGGTATGTGTACAACTTACGATGTTTACATTGGAGCAAATTTATCAGCTGCGTTAGGAAAAAATCTTCCTGAATATAGTGGCATAAAAGCAGCCGCCTTTGCATTTGACTTACAAAGAAATGGAAGCAAAGACAGTTTGCAATCAGCATGAGTTTGTCTGCTTTATCTGAATGAGCAGCGGCATTTTCTAACTGCTTGCCTGTCGGCACACAAGTCACCTGTGGTACATTCTTCCTAACAGCCTCTGAACTTCTGTCTCTGTCCTTTCCTTCCCGGCCGTACATTGCCGCCTCTAGCGCCTCAGCATGGAAGGGATCTCACATGTCATTCAGAATGGGCTCCGCCACACCTTTGGAAATTCGGGTGGAGAGAAACAGGTGCTCGGTTACGCTTATTTCCCTCATTCTCTGCTTTTCCATTCTCTGTGTAAGTGATGGCCCTGAAGGCTGGCAGTTTCACTAATTTACTAAGACTTGCTTAAAAGAGAAACGAAGGTTTATCCTATTTATAGTCTTGATAATGCATAGAATCTCCCTTTAGGAAAAAGCATTTTCAAATTGGACAGTAGACTAAATGCGTTCTTAATGCATGTTTTAGAGCTCCGTTTTTCACTCTCACCTTTAAACAAATAGATATTAACACATATACTTAATGAATTGCATGTGTAGAATATGTAATTGTGAAAAACAACTAGAATATGCTACTCTAATTCTAAAAGTTTAAGAAACAAGATCTCATTTTGGGGAAAGAAAACCAAGTGTTGCTATCTTTTAGGTTACAGTTCTAGGTCAAAAGTGTCTATAGAGTATAACTTACCTCCTTTTAAATGCTATTTGTGTGTCATTCAGGTGTAGCATATAGTCAGCCAACTCACTCGTTTACCGAAGGCACAAAACATTATCTTTACAAACTCACACATGGATATATGGGTATAGCAGTTTGCTTTTTATTAACGAATTTGCATAAACTCAGGAATATCATGAACATGGGGAACACATCTACATTGAGTGTGATTAAAATTACTTTTCACATTTGAAATTTTCACCTCACAAGGAAAACCCTTCAGTTTAGCTCTTAAGATTGAGAAAGTGCAGAATGCACTGTAGGCAGTTTATCAAAAGAAGGCGTTCGAGCCTGGGGTTTTTACTGGGAGATTTTCTGTATTGCTTAGGGCGGGGAATAACCAACATGAAATAACCCTCACACTGGCATTTGTAGCTTATGAAGGGGTTGCACGCAGGGATGGCTGAATATTTTTTAAATTTAATTTTGGTGCTTCTCACCTCTCTCAAACCCACAAGATGGCAAAATAACTCCCCAGCTGCCCCAGCACGCGGGAGCCAGGCCGGACGCACGCCCAGGCGGCTCCCCGCGCTTCTGGGGCTGTCACACAGGCCTTCAGTGAGGCCAGGAGGACACCTTTCCAGCTCCTGGGTATTCACAGGAAACATACTCGGGTGCACAACTGGGCATCACCTTGGACAGGTCTACGCCAAAAAGGTGACGGAAAACGTTTCTTAAAGATTGAACAATTCACACTTTTTCAACTTTTCTGAACCTAGGGATCCAGTTATTGTTCAGTAACGTCATTTTGGGATCAAATCACTCAAAGGCGATTAGGAAGAGGGCTGAGATGTGGGCGGGGCTAGGTAGTGGGAGGGGCCAAAGAGATTCCCAGGAAAACCAGTGGATCCCTAGATGAGCCTCTGCAGACTGCACTCAGCTGCAGTTTTTGGGGGAGTGGCCAGAATAGGAGAATCTGAGCAATAATTTTTGGATTGTGCTTTCATGGGACACAATTATAGGGCATAAGTGATACTGTGAGCCATTACACTAAACGAGGCTGTCTCAGTTTCAGACGTGGATTTTCATTGTTCATTCCCTTGGGCCACTCTCTCCCACTTTTCTCCTTTCCTTTAATACCTTTAAGCATTTATAACTACTTACACAAAATTCGAAATAACAATATTAATAATATAATGTAATACACCTCTTAAATGATTTGGGTAAATGTGTCTGTTAGTTTCTGGAAGAAGCTAGTATGTGTTTCTAAAATTGCCAGGTCGTTCATGTGACCATTTTGTTCAACCCCAAAAAATGGTCTGAGATAGAATTATTTGGCTGCTGGGAATTATTTTGTTATGCAGAACTGCTACAACTACGTTTTTAGTTAGAGTTACTGTTTTAAAAATGTGTTGAAAAATATGCAAGGAGAATGTTAGATAAGACTTCACTTTAAAAATGAACACGTTGAACAAATTATCCATAGACCTACTCCTGTGAAAGTTTTAATAACTGAAAGGTGAAAAAAATGAGTATTTATGTTGATACTGGGCTTGGATGAAGCAGATAGAGGTGGGTAAAAAATGAACTCCAGCTGAGACAGTGAGATACCTGTGTTCATTACTAACGTAACTCATGTTTCATGTTATAAAATAGACCTCTGGTACTTTATCTAATTTTTGCAGATCAGGTAATTCAGATTTTAGTGACACATTTTTTTTAACTTGGCAGTACTTGACGACAATTATTCCTTATGAGAAAAAAAATGGGCCTCCATCTGTTGAAGATCTCCAAATATTAACAAAAAGTGAGTAAAGACAAAATTAAACTATTATCTTTTGCTGATTCTCAATACTGATTTTAGTTGGCTGGCTACATTGCTGTTGTTATTGTTTTATTGGTTTCGGGTAGCAAATGATGGGTGTCATCCTATATTCTTTTGCGAATGAAACTATACATGGTTATGACATCTAATGCAACACTAAATCTAGAGTTGATTTATGGTTTTAAAAATTTTTTTATTTTCTGGCCTCTTAAAATATGTACAGGCTGAACTTTTTTAGGGGGGGACGTAACTTGATTCTCCATTACCGTTTGTATGTTTAAGAACATACCCATTTATCAGTTAATAAGTGCTTCATGGATCTTACGTAAATATGACTGTCAATAACTGATTAGGAAAGATTTAGAATAAGTATGACTAACATACACTTTCTCTCTTTATTTTTAATGAATGTAGAACCCTAGGCAGTAGTTATAGGTAGAACATAAATTGATGGTGATAATTTAAAAATGTTCATTCAATCAGCAAACATTTGATGGAGACCTACTCTGTACCAGGTCATGTTCTGGGCACATGGGATACTTTAGTGGACAAAGCAGACAAAAATCTCTAAATCTAACAAAAGTAACCTATCAGACCTACCTATACATGATATCGAGTGTCTCCTATGATAGCCATAAATGAGGCCTGAGTTCTGGTTCTGTTCCTGTCACTTACAGGGATATCCTTAGAAATCACTTAACCCTCTCTTGGTCATAGTGAAAAATGCAGCTAAAAATAATCGCTCCATTTACCTCATAGTAAGTAAGTAAATTAATGTACAAGGTGGGGCAAAAGTAGGTTTGCAATTGTTCGTATGGAAAATAATACAATAATTAATAAATAGTGCAAGAATAAACTTTGTATTTCACGTACTCACAACTGTAAACCTACTTTTGCCCGCCCTGTATATGTGATTTGGGGTAGCTCAGTCCCTTAGCCTTGTTTTTCCTGAAGGGACTGAATTTGCTGATCTGTTAGGTTCTTTCTAACTGTAAATATCTGTGATGTTAAAGGGGAGCCAGATGAGAGCATCACATGAATGGAGATTGGTGATGCTCTTTTGGGAGAGGACATGGAGACATGGGTCCGGGAGCACAAGGAAGAAGCGAGTGTCTCGTTTACTAGCTGCCTGCCTGCTAACCGGAAGCTTTTATTCGTTCCTTTGGAGACTAGTACTTTAAAAACATTTAATGCTTAAATATGGATAAATCAAGTGATGCCAGTCAGTCTAAAATAAAGAATTAAGAGATTGGGTGGCTAGCTCTCTAATTTTCAGGAAGAACTTAGGAAGTTTTGAGTGTCCAAGATCACACAGGGGAATGGTTAATCACAGGGCTGGGCCTCTTAATTCCCACTTTTAATGATGCTGGCTTTTGGCTTGTGGTTTTATAAAGAATTGAAAACAAATCTAAAATATGATTGGAAGCAGAAATAATGGACTTAGTTGCCCTCTAAGATGGGAACATAAATACTGCCTAGAAGTTAGGAATTACTGAGAGACCTCGCCTTCTCAGGTCAAGGACAAACATTTGCCCGGTCAAACCAAGGTCATCATAATTCCCATGTCAGAGTGTCCGCAGACCGACTCTTAGGTGATACCGTCCTAGTTTGACGCAGCTTGGAATCTCCGGGTGAGGGAACATGCGTAGGTGTGTGAGTGCACGTCCAAGTTAATACAGTTACGAGGACAGGGTTGTTGAAGATCAGAAAGTGGCCATCTCCGGAGAACTTTGGTGAGAGCCTGAGTCTCTGCTCCCACCGCCTGTGGATGGTAGCCCAGGGGAAGGAGGCCCTGGGAGGCAGTGTTTGTGGTTACGTAGCCTTCCTGGTAGAAGCCATCGGAGGTGAAATAATAAGAGTTATAAGAGTTAGAATAATATTAGTCGCCTTAACAATTACGGCCAATGCTTGCGCAGCGTGTCACGCGCCAGGCACTATTCTGGTCCGTCACATCGGAACTAGTAACTGCACACTCAAGCCTTTGGGGCGGGTAGCTACTCTCCTCTTACGGCGAGGGGCCTGGCGCCCTGCGTGGTGAAGCAACTCGCTGGCAGCCCCCTGAGGCGGCGGCAGGGCCGGGCTTCAGCCCGGGAGCGCCGATGGCACTCACTGCGTCGCACTGTCCTGTCTGGGGGGAGAGAGGCATTTTCCCCACGACGCTCCGGAGGACATTAGAGTGTCAGCCACTGCAGAAGTACAGTATTTGTTTGTGGGCTTAGCTGTACCTGGGTGGTCTAGGGTTTTTTTTAACCACTATAATAGCTGTTTTTTTTCCTGTTTTGTTCTTGCTTAGAGATAAAATGGGCAGGTTCCCTTTAGGACAAGGCGCATTCACCCAGGTTCCTAGGTAGGTAGAGGCCGCGGCAGCCTGGCCGGTGGTGCTTCGTGGGCGTCTGGTCTTCCTTTTGGTCTTTTCTTTAGAAGTTCCAAGAAGGCTGGCAGATACGCAGCTTGGAGGGCAGATACGCAGCTCGGAGAGCACAGCTAAGTGCCCATCTGCAGCACCGAGGCTCCCGCGCTTTGTGGGAACCCTCTCCAGCGTTTACACGGCACCGAGGCTCCGTGAGAGTCAGCGGGCTCTTTCCTGCCTCCGCTGTCCGTGAAACCGGGGAAGTGACCCTCCGGGGACCGGGACAGCCTTCCCTGCATAAGGACTTACTCAACTAAAATAAACTCCTGAGCACTTGCAGGTGTAGTCCCTCACCTAGCAAACACTGATTTGGGTGAATTGGTTATACCACGTAATTAACGAAGACTGAGGCTACAGTGATTGGAATTAAATGGTATTTTTGATCTGAATTTGAATTCTGCCTTTCCCTTCTCTCTTATTTCGTAGTCCTTCGTGCCATGAAAGAGGACAGTGAGAGAGTCCCGAGCTTGTTAACTGATTATATACTGAAAGGTGAGTGGTGCAGTGGCTTTCGAGCAGTGGTCGGGAGGTTCTGATTAGTCAGTAAGTGCATGGTCTTGCTGAGAGAGTAAAAGTAACTTTCAAAAGCACAACCTTGATTAATCTCATTTATGCAGGGTGAGGACACATGGCTTAATGTGCTACCAACATTATAAATTCTGGTTCCATAAAACTTAACTTTTACTCAGGTCCTGGGGGGGCAATCATTTCCATGGCTAAATTATAAACATCGAGGCAGGGAGTGGAGGAAATAGTATGGAAATATTGCCGTAATTAGGAGTCATTAAGAGTCTCAGCTGTCGGCACTGGGAGGGCTTGAGAGGGTGGTCTCTGCATCCTGGGGCCAGTGCGAAGAGGATGGGTCGGTAGGATGGGTGAGGGAGGGAACAGTTACCCCGTGAACAGTTCAAGGGGACTGGAACAGGGGTTGGTGTGAGGGACAGGGAGGGCAGCAGGCAAAATGAAAGGAATGGACCTGCATGAGCCCAGGACAGTGGAAAATGAGCCGTAAATCTTAGGCGCAAGCTGCAGATCACACAGGATGGGCATGGTGACGGGGCAGATGGTCATGAGGTCGCCTACTTTCTCGGGGAAGAGCAAAATCTGGATGAGAGGGACTGAAGAATTTAGTTACAGGCAAAACTGATACTTTTCAGTGAAATGACATTTTGAAAAGTAGCAGTTACTCAGGTGACAGATTTTCAGAGCATCACAAAATGCACCCTGTGGTGGTTGATCCACTTGAAGAGCAATTTCTTCTGGTAACTTTTCTTTTTTTGGGTTTTCTCCCTCCTCTCTCAGTTGTTAGTTTAACATAAGGTTGGGACTTCTGAGATGTTAGGTAACTCAGATGGGACATTCCTTCAACCATAGCTTCAGCGAGGGAATCTCAGGGTAGGCACCAGCAGCTAAAAGGGAGCAATACTAGCGTCACCTATGAGGGGCTTGATGTGGAGCCAGCCAGCCAGCCATTAGTTAACAGAGGGCAGGAAAGACATCGTGGTTTGTGTGTTTGTTTTTCATAAGCTGTGTTTTTCTGATGAAGGCTTTTTCTTCTGATTACATTCTGATTTTTTAAAGTATCTGACACCTTTGTTTGCTTTTGTGTTGTGCTAGCGTTGGTATGAAGCTGGATTGTTCTGAGGTTGGTTCTTACAGATGTGGAACAGGAATGAGATGAACATAAAGGACATGTTCATTTCTAATTGTCGTGGGTCCCCAGGGCCTTGCCAGGAGGGGCAGAGAAGGAATGGGCTGCTGACACATTCTCTAGCTAGTCTATCTGACTTCATGGGAGAATTTTATGACCCGGAGAAGAGTGTCTGGGGGGAAATGATTTTTAATTTTTCCCTCTAAAACCCAGGCTGTACTTGTGAACCTAAACCGCACGCCTCAGGGAAGGAGCACCCATCCAGCTCTGCTCCCGCGCTCAGGCCGCGGGCTCCTCCGTGAGCCCCGGGCTCTCTGCTCTGTACCTGCTTCTGCCCAGCTGCTCGGATGCATGTCTTGTGATTTTGTCTTGTGATTTTGGCTTGGCTTTGTGTTGGAAGGACTGGGTGGAAAAGCAGCGAGGGTTCAGACGAAAGTGGTGACAGTGTCACCCAAGAAAATGGAGGGGAATGGAACTCCCAGAGGTGTTCAGGTGCACGGGAAGGTGACGACATGGGGCGATTTCAGTGCCAGTTTCCACCCATCCTGGAAACCCACCACCAGCCGATTCCTCTCCCTCTGGGACCAGTAGTAGGACCCTTGCCTGGGGAGGGGTGTTGCTCCATGGAGAGCTTGCCTTCTCTTTTCTTGGTGGCCTTTCTTTTCTTGTTTTACCACCAGTGACCGTGGCCTGGCCGCCTACATTAAAGTAATTTGAATGTGCAGGTGAGAAGTGCAAGAAGGTAGAAAGGTGGCCTCACCGGCCTGAGGAAGGCGGGAGGGTGCTGCAGGGCCACGTGAGCCGCCTCGCCCCCCGCAGCCAACAGCTGAGCCAAAGGCTAGGAGTGCGGTGCGGCTGCCACCCTGCCGACCCTAGACAGGGACAGACACGCGTGCAGAGGCTGGCACCTGCCTTCTGAGTCTGCTTTGTTACAAGCCTCATGGTGCAGGGCTAACGTTATGGGCTTCTCTCTAAGGGGTGCCCTAAGAGACATGGTCTTGTGGTATCTCATTTCCGGGCAAGTCTAATAAACGTCTTAAGAGAACGTTTCATTGTTGGGTGTAGCCTTTAAAAACTCTTTTTTAAATTGCTACTATAGATCCTTGCATTAATAGTTCTCATTACTTACTGGTGTTTTTTACATAGCTGTAAGATGTGTATAAAATGAATATGCATCCTGTGTAAAAAGATAAATACGCATTTGTGTTTTTTTCTCCCTCCAGTTCTGTGTCCCACATAGGGCGGCCTCACGGCGAGGAGCTAGGTTTCCTGCAGCGTTGCTCGAGAGCCGGCCCCCCTTGCCTCCCCGCCAGCGGAAACTCGCACACCCGAACTTGGATTTGTGACGCAGTATTAAGAGATCACGCCTTCACTCATTCTTTATATTACGAACCAAGAGAAACGTGGCACCATTTTGAATTCTGGGGATGGCTTTTTGTTAAATACGAACAATTCTGAGCTCTCCTCCAACTTTGTAGAGCAGGAGGGTGATACATGGATTATGCATGTGCATTTGTTTTTTATTAACTGTATGCCCATTTGCGTTTTTATGGCTCTCTAGACCTAAACTACATGGAAGAACTGGATTAAGCCATTGAGAGATTTATACTATAGCTGTTTTTTGGTGATGGCAAAAACCAACACTGATTTTTAAAAGAAAATTGTCAGTATAAATAGCACCCACCAGTATTGTCCAGAGACAGAAACTTGAGCTCGTCTCACAAGTGAAACCAGAATGTGTTATTTTGGCTTAATGCTTAGTGAATGTTGGAACTGTTGGTGATGACTGGTTTTAGAGGTTGCTGCGTATTTTACCGCTGATCAAATTTTAACCATTAAGTTGCCACTTACTTGCAGAATCTTGTTTAACTTTAGATGTTTGTGTTCTGTTTCACGTGTCTGTGAAGTGTCCTTTAAAAGGGGTCTGTATCCTTAAGGTGCTTAAGAAGCTGTAAGCTGCAGCATTGCCCGCCCCCCACTACTGTGTTACAGTGCCTCATGCCTGCGTGTCCTCCCCAAGTGCTAATCCTAGAAACAGCCGCTCCTGGATACTAATCACTAGCCATGAAACACTTCTGCCCGTTCCAGTCAAGTCAGTGTCCTTCAATAAACGCTGAAAAGAACGTCGTGTGCCTGAGAGCTGTTTTTTATTTTCAGAGTTCTGGGTGTCGTCTTTAATGATTTCTCTCCCCTGCAGCGCCGGAGTCTTCCCCTCATTACTCCACACACTGCCCATCACTGGCGAGGCCGACCAGCCTCCTGATGTAAGGGGTGGGCAGAGGGACGCCTCGGGTTGCTGAGCTGCCGGGGAACGACAGGAGTGCTCCCTTTCTGAGCCTGTGCGACATTCACGGGGAGTAAGAGTCTGTACAGCTGCTGACGACCCCGCGGGTCGGCCGATGGACAGCCCCCAAACAGAAGGACTGCCTGTCTCTCTAACCCCAGGTGTGGGATTACTTTGAAAGTTCCAAGGTGTGATTTAAAGTTCCAAGTGTTTATTTGCTGCCAAGAACCAAACTGAAAGCATCCCCCTCACAGCTCTGGCTTTAAAGAAAACGAACAAACCGAGGCGCTCCAGTCACGCCAAGTGCCTGCCATAGATCTATTTTATTCTCCAGGAAATTATATTTGTTTTTCTTTAACAAGAGCACAACAGGAACCAAAGTAGAAGAGGAACAGATACAGCACTCAGGATAAATCATATCTTTAAAATAATAATAACAAAATTTACACCTTGCCCTATATCCTGTTAGTATTTTCATAATGTGGCCATGATTGAAAAACAAAAAGCAAGCATTTACAATTTTTTTGATAAAGACTTTTTATGCCAGGAATGGATTAATTGTCAACAAAATTTTATAATAATCAGGCTGATGTAAATCTAGTTTGGTAACATCATATCATTAACAAATTTATTTTGGAAATAGATAAAAATATTGCCCCTTGATAATAAATCTTTTTTTCTTTGATGCAAACAGCTAGAACACCCTTTTCTCTTTTTTTTTTGATATTCTAAGACAAAGAAAATGGTTAATCTTCAGATTAATAAATTAGGTCATTATAATAATAAATTAATTTTTTTTTAAAGTTCAGCAACCTCTGTCCAAGTATTTACAACAATACTTGGAAGTTTCTTTACAAAACAGAACACATTTTCTTTTCACATTAAGCATACTGGGTATCTGTGTCTTTCACAACAAGCATTTTTAAAAGAAAAAAAAAAAAATCAATGCACAAGTGGGTAATTAGTATAAAAGTGCTAAGAGCTGTTTGAAAAGTCAACACTATAGTATACAGTCAGTTATATTTGAGGCAAACTACAACAAACTTCCAGCTTATTATGGACAATATTCCAGTAGTTGTTTCAAACAGTTGTTTGAGAAAAAAACACACCAAAAAACCCAGGAGCTGATTAGTGATGCAGATAAACTGCCATCAATGTTTTTGGCCAGTGGAGCGAATTGAAAACCAACTGAAAGCAAATCCAAATGAGGAAGATTTACTAAAGAAATACTTTCTCCATAGCAGGTGTGATGCTGGCGGCCGAGGCGTGTGCGTACACACTCTCCCCCACACTCACGCACCTTCCTTCCCGTTTAAACTGTAGGTAGAATGAAACCGTGTTATTCAAAAATTTGTAAGTGATCAAAAGCATTGATATGGAATGCCTGTTTGTCTTTGTTCTGGTTAAAATCTCATAAAAATACATTCAACAGGAAAACATAAATTGTATGTGTATAAATATATATGTATATATATTATATACACACCCACACAAATACTTTTGTGTTTTTTTTTTTGAAGTAAAAGATAGTTACATAAATATTCCTATAATTGCTAAAGTTTAAAGAGGCATATTTTTTTTTGAGCTTCAACAAAGGTGCTTGAATAATATACAATTAAAATGAAGTAGTTTCTATTTCGTAGAATCAGTATATAATAAGAAAAAAAAAATCCCCAGTCTTTTTTTTTAAAAGTTTCTTCTTAAGCTAGAGCTTCAACAAAAACTGAACAAACAACAATCTTAACAGAACAAAGCAACAACGACGAAGTGCAGCCCCTGGAAGTCCCCGGCGGCCTTCACCTCGCCCGCCCTGCCCCGCCGCCCCGGAGCTCCGCGCCCAGCTCGAGGTGACGGGTGCTGCCCGCCCGGGACGCCGACGGAGGAGCAGAGAGCCTGACGGGCTGCACCCTCAGTGACCCCCTCGGAGACACGCGGCCCCACACTGCCCTGGCTTCCTCCCTGCCCGCGCAGCCGGGACTGGACAAGGGGACTGGCTTTAGGCCTGGGACGGCCACCGAAGGTTCTGACGCGCGCCTGCCGGTGCCAAGGCGGCCGCGGCCACCGCAGGCCTGTTGTGTCGCCTGCGGGCTCAGGCCTGAGCCGCCGCGACCAGCGCAGTCCCGAGCCGCGGAGAAAGCCCCCGGGCCCGCCGCTGTCCCGCGGGTCTCCCCGAGCCAAGCTGACCAACTTGTCTTCCCAACACCACCCTCCCACCCCCTGCCCCAACCAAACTCAACTGTCCCCCCCCAGATATCTCTACCGCTATATTACAAGCAAATATATCTCAGCAACTTGAAAAACTTTGGTTCTAAGAAAACACTTGGTCAGTTATCTTGAGGAAAAGTGGGAATGCTTGTTCTGCACACTGCTGTAGACAGAGCCCGTCCCAGTCCGTTCCCAGCGCTGTACATCGAGTCACAGTCCAACACAATCCGACACAATCCACGAGGCGGGCGCGCGAACTCAGCGAAGGGCGCGAGCAGATTCCAGCCGCCGGCCTGCGCCGGGCGCCTCACACCGTCTGGTAGAAGTTGTCCGCCTGCAGGTGGCTCTGCTTCTGCATGCTGTAGAAGCCGCTGAATCTCGCGTCCGGCTCAGCAATTCTGAGCATCCTCTGCGCACTGTCCCCCGGGGCTCGGGTTCCCTTCTTGCAGTCCACAGACACAAGCTGGTTATTTAAGGAAGAAGGCTATTTTGTGAGAGGAGAAAAAAACCACGAAGAATTAGCTGCTTTGTGTGGCCCAAGTTAACACAAATTCAGCACCTACTCAGGTGGGGTAACGGCTTCCCAGCACACGGGCGGGCGGGCGGGCGCTCTGGAGCCTACCTCTGGTCAGGTACCAACTACAGGTTTACAAGGGATGCTGACAAACTGTTTCAAGGGGAAATGTCAATAAATTATATCAACTGGAGCGGATGAAGGAATTGAGGGGGGAGAAAAGACCGGGGAGGTGAGTGACATTAACTATTTTCAAATCCTTGCAGTGCAGACCAGTACTTATGAAACTCATAAATGAGCGGAAGGAACAGACAGGCAGACTTCAAATAAACAGACAACTCGGAGCCGCCCAGGCTGTGGAACAGGCTGAATCTAGTGCCTCCCCCACTTCATGAGCAGGTCTCTTCTCCCAGCTCTGCACAGTGGGGACCGTGTCCTGCTCAGTCCCTGCCGCGTGTCCTGACCTGGCAGGTGCCCAGCACAGAGGCGGTCCCCAGTGCATTTTTTGTCAAAATCGGAGGCAGGATAACCATCTGATGGAATTTCACGGGGAAGGGTTATCTAGATGGTAAATTGGATAAAACAATTTATTCAGGCTGTTTTCAATTTGTCATGTTGTATGATTTTTCTTGGAAAAAAACTAAATGTAAAAGGTAGAATCAGGGCTGGAAAGCACCACAATTGATTTCCTTTAATGAAAATGGATTTTCTTGCCTTTGAAAATAGGCAGACTTGACAACACATACTCACTCTCTCCCTCCACGTGAAACCTGCCCTCTGCCCTGTCCAGCATCGCCTGATGCAGCCTCGTCTTTCGCTCCCTGTCCCCCCTGCTCGCCTCGGACAAGTCTCCCTGTCCTTCGGACTTCTGTACGTCCGCACGGTCGGCTGGCTCTCTTCTCGCCTCTCCTGGGCATCACCACCCTCCCTTTATCTCCCAATTCTAAGTTGCTAGATCACTGAGAAATACTAGCGACTTAGGACTCAATCCAGAGGTACTTATTTCTTGAAAACTTTAAATCCGGGAAATTGGGTCTGTGGAAGGTGAGGCTCCATGAGCCAGCGGCTGACCAGCCCCGGGCCAGCAGATACCTGACTGCGACAGCTTGATGTGCAGGCGAGGCTACGAGGAGCCGAGTGAAAACTTCACTGGTTAACAGAAAAGAGACCAAACAATTTGGGGAAATACGCGTGCAAGCTTTCCTCGTTTGAGCGCTCGAGAGACTGAACCCCCTCAGGACGATACCTTAGTCGGCGTTCGGTACCAGCAAAGCAGGGGTATCCACTGCTTCTTCTGGTTGACGAACAGGAAGGCCACGATCATGGAGAGGCCTATCACGATGGGAACCACGACCGAGGCGATGCTGTCCAGCGAGGCATCCTCGCCTGCGTGCGGCCTGCTGTTATCTCTGTAATCTACCTGGAGGTGACCCATGTCTAGACAAAGAAAAGATGGCAAGCATTTATCATCTACACCAGCATTTCTAAGGATTATTTTAATTACATTGCAAACAGAAATCAGCAACTTGGTTTTACTGCATCACAGGACTTAAGGCTAAAACAGATTAAAGTCTAGTGTTGATCCAAAGAGCACGTAGGGATGGATGTTAAAAAGGAAATATTAGGGTTAGGAGGTTAGTAATTGGGCAGGATGATGCCGGTCCTAGCTAGTCAAGAAAATAAGACAATTCTTATGTAGACTGTAAAAAGTGACAAAAGTTCGACTAAAAATATTTTGATTAGTATTAACTTTTATTGGCTTCTAACATTTTAAAGGAAAAGTATTAGCTTAGCTCTCTACTTGCAAGTAGGAGATTAGACGAAGTATGTTCTTTGACTTACTAGGACAATAGGTAAGGCTAATTACTAGAGTAACAGCAAAAATTCAGCTATAATCAAGAGCTTGGTCTTTGGATTAGTATTCTGGTTTACTGAGCTCTAAGCAAAAATGCCTTTTCCTAAACTTGCTGAAAAGCCACCAGCCTATTAGATCATTTTCCTGCCTTAGTTATTAATACACTGCACAGGGGAAAACATTTAATTTTGCGGATATGAATGAAAGTCCTTCTGCTCCTTTTAATCATCACCTTTGCGATGAACACTGCAGACGGAGATAACAGGTTAAATAAATCAGGAACACACACTGGAAGTTTCCTTAATTTTGTTTCAAATAAACCACTGTAGTTTGTAGGCTGCCTAAATGCATCAAAGACCTGGTTAGTACAAGATGCGGGACACATGCAATCAAAAGGAGTTGTCCTGGAAACTCCGCTCATTAAGCAGCACAGCTGTGTGATACTCGGTGTCTACAGTTTAAAAATCAGATTTTTATATATATGCTTCGTGTATGTGGGGGGGTAGGAGGAAGGAAACCTTCCTAATCATTTTAGCCAGTGTAGATGGTGGTACTTTATGGGGGGGAGGAACATATTTATCAGCATCAAGAAAAATGCCAAAGGTAAAAACACCAATGAGTTCAGGTTTTAAATACACAATGACTGTAAAGGAATGAATTTTTGGCTTACCACATTCTAAATGATATTGGAAATGGTTTTAGGAATATCATACAAGATTTTTAAAAAGTAAATTAAGGAAAATCTTGGTGAAAGGAAAATGAAACTTCAACTAAGGTCTGTTCACAAAATTCAGTCCTTAAGTTCTGTTTCCATGCTAAAGGCAGGTCATAAAATTTCGCTTTGCACCTTCCTAGCAGCCAAAGCAAAATAGAAATAAAATATCATCTGTAAGATTCACAATGTCATTAAGATGAAACCCAATCTGTTGCTTAGGAGAAGCAAAAATTCCCCTGCTACTGACACGTGAGAAAATTTCTCCTAGGTAGTATGTAGATTCTCAACATACGACAGTAAATAAGGCTGTTCTCATGACCAAAGCCCAGCATCCAGAACAGTGTGTGGCGCAGACTAATCACTAATATCTATTAACCTTATGAAGGAACGTAAACAACGCTAAAGCACCTTCCGTCAGAGCAGTTCTACAGGGGGCCAAACACCTGTCCAGGAACCTGGCTCTCAGGTCCCCTGGACTGACCTGAGCATAACACTTGGGATATGTACAGTAACAGACCACTAATCTCTCAAGCAATGAATATTGCTTCTTCCAAAAACATTATAAAAATTGTATAGCAATGATGTGAAAAATGTCCTTGGAGTAGACAGGAGGCAGTACTGAGTCCTGGCGAAGAGCAAGTGTGTAATACTTCGATCAAGGGATCTACTTTCATAGAGAGGGCAATGTGCACAGAAACGCTGCCTTGCTTTACCACTTAACTATTGAGAGACAAAGAATAACATCCCTTTTATGCACAGCTGAAAGCACAGAGTAAGAAAAATAGAAAGCACGGAATGAACCTGGTGAGTGGGCAAATCAACACGCAATAAACTAAACTCTCGTGGAGTGAAAACTCCCCGGAAGCGGAGGGTAACCCAACGCATATAAATGCTCAGTACGGGATCCAAAGGAACAGGGAATAACATATTACTCTGCTTACAACGCTTACTCACACATATAAATATCAGTGATGGCTTAGAAATTCCACCTGGGACAAGGAATATATTCTGTTCCATCATCACTACGTCTCTAACATGTGGGGCCAGGAGGAGGCATTTTACCCAGTGGCCTGCAGACTGACTTCATCATTCGGGGTAAGTTAAATGTGTTACAGCCAAGCAGGTGTCCTCTGGAGTTATCTCGGCTTACTCCGGCATGCCATTTAAAAAGTTACTTCAAGGCAGTTTTAAAAATTAAACAAGCTGGCTAAGTGGCTCAGGTGGTTGAGCAGCATCCTGGGCACTGCAAGGTCACGGGTGCGATTCCCAGTCAGGGCACATAGCTGGGGTGCAGGTCTGACCCCTGGTCTGGGTCTGTACAGAAGGCAGCTGATCTATGTCTCTCACATCGATGTCTCTCTCCCCCCTTCCTTCCTCTCTCTAAGCATGGATTATTAAAAAAAAGCAAAGTAGATCCTACGCGAGACTAGACAGGTCTCAGCTGACTCTGGCACTTACCTCTGGGGAGATGGACGATGTCATTTTCACTGGGAGTGGGCCACACGGGAACCTCTCGGTCAGTCTCTCCACGATGATTTACCTTCTCAATGGGCACATTCGTTGGTTCCGGGACATACATTTCTGAAAGATGGGGACGTTTTTCATAAGAGATGATGGAGGGGCTACTTAATGTCAACTTTCGTCTCCTCAACCCAAATGGATGGTACATCCAGTTCAACACGGGATGTCCTAGGACGTGAAAGACCCAGTTTCTGCATTTACATCATCACCGCTGGAGAGTCCCTGGCTTTGCAGGGGCAGGAAATGTGCCTTGTAACCATGTAAAAGGAGGAAAAACAGAGTTTTCTTCTCTACCAGGGTCAGATACTCTGTTTTTTCATGTCAGATGATGTTGGTTCTATAGTTTTGTGCAAGCCCTGGATTGGCTGAAATGGAAGCTTTTCTTTTACTTTCCATCAGCTAAACACTACACTTTAATAACTGGTGCTCTTTAATCCACGAGTGCTGAATCATACATGTCCTAGGAAGTGAAAGAGAGAGAGCATTTTCCTCTGTGCATTTAGCCATTTCCCCTCCAACCTTTCCCTTACCTGGGAATAGCTGCTGCCTGATTTAAGTCTTAAATGAGACCAGATCTGATCTGATCTGATCCTCAGAGGAACCCAAGACGACTTCCTGGGGATACACTTTACATTCAGAGCCACCTGACCAGCTGGAAAAGCCACGTTCCTTCCTTAGAATGTCCTTCTCTGAGTGCTGGGCTCACAGCTGAGGGCACCACTTTTTGGAGATGGCGCCTGAAGTCCACCGAGGGCTGGGTCCCTCAGGTCTCCCGCTGACTAGCTGCATGACCGGGTACTTCAAACCCTACTGTTACTACCCTTATAATACAATGAGAATCCGACCAGTTCTCCCCCCTGCACGACCACTACCCTGGTCCACGCTGCCATTCTCTCGCCTGGGTTATTGGAAGGCCTGCGTTGGTCAGGGAATGAGAACTGAATTGAATATTGGAAAGAGAATGAGCCTCCTCGCTCCCACTGCAAACACTGAAGGATTTCATTCTCTCCCCGCGTGCACGCTGAGCGGCGAAACATCACAGAAGTGAACCTGACTCTCAATCTGCACCTTGAACAAGGCCGACAAGATGCCAACCTGAAAAGTACCCAGTGAAGGCTCTGAAAAGGGTGCAGCCTCCTGACCTGGCAGCACACCCCGTTCTACCCTCCTTAGGGGACTAAGGGGCACTTTTAGAGGTGCTCAGGTAGGGCTGGTCTGCACAACACCTACACCAAAGGTGACGTGGGCAGAACTTAGTGGAACTCTGGGCTTCACGACTCCCATTTCACAGCTGGCGTGGCTGCTGGCTCACTGGATGGCATGGAGCAAGATTCCCTGGCATAACACTGCAGGAAAACACGAGTGGCAGTGGAGATGCTCCTGACTCGCCCAGGACCCCAGTGGGCCCTCTGGTGAGCCCTCTCTTCCGTCTGCGGTCTGCACTGCTGGGGAGTCTCTGTTCATGGCCTCAGGTCTGGAGCACTGCCTGGAGGCCATCCTGCCAGGGGCTCAGGTCCTGCGCCGCTGGGACCGGGGGCAGAGAATAAAGCAGCTGTTTTCACCCAGGGGACACAGACATGGAAACTGGAAGGCCTGGGGGGCGACCTGGGCAGCTGTGGGGCTTAGGTTTGAAATTAAGGGGTGGACTGCTGAGCTTTCGTGAAGGGTGGCAGGGGTGGGAAGGGTAAGACGGAGGCCCAGGGTCCACAGAGCCAGCTGGGGGCACACGCGGCGGGCATGCTCTGCGTGGGAGAGATGCGGACTTCAGCAGGGGGCCTGGCAGAGGCTGCGTGGGCTGGGGTGGGTGCTGCTGGAGCTGATGAACTGAGAGAAGCCTGAGCCACACTGTGCTCTTTACATGCCGGCCTTCCTTCTTGGTCCTGATGTATGTTCACCCTGTACTTCCTGCTGTGTCTGACCGGGAACCACTTTCACTAGGCTGGCCCAACACGGCACGGAAACGCTACCCAACAGGGCGGGCGCCGTTGGCCCGTCCGCTGTGCCACGGGACCGAACTTCCCCTGCCGTGTAGAGCGCGCGCCGGAAGCACCAGGACCAGGGCCTCGCCGGCTGCTCAGTGCCCTGAGCCTGCCCCCGTCTCCGCACGGGAGGCCGCAGCCGGCCGGCCACGCGGCCTGGGCCACGCGAGCGCACGGTGGCCGACAGGCTCCGAGTCCGCCCGCGTTCCGCCCGCGATCGTGGCGGGGCGGGGCTCAGCTACCTGGGCAGATGGGGCAGCAGCTCCCTCCCACGTTGATGGGCTCCAGGCAGGGCAGCGGCGGGCAGCTGACGGTGGAGCAGAGCGTCTGGCCCTGCAGGCAGTAGCAGTGGGTGCAGCTGTCTAGGTCCCAGCGCTCCTCGTCGGCGTAGGCCCGCCCGCTGAAGTGGCACGCCGCCTTCTTCGCGACCGTGTCCTCTGGGGAGAGAACAGCGCACCGTGGGGTCGCGTGACGCGGCAGAGCGCGGCTCTTCCCGCGCCCGAGACGTCGCGGGAGCCGCCCTGTGCATCGCAACACGCTTCAGGAGGCCCACAACGCGGGGGAGCAAGAGGCCCCCCGCTGCCTCCCCCTCCACCCGGGAGACGCCCGGGACTCCCCTCGCGCCTGCACCGCCCCAGGGCCACGGAGGTTAACGAGGGCGGCGGCTGGCACAGCCGGCTGGGGACGAGCCCCAGGGCAGGTGTCCTCAGACCGTCGGCACGGGACAGACACCTTCGCGCACTGCACGGCTGCTGAACACGCCACAGGGGAACTAAAACTGACATACAAGTTGGTGCAGGCAAGTTCAGGGGTTTTGTTCTATCTGGAAAGAGATTTTTAAAAAGTCCAGCTAAGTATGTTTATGGAGATGGCTTAAGAAATTCCTACTTTTAGTTATTCTGTTTTGTAAATGACCCTGGGGAGCAGTGAGGACTGGTAAGGGCAGGTCACGGTGAACTAGCAGGTGCCCGGGGCTATCCCAGAGGGGGACTCGGCACTGACGTAACCATTTCCTTCATGGGTGGGTTTCCTTCTCATCAACAGAGAGATGTTTACTTTAAAAACAACCTCAACTCATTGCAATCCGTTTTTTTCAGTAAGATATGGTTTTTGGAAAAAAATATATTTCTAAAAGCGATTTTATGCATAAGAATTTACAACCTAAAGCATTCTGCTCTTTTTTCCTCCATTTCCCTTTGCCATACTCATTTCCTCCCTCCCCAATGTTCTTCAAGGTTCCCTTCCCTCTGACTCAACGCCTTCTCCTGGTTTACCTGAACTGACTGACCGGTGCCACGTTTCCTCTGGAGCTCGAGCATGGTGGCTCAGCGAGGCCCAGGTGAGCAACAAAGTAGGGACGGGGGAAATCCACGGAGAGACTTGGGGGGGGGGGGCAGCACTTGTCACTGGGAAGGCCAACTACTAGATGACGCCACCTAATCTGGGGAAATTTTATGCTCAAATTCTACAGGCACTTCCGCTCCCACTGGTCACTAGAAAATGGAAAACTCTACAGGAATATGGAAGGAAAGCTCCTTAGTAGAGGAGTGGTATCCAGGGATCAGGGTTCTTTCTAGAAGGCTCTGGGAAGCTCCTGTTTTCAATGCCCAGGCACAAGGCATGGCACCCAGAATGCTCGAGGGTGCAACAAGAAACGTTAAGCATGGCGCCAGGAGCCACTTCCTCTCAGCAGCCCCAAACTCTGCAGAGAGAGCCCCGAGGTGGCTGGAAGCTCCTCTCTGTGAAGACCAAGCTCGAAGCTCTGCCCTGAAATTTTCCAGAGGGTCACAGACAGAAATGCTCACAGATCTGTCTTCAGTGCCCACATTCTCGTCTCAGCAACTACTCAAGCACAGGCACCTGACCAAAGGGCACTGCCCATGTCCTACCTAATACTGTATTTCCACAGATGTAGGTCGGAGTCCATGGCAGTGTCAGAAGCAAGCACAGGAAGGAATCTTTGACAAGGGTTAAAATGAACAATCTCTCCGTTTCTCAGCATTTTCCCATCATTTCATGACTGCTGCTTAAGGTTCAACAGGGATATCAAATAATCACAGAAGGTTCTAGTTATAAACAGAAATCCTTTTCAAGATCTATTAAAAAACACATTTTACTGTATTTGTAAATGTTCCACTGAAAGTTTTCTGGCGAGCTGATTGTTCAGCTTGAAAACTCATTCGGAGGCCTTCGAACCAAACTCATGATAGAAGTTTTTGCTAATACAGAGTGCCTTAAAGGAGGCAACGTCACTCAGACATCCAAAACATACATGCCAAACGGCTGAGTAAAAACCAATTAATGAACCTAACCCAAGTAACAGTCTGACCTCCAGCCAACATTTCATTGAGGGCATTGGATTCACCATCAGACCTGGAGTCTATCACGCAGAGACTCTTTATGGGAGAAAACATTTCTTCTTAAAGCAGCTGTACTGGTTTTATGAAGAGCTCAGCGAGGCCACAAGCTCTATGAACCAACCGCATGACCAGCATTCTGAGAGCTGACTTCCTTAAAGACTGGACGTCAGAGGAGGCAGGTGGTCAACAAGAGAGATGCCAGGTGATTCTGAAAGGAGGATCCAGGTGCCAAGTCCTCCAGAAGAGAACCAGCACCTGCTGGGCATCCATGGTGCCCAGGTGCTGTGCACATGAGCTGCACGTGGTCCAGTCTCATGGAACCTCTGTGAGGTAGGGCTGTCCATCCTACTCCAGGGGAAACGCAGATTTACCGGGGGAAGTAACCTGATGTAGCCAAGCCAGCGAGCAGCAGTACCTGCATCTACCCCTGGCTCCATCTGACTGCAAGGCCCCCATGCTTTGCCCTGAACTCCCTCCCTCTTCACGTGGTCTCAAACGTGGGACCTCGCTGGGAAAGTGGACAACTTTTTGGCTACCCAACATTTTCAGGGGAAGGTCAAGCCGGAGTCAACGTACTGCCTTGAGGTGAGCCACAGTGGCAGTGGACACATTACATCAGGGCCGCAGGCTTGTGGACGGGACATCGGTCCACGATGACCTCGTGTCAGAGACAGCAGCAGGGAAATGCCTCCCCTGTTGCTTGCTGGGTGGTTTTCTGTGATATCTCCACGTCTGAAGTCTGAGTCACAGTATCAATACATTTCACAACAGTCAAGCTTGTTTCTGCAAATGTACTTTAAACCAAAGCCACGTATAAGACATGGGCTGGTTGCCACCCCACTGAATGTTCATGTAAAATAAATGGAGGATTCTTACTTTTAGAAAAACCCTGCCTGATCTTTTCCAGGGTGGCTGCTATGTGGCCCAGATTTGATTAATGTTAATTAGATTTTAGTTAATAAGGCTTTACAAAAATATTTCTGCTTTTGACTAAATGTCACCTGGAAGGCACAGACCTAAACAGAGGCCTGAAAGCACGGAATAGATTTCGGATGACTGATGGATCCTGGTATCCCCTAGTCCTTACATGCCCACTTCCTTCCATGGCACATCTGAGTTTATCCGAGAAAGCTCTGTCAGGAAGTTTTAGAAACTACTTTGTTTACAGGGAAACATGGTGGCTATTTTATGCAATTTGATGTTCTAAATAATAAATTAATAAAGCCACCGTAATCTTTGGGGGGAAACAGCACAGTCTAATTGAAAGCACATATAAAAGCACTTAAAGTCCTAGCCGGTTTAGCTCAGTGGTTAGAGTGTTGGCCCTTGGACTGAAGGGTCCCAGATTCGATTCCAGCCAAGGGCACGTTCCTCACACCCTTGCAGGCTCAATCCCCGGCCCCAGTCAGGGAACATGCAGGAGGCAACCAACTGATGTGTCTCTCTGACATAGATGTTTTTCTTTCTCTCTCCCCCCTCCCACCCCCCTCTTCCACTCTGTTTGAAAAGCAATGGTGAAAATATTCTCTGTTGAGGATTCAAAAATAAAACACATTTCAAGCACTGGGGCAGAAGAGGGTGTAGAAATAGAGACATGGGAATATCCAACTAAAAGTAATCTAAATGTTTATATTTGGCCATTGAGTGAGCTGTGCCATTTAATGCGGATGTTATATTTATCACTCCGGCTGGTTTGCTTACACTGACGACAGTTTTATTCAATACCTAATGACAACCCTAACTTCCCCTGACCGAGTGCCTGCTACGTCCTGGGCACCGTGCTGAGCATCTCACATGGGCCAATTCCATTCGATCTCAGGAGCCCAGTGGGACAGGGTGTTGCTCCAATTCTACAGAAGACCCACAGAGGGGCGATCACGTCACGTGCCCACGATGCACGGCCAGGAAGTGGCAGGGCCAGGTGGGGCCTGAAGCGGGACACCTTGGGGCAGGCCACGCTCCTGGGTTCCTGGGCAGGGACCTGTGCCACACCGACCGACGTTACTGCTCACTGCTCTGGAAAGTGGGCGCTTAGGGTTCCCACCCCTTGTATTTGTTGGGTCTTCAGGTCTTTGTCTTCAAAGGTAAACTGCCCCTCCACTGACTGCACCGCACCTCTGCCCAGGGCTGCGAGGGAATGGAGACGACAAAGCGGCTGCACCGAGGACCGTGAGCCTTCGTAGGCCAATCTCTGGTTAATCTCTAGTTAATCTCTAGTTAATCTCTGGTTAATCTCTAGTTAAGGCCCCCACCCCCAGGAGAGAGGCTGCTTCGGGGGGAACATGAGGTGCGACACTAATACAATAATGCTTATTTTAAAAACAAACTCCACTGTTTGTTTGTGTACAGCGCTATCTCCAATCAAACGCGACCCTCCTGGAGGGCTATCAACATTCCCAGGACACTGCCCCGCTTCAGAGCTTCGGGACGTCCCTTCAGCCAGCTGCTTTCACACCGGCCAGGAAGACGGCTGCTGGTCTGTGGCCACGCCCTGGTGTAGATCAGCTTTGGAATCTGGTTTCCGCAGCTCTGGCCTCCGTCTTACCCATCAGATTCGTCTTACCCATCAGATTCGGCCTGAAATGACTTTTGGCCTCTTTGAGAAACAAAGTTTCTGCTCAGGAGTGGGCACTCGCTTCTGCAGGCGCGCCCCCAGGGTGTCCGGCCCTGGAGCGCTTGTGCCCAGGCGGGGTGGGGGGTGGGGGGATCTCCAGCGGCACCTGATGTTCAGACACGTCTTGCCTTTCTGGACATAAATGTGAGTAACATTACCTTGCGCCATCTATGGCTACAGTAGAAATATGCGACGTCTTACGGGGTGGGGTTTGTAATCCTCAGAGTGGGGAGTTTTTCCTTTCACTTTCCTTCGTTGGGTGACACAAGGGTACGAGAAGGCAGCAAAGGCCTGAGATGCCAACTCCTTTCAGGCTGACGCCCCGACTGTTCACCCTCTCTCTCCACAATAAGAAAAGAAGCCGTAACAGGCTATTCAGTTGGACTCTGCTTTTCCTCTTGAGCTGTTTCGCTAATTACACTATAAAGCTAATTAACAGCTGGGAAAACCTACAATCTAGAAAGGTGGTGTTTTCTTCCCCTCTAAAGATCCGACTGGGGCCTCCAGGAGTCACTGATGGGGTGGCTCAGGCTGCTGTGCGTCCGGCCACGAGGAGAGATGTGCATGGGCCCTGGAAAGGAGAGCATCTCGCGACCCCCCACCCGCTCCACGGAGACACAGAAAATCTACACTCTGCTCGAACCTATGCTATAGCTGGGCTTTTCCATTGCTGCCAGGACACGGCCTTCGTGTATAAACCCTCCAGGTCTAAATCTGCTGGTGTCTGGTGGTGGCCATGGAGTCGCAGTCCTGGCACAGGCGTGACTTCCTGGGAGGAAGTCAGGCAGCTTTAGAAATGGCATCAGTTCTTTCAACTCTCCAGTGGACTATTTCTAGTCCTGAGAAGTAATTTACTCTGGGATCCCAGCGGCCGAGAAACTAAATGCAGCTCTCACTCTCCAAATAAGTCCCACCGCAAAATAATCCCACGCAGGCAGGGGTGGGGCGGGGAGCCGGTCCACGCTACGCATCACCAGTGAGTATCTAAAAGTGGTACCCAGCAGGTGAGGTCTCCGCCCTCCGAGAGGCTTCTAGACCAGGGGCTCCGTCGCTCTTGTGTGATTCCAGATCCAAATGCATGAGCCAAACGTTCTGAAAAAACATGCAAACTGCTGACCCTGCTATAGTATATACTGGATAGATAACATTACACTTCAATTTGGTTTCTTAAGTTTGAGGTTCAAGGGATTAAAAGAGATGACTTAGGCAGGTATAAAAAGGTACCAGGTACACTATGGGAAACACGAGACTTAGAAGGGGGCGTGGAAAGAGCAGCCATGTCCCCCCAGTGACACGGCTGACGGGGTGAGTAGAGGGGATGCACTCTGTAGAATTTTAGCTTATAACTGGAACAGTGCGTCAGGGCGCTCTTTCTCTCACGCCCATAAAGGAATAAAATACTTCTATTATTTATATTTTACTTTCTTAACTGACACGACACCGAAGGCCCTGGCCTGTGACACCACCTTCATTTCTGTACCTCAAACCGGGCATGTGCTCGGCGTGAAGTCTGCATTCGGGGAATAAACAGGATCTGCTCGCCCCCGAGTGAGAAACCACCCACGTTTTTACATAAAAACGAGACGAGTAGAAACCGCAACAGAGAGAAACATGAGCAAAAACTTCGCAGGTCAGTGCGAGGAGCACAGGGACCCGCAGGCACGACGCTGACGGGACACGCTGGCTCCCTGGACCGTCACGGGCTGAGCGGACGTGACGTCATAACTCAGCTAAGTCGTGCAAGCGGTGCGGCGGTCCAGGCGGCCTGCGCGAGGCGGAGACCGAACACAGTGATGCTGTCAGGAAAGGATGGAAGGGCTTGGGCTGAAAACGCACAAGCTGCTCACTGATTTAACTCAAAACTTGAACGCTTTATCTTATAACCTTTAGCTTCTAATAAATGAAACATCTGATCTTAACTCACTTTTATAAAAAGAAAAGACCGAGGCAAACGCTGCCTTGAAGGCCGACTCCTCTCCCTCTAGCGTCTTAACTGCTGTCAGAGCGGATCTGACCACAGGTGTAAGACTTTTCTCCAAAGCCCGTGTTCGCTTGATTTTATTCTGCCTATTTCTTAGGATGGCAGTCCAGGTCTATTTAGGAGAGAAATCTCATCAAAACGGCAAACACAGTGACTTCTGGCCAGTTCCTACCACATGCAGAGACGAGGGGATTTCTCAGTCGCAGACCTGCATCCTTGCATGAAGCGTCTGTTACGGGGTGAGTAAGCACTTCGTGGACACGAGTTCAAGGAAACATTGCATTTTCAACTTTAAATGAGTCTCGATTCTCACAAGGCCTACAATGCACAGTGCACCCACAGGCATATGGAGAGAATACACTGGAATCATTTTGAAAATACGGAATGTAGTCCAAACGGCAGGCACGTAAGAGTCCAAATATAGAATCGTGTCCAGAAAACCCCGAGGTGGAAGCCCCTGGACATCCCAGTGGCCAGTTTCTGTAGCTACAGGAGGCGTTCCATCCTGTCACAGCCACGTGCTCTCCGGAACCCTCCGCCAGCCCCTCCAGCGGGTCTGCAGTGTGACTTCCAGCCTGATTACATTTCCTCCTCAGAAATGGGGCCCCTCCTAGAGGGGGTTACTCCCCAACTTTTAGAGGGCTCCAAATCAGGGATGGCCTCCTGGATAGAAGCGAGGGGCACCTGCTGGGGGTCTCTCTGGAAACAGAGCCAGGCTCCCTTCTGTGCAACAGATGGCTCTGAAATAGGAGGATGCCACTCAGAGGTTCCCCAAGTGAACCCGGGCAACGTGAATTTCTGCTTACACAGCCCGGGCCTGAGAAGGACACTGAAAGCTGCTCTTGCGCTAAACGAGATGTGTCCTAGGGTGGAGGGAAGACCTAAACGAACTGAAACCAAACACTGGTTATTTCTGCAGAACAATTTTAGCCCTGTTCCCAAGTTAGCAGAGTGTCATCAGTCCCACACCCTCTAAATACACAGAGAAGCACCCCACTTGCCTTCCTTTCCCTTAAGTCACCTCAGCACCGACTGTGACCACCGGGGCTGTGGTGCAGGGGCCACAAGAACGGAGGGAGCAGGAAGCAAGGCAGGTCTCTCTCCTAGGAGTCTGCCTTGATTAGAAATGCCACGCACCGTTTCCAGGAATCACAGCGGATCATGCACGGACTCACAAACAAAAAATGAAGGAGATCCACTCTCTCCTGTGGCGACATCCAGAGGCCTGAAAGAGCAGTGAGCCTCCGAGGTCTGTGGACAGGGACAGCCACGACACAGGCACGCTACAAGCCCGTAGGAAGCTGCTCCTCCACCAAGGTCACAATGAAGTGACCGAGCAGTCACGGGCCATTCAAGCCGAGAGTGCACAGGACGAGGTGCCCCACCAAAGCTTTGTTTAAAAAGTCTCCCGTCCTTCAAAGCTCACCCTCGGGATGCTCCGACTAGGCCTCTCCTGCAGACAGGGAGCCGGTGCTCTGCTTAAAGTGAAGTAACCAGACTCCACTAGGTGTATGTCACCCACCAGCTGCACCCGTGTTAAAGAGCTGTGCCTGTACTGAGCCAGCGCACACTCACGTCATGTTTGCCGTTCACAAAGCACTTCCAGCGCTGTGGGTTAACGACTTCACAGCACTTTAGTGAAGCACAGACAATATTACTGTTCCCATCTCACAGGTGAGGAAGCTGAGCTGGGCTATGTCACATCACAGACACGCAGCTAGAAGGGGCCAGAGGTGGGGGGATAACCCTTTGGGTCCAAAGTAAGTTCTTTTTCCAACACAAAGATGTTTTTAATCTTAAGAAAACACGTTGGAGAAACTGCTGTGAAAAATCTTCCAATGAAGATGTGTAATAACATAAATGGCTTAAAAACGTACAACGTGCAATTCCGTGGGTTGTAGATCTTAAGAGATATAAAATTAAATACAGAGGTGGGCAAAAGCAGGTTTACAGTTATAATACAAATAATACAATAATTAGTAAATAATACAAGACGACGCTGTGTCCAGTGTACTCACAACTGTGAGCCTACTTTTGCCCACCCCTGCATTTACTGTGTTTCATTCCTGGGCTGAATTAAACACACAAGGATCGAAAGATGTTCCAAAGAGACACTATATATATTTATCTCTCGGGAAAGGCACCTAAAACTAAACACATCCAAGCAAAAAGGAGGCTGTGGAACAGGCTGACTTGGTATGAAGTACAGACACTGCCCTCTCTGAAGAAGAAAATTATTAATCATTTGTTAGTTGAGGGTCACTGTGGTATTATAAGCAATTAGACAAAGCCGCTCACTTTACAAAATTAATCCTCAATCCTGTTCATTACGCCTGTTACGCATTCTCCTGAATCAGCACACACAATACGAGGCCTTCACACATCAGAGAGGCGCGTGATTACCGCACATTAGCCGCTGGATAATTTAGCTGAAAGCAACACAAAGACTCGTAATTACACTACGTTTAGAGGGATCACCACTTCTCAGTTCTCTTATGGGAAGAGAAAAGAATGCTTCACAAGGTGAAAGCCAGCATGCTTAGGGGTTTTATAAAAAAGAGAGGTCAGATTAAAGGCAGGTTTGAGGCGCTTTGACTAATTAGGGAGACTTTTCACCCAGGAAGGAGCTGTGCGGGCGCGGTGAGGTCACGTGATCCTGGGAACAGCTTATCTGGGAAAGCAGAGGATGGGGGTAGGGCCCACCCTGGTCCTTGGTGCCCACCCACTGGAGGAACTGGCTTAGAGACCTGCAAAAACCACGGCTTCTCCACCTTTTCCCTTTGCTAGGTGATCTCTGGAGGCTGATGGAGGCTTTGCCACTGAGGCACAGGACCTGCCTGCAGGGGTGCTAGGGCCGCGAGGCTTGGTGCCTTCCTCAGAGGGGCCATGGACGGGGAACTGTAAGAGAATGAATCGGAGGGAGGGAGGGAGGGAGCACACTCGAGAGTCAGAAAATCCCACAGCAGTCATGACCCGAGCCTGACTTGGTAAGCTTGGCCACGGGGGCAAGGGTCAAGGCGACTTGCCAAGCAAGCATGATGAATACAGAAGGGGATTCATGACTCTTTCAACCATAAAACAGCGTGTGTGAAGCATGAAGAGGAATGAGTGACAGCAGCACACAGTGCGCTCAGCAAACGCTCAGTGTTCCCAGAAGGTAAGTCATAGGTTTACGGGGTACAATTACACCTGCGTCAGTGAGGAGCAGGAGTAGCTGTGGGGGGAGACGTAACAGGAACAACACTTCCAGTACACCATTACGGGCTTATCTGAACCATGACTTAGTGAAAGTGCTCGCAATTTAACTTAAAAGTCAAAATAACCATATTGGTATTTCCCTCCTCACACTAAAGAATGGACAATCTAAACGAAGCAGAAACTGGAACAGGAAATACAAAAACAAACAATAAATAAATTTTTAAAAAAAGCAAAGACAGAGAATACTATGACTTGCAGGTATCTTTTCATAGGTCAGAATTTGTTAAACTGGTTTTCTGAGACAGAGAAATGATTTACCATTTATCCTTTGGAAACAAATTTTCTAGTTGGGCAATTTACTAATTACAGTTGTATCAATTAAGGAGCAAAACACAACAGGGACTTCTATCCAAACAAAATAATCTAAGAACTTTCAACACAGGAAGATTCACTGCTAGATGATTCCTTTGAAGGTGACCCAGAAGTCTCAGGCCTCCTGGGCCCTAGTTAGCTGAGCGTGAGCCAAGCACCCCTGGTTGATTCATGAACTGTTTCTTTCAGCATTACGTTCTGAAGTTTAAATATGGTGACACTGGCTGTACACCCGCCTCCTCCCACCCCCTGGCCTGAAATAGCAGCCGAGGTATTGAGACCTCACCAAAGGCAGTGCTATTTTTTGTAGGAATTTTGGTCAGCTCTTTGAAAAGACCAGTAGCACTAAGCTGGATGTATGCCTTGGTATATTTTTGGCTCCCCTCAGGAGGTACAAAGCTTACGGGTGCTACGGCAGAACCCAACATCCAGTCGCTAAGAGGGAGAGCAACCACATGTCCCAATCTGCTTGGGACACTCCTGGTCTACAGCTGTTCTCCCTTCATAAATTATTAATAGATCTTCTTTTACTCTCAAAAGCATCATGGTTTGAAGAATAAATTACATAGATGGTCAACCTATTGAAAGAGAATCCAGCTTTCAGACATAAGCTTAAATACTCCCTGACCATTACACTGAGAAAATTGAGCTTTGTAAAATTCCTGAGAGCAGAAATTATGTTTTTAAAACATCTTTCCACCTCTTGTATACCAATGTTTAGAATGAGACTCAGAGTAAGTGGCTCCTGGCCTAGTGGCCAGGTCACAGTCAAGGAGAGGAAACTGTCCTGATGAGCTTGAGTCACGGCCAATATGCACCTGAGCACCATTCATGGGCTCATCCATGGGAACTGCTACAGAGTGCTATGGCTAGAAGATCTCTCCCCCTCCTCAGGTATCACCCCAAATGCATGCAATCACTTGTACCTAAAAAGCATGCAAAACTCCAACAAAAAAGTGCACAATGCTTACAATTAATACAGCTTGCCTAACTTCCCACCTGCTACTCTGACTAGAGGTTCACTCCTGGATGGAGATATCCCAGTCTTTCATGTGACTTTATGAGCCTTACTTGGTACAAAAGCAATGAAGGACAGCAGAGAGCCTGGGGAGCAGGGACTGTGCCTGTGTCAGAGCTGCCAGCTATCTGAGCATTGCCTTCTGGACTCTAGGACAGCATCTGGCTTGTGCCCACAGGACAAGTTTTGGTATAGATGTTAGGGGCTAATATACGTATGTCCTCTGCTCACAAGACGTGTCCCCACGGGTCCCAGAAAAGAGAGGGCTCTGTTACTCAGGCCTCACTTTGTGTCCTAGGCCCTGAAGATAGACAATGTGTGGCTGAACCAGAATCAATTAAGTGTCAGCAGATAGAGGAGATAACTGGGAGACTGAGTTAGCATTTTGCAGTTAGCTGACCTGAAGGCAGAGGCAAGCTCTATGCACTGAGCGCTGTGGTCTTTCTATGAGGAACAGACGATGGCTGTGAACCACAGGGCGGGGAGAGAGTTCTGATCTTGGAAATCCTGAAATGCCAAGCAGCCCCACAGAACAGGACAGTGCCGTAACATCATGACATTCCGAGAGCATTTTATTCTCAGCATGTGTTAGCCTGGGAACACGTCTTCCCCACCTTTCCCCAGCCTGGCATGACTACTTTGGCTCTGTGTGGCACGTCAACCAGAAAACCAGGTTTCAAAACTATTAACGGATCTGGGCAAAGGGCTGTCAGTGTGTAGATTTGGTGGCCCCGGCAGAGACGAAGGGTTTTTTTTTCTTGGTCTTACCTATGCAGTAGGGACAACACTGGCCTTTTCGCAAAACAGGTCTTTCACAGGACACTGAAGGGCAGGACTCGGAGTAGCAGCTAATGAGGCTATTCATGCACACGCAGCTGGTGCAGACGTCAGGCTTCCAGGACTCAGCCGCCAGGAATATGTCTCCTTCATCGTTCTTGCAGTAGCTCGGCACGCTGTCATTACGGGGCGCGGCGGGCTGCAGGGGTGCATCTGGAAGAGCGAACCGAGGGTCAAGGGGAGAAGACGGCGCTGCCGGCCACCACGGGGCCTCGCGGAAAGTGCGCTCGGTCGCCGTGGCTTTGTGTGCCACGTTCCTTAAAGAAATGCCTCGGTCACGAAACAGCAGGTCTGAGTTAGCCCGGGTGTGAATTTTAAAGCAAAACAAGGACCACAGAGGACCTGCTGAGAGGTTCTGTTGGTGGCCTGCACAATATCTACTCTACCACCGAAGTCCTGATTGTTGGGGGGTGGCTGAGGACTTGAGTCACTGGGTGTGAGTCAAGCAGGACCGTCCCGCTCCCTGCTTTTCCGGTTTCCCTGGTGACTGGGGGTGGCCACGTCACCTGGCTGCAGCTAATGGGACCTCACGGCTAATAAGGGCATTTCTGGGAAAGCTTTCACTTTCTTCAAAGGGCGGAGGGGGTGCTCCTGCCATCCTTCCACACTCTTCTGCCTTGAATACGAGTGTGTTACCTGCAGCTGCAATATTGTTATCCTACCTGTCAGAGAAAGGCCTTCATCACTAAGACACTGCATTAATGGTAATAAACACCTGCCTCCAAGCTTCCTGTAATGCATCTAAAAGAAAGCTCTCCTTGTTTAAAAACGGCAGCTGGGTTCTCTTCCTTGCAGCTACACGCCGTCCTAAGCGATTAATAACCAAACAGATTCCCAGCGCACCTACCCCGGAACCCCTACATGTAATATCCCAGCGCTCAGGCATTCACATTAACAGCCGAAAGATGAAGAGAAACTTACACCACTCATAAGGAGGTGCCCACACAGATGTCACGTGTCTTCCCTATTTAAAGGCTTTGACCAGCCCTAGCCAGTGTGGCTCAGTGGCTAGAGCCTCGGCCCACGCACTGAGGGTTCAATTCCCGGTCCAGGGCTTGTACCTGGGTTGCAGGGTCAACCCCCCTGTCCCCGGCTCCCAGCCGGTGCGTGTGGGAGGCAATCAGTCGATGGGTCTCTCTCACCTTGATGTTTCTCTCTCCCTCCCTTCTACTCCCTCTATCAATGGAAAAAATATCCCCAGGTGAGCATTAACAACAACAACAACAACAAAATAAAGACTGACCAGAGGGATCCCAGATCTAGTTACCACTGGAAATGGGGACCCGGGTATCCCTTTGCGCCCTGTCCTCCACTGAAACTACATGAGAAGTGTAACTTCAAGCAGAAAAATCACTGGGATAGAACAGAGGAAAATGTCAGTGAGGGTCCTCGTTTAGAAATCTCACCATTCGCTGGTAAGAGAAAGTGCCACTAGCCACCTGCGCGACTCAGGAGGCCATGACGTTCCTACCTAGCAAACGTCATGAGAACCACGTTTTCTCAATGGATACGTGGCTGTGAGAACTATCATGTGCCCCTCTCAGAATCAACCTCAGGAACTCGGCTGTTCTCAGCCAGGACACAGGGATAGCTGAGAGGGACACGCAGTCATCACAGTGAATCAGAAGCCCTGACGGTCACGACCTCCTTCCACCTGCCTCAGGAATACACCCTACAGCCAGCAAGTCTGACAACTAGAGCCCCTTGGAGGGCGGAAGGAGGTCAGCACCATGAAATGGGTCCACGGCTTCTCCTTCAAATTGTGTAACCATGTCGCCTATTACCAGTCCCAAAGGCAGCTGAAAAGCAGGCACAGTGCCATTGCACCGAATGTGCTCTAGGCCCAGGATTAGGCACGGATCCACAGACCACATCCACACAGGTCAGAGATGGCGAGAGAGGGCTACTTCCTCGGTGACCCTTCTGGGTCATCCATGCCCAGGAGTAATTTCTTTATAAGAGTGACCAATGCCAACTTTTGCTTTGGCTAAAAATCAGGACAATCCACTCTCTAGTCCGCACCAGGCTCTGCAAATTGCCATGAGGCTGCTGTGAGTTATGATAGCTTAGCTGTTTCAAGCAATGCCGAGCCTCAGTCTAAAAATTTAGGAGAGAAAGCAGGGACAACAGCCCTTCACCTTTGGGCCGAACCTCTGAGTCCAGTCAGGTGTCCTGCCAATGAATTTGGGCCACTGGTGGTAGAGAAGTCCCTTCCCCCACTCCCCCTCCTTTAATCAAACTCCTGTATTTGCCCTCAGGTCCCAGGACAAGTGGTACCAGGGGTACTTGCCGCTTTAGTTAAAGCTTCCCGGGTTGTACGTGCTCTTAATTCTTTCCCTAGAGGCAATTCTCTTACTTCGTCATTATTTACTAAAACGCAGAATACGGGATCATTGGGCCATTCTTTCCGATTACTGCTCCTCCACAGGACGGGAGTTGTGTCTATCTTCATTGACCTGGGGATCCCCACGGCTCAACACAGGCATTCCATAGTATTTGTGAAATGAGTATCTAAATGGACACAAATTCATGATCACCAATGAGGCGGCGACTGAAAGTGGCTGCTACCAGGAGGACGGGAATAGTCAGGGTTACATAGTAACACAGAACCATCTGCAGAATTTGCACCTGAGTAACACAGTGCTAATGACAAAAATATGGTAGGGACTGGGCTGCACATATCCTAACAACATAATACATATGAACTATTACACCAGAAAAGACGCCGCACTAATTAGGCTCTCACATCACCACGGTGGCTAATTACCCGGGAGATTCTGTGTGAAGATGGTCACGCCTCGGCAGCAGTGTGCCGACAGCGGTGAGGTACGTGGCCGTTCCCGCAGAGTCACGCGAGGCAATTCAAAACAGGCCATCCAGGCGGACCACGGGGAGCCTGGACCCTGACTATGCCGATGGAATGGCAGAGCCACGGATCTGGCCAGCTGACTAGATACCCCAATGTGGGGGGAGAAAAGTAATAAAATGCAAGGGCTGATGTTTTATTGCCCTCAGAATATACATTTAGAAAGTAAATGGTTATTGATTTTAAGTTGAAAAGATAAAAGATTAAGCAACAGTAAAATAAAACTAGTGAGCCGTCAGCCTGGTAATTTTATATATACAAATTAAATATCTTCTGGAAAAAAGTCATACATTCTAGTGTTAATTTGGAAAAAAGTCATTCATTCTAGTGTAAGTAAAGTGCTACTTTAGTTACAAACCAGTAACTTATGTTTAAAATCCTGACAAAATTTGATTACATTTGTTTCATGACCATAAATTTACCTACTAAGGCCGGATTATCTGAGGAGGACTGGGGGAAACAATATTACTCTTAGCACATGCGGCGCAAGTCACTTAATTCTTTTGCATCTTAAGTTATTAATCATCAGGGGTTGGGGGGAGGGTGAGCATTATGCTTATTTTAGCGATTCCTGTTTAAAATTCTCAAAGGATCTTGACCACCCTTATATATTTCAGAGAATTTTATTACTTATCAATACCTGCTCTTCTCATTTGTTAAAGACAAAGATGGCCTTTCACATGAGCAACATCATCTGGAATAATTCGGTGCAGCAGGACGGTCTCCTGAGTCTGAGAGGCAGGGTTAAAAAAATGGCAGAACGAACAAGAAGAAAAAAGGCGATTGTCTCCAAGTCACCTTAGGCGCAAAGCATACTGAATTCATAAATGTGCGGTCTACACGTGGGATGGATTTAGAAAGCAGGCCGCCGTGTGTTCCTGCCTGGGCTACCGGTGACTGGCCTTGGGACCCCGTCCTGCGCAATGACAACGCCTGTGCGGCAGCCTTGGCCACGTGCGCCCCGAGGCCCAGCGCCGGTTACCTGTGCACTGCGGGCAGCAGGAGTCCTGCGTGCGCGAAGGGTTCTGGCAGAGCAGCGGCGGGCACACCTCTGTCTCACACATCACCCGCCCGCTGTGGCAGGTGCACTGCGTACAGGAGTCTATGTTCCACGTTTCTCCTTCCACGAAGTACTCTCCTCCAGGGGCGTGGCAAATGGAGGGGTTGCTGAGCTCTGGCTTCTGCACCACAAGGTCATCTGGGGAAGACACAAATCAGAACACGAGACGTTATTCATCAGCAGTCACCCCAACGCCTGGAGAACCCGGGGCTGTGGCTTTAAGGGACAGAGATGGACTGACTGCGGGCTGTCTCACTCCGTTCCTATCGGGAGAGCAGTGAGGGAAATAAATGCAAGGTGGCAGCAGCAGAGTCAGCGTTAGGAAGGGAGAGTCAGTGGTTTACATTTATCAGTAACAGTGAGAGACTCCAACGAGAATTAACTTACAGGGAGAGGACATCTACTATTAAAAGAACTAGAGCCTCTTAGGGGAGCTCTGCAGAATGAAGATTTTTTTTCATTCACTGAGCGCTCGCTATGGCTCCATTTCCATGCAAAGTGCTTTGCGTGTGTTACTTCACTTCTCCCTCCCACCAGCCCTGTGAGGTAGGTACTAATAACCTACTTTACATATGAGGAAACTGAGGGCTCTGAGCGTTAAGGGCAGACAAGGGAGCTGAACCCAAGTCTATATCTGGGTCACGGATATGCCTCCAGGTTAAACACAATCTCCAGCTGCTCTGTGCTCCATTCTCTCCCTTATCTCTGGGACCCTGAGCACTTTTACGCTTGGAAAGACATCCTGCTGCTGAGCAGGCCACACCCCAAACTAGATCCGCTGCCAGCAAACTGAGCAGGAATGTTCTGCACGATCAATAGTCTGAAACCCTCACCTGAGAATAAACATTTGTTTGGCGATAGCATCATCAAGAGAGGCGAATGCTCAGAGGCTGAGAACTACGATTTCTTTCCCCAGGGGAGAGGCGATCTGGCCTCTTCGCGAGGTGATAATGACAGAGAGGGAATTTAATGCTGAACATGTCTAGGAGGTACTGGGAGTTGCCCTGAAGCTGTGCTGAGGAAACGAGAAGCATGGAGACATTAACCATATCCGTGTAATCCAAATACAACAAGCATTTCAAGGAGGTGCTGACAGTGCCGACCCCGCCGAGCAGCAGTCTGGAGACACCGCGGCGAGCTCACGCCTGGGGCTCCGTGGAGATCGGGCCCCAGAACGCCCGTCTGCACAGATGCTCGGAGCTGAAGTCACCTAAGAGCTCGCATTTTCAAAGGGCTGGTCAGCACAAGAGTCAGCGCTGATGAGAGACAGCGGTGTGGGCTCAGTTCCAGCTGAGGAGGTAACTTTTGATACTTGCAAGACTGGAACCTTGACCGCACAGAAGGCCAAGCAACAGAAACCTGACATTAGCTAATGTTTTCATCCACAGGCCACTGGGCCACACCTTCCGGGGTCCAAGGAAAGCAGAGAGGAAGGCAAGCATGAAAACTGAGCCGGGGCGAGATGGCAAAAATGCCTTTCTTGTGGTTTACAGAGAAAACGAAACACTGTCCCAGAGAGCATCAATAAACTAATGCTGGAAGAAGGCTCCCTTCCTGGGCTCATTCGATGGAACTCCCTCAGCTATGCAGATGTCCTGTGGGCCTGAGGCAGAGCTCAAGGAGAAACGGCAAGGTAGAGGGTGAGGGAGAGAGAGAGAAAAAGGCACCAAGAAACAGTATCGCTGGGTAAATCTTCCATCCGAAGGGTTTAGGAGCTGCTCACTCAGCCCAGAAAGAAAAGCCAGCTGATCCTTGAATGGAAGAAGAAAAAAAAATATCCTTTAAAGTAGGAGTCCACGAATTCAACCGTTCTGGGGTCTCTAGTCAGAAGCAGCCATGTGTGACAATCCACTAAAGTAAAGATATTTGAGAAAAATATACCTACACAGCCATATACAGGGGTGGGCAAAAGTCTGTTTACAGTTGTGAGTACACGAGTTTATTCTTGTATTATTATTTATTAATTACTGTATTATTTATTTGTATCATGTAAATAAACTTTTGCCCACCCCTGTAAACCAATGTATATGTTTTCATACATGTACTCACAGCGACATGGCAATAATCCAGGGTGTGTTCGTATTACCACTTTTCACATCTCTGTTACAGAGAAAACCAGTCCTGGCTCCACTACCTTTCAGTTCTAAAGTCAAGCACCTGTTCTCAGACTGTCTTTGCATCTGCACCAGCCTCACTCGGTCTCCGCTGAGCGTGTGGTTAGCAAAGACCCAGGAGCGGCCCACACTCTGCACACTCACACCTTTAATTAAAGCAAGGGGTCTTCACTGGGATACATTTTCCTTCCCCAAGGAGTCAGCGCAGAGTTTTGTCCCATCAAATTGCTCATTTATCTTCTGTTGCAGTGGATACTTAGTGGTTTTTCATATTTAACCAGCAAAACACGTGTAAAGCGAAATAATTTCGATCGGAGCACAACTGACTCAACCATGGGGAACACAAAACACAAAACACTGTAACCTGGTCCTTTACAGGGCAGGAGGGCTGCCTGCACGTGGATCCTTAGTTCCCGAGGTGTGCAGAATCTCAGAGCTGAATGAGATTCGGGTGCCCCCCCATGGCAGGTGCACCTGGCCAGAGTGTGCCACCTCCCCTCCCAGGTGGGTCCTGCCTTGCTGCAAAGGACAGGGCCCTGGGTTCCCGACTGCGGCCCCCGCAGAAGTGGACTTACCCACAGGGAGACACCTGAGCAGGGCTGACCAGAGGGAAAACAATCATGACTCCAAAATCAGACAAGTACTTTTCAACTTTAAAAGATCTGACATAAGAATGGGAGACTTCCCTTCTCCCTGGCCTTCCTTCCAGCTGACGTACCGTTTTATTGTTTTACTTTGGGGTAAGAGAGTTAATCTTTCTGTGTCTGCTTACCAAATGAAAAACTGCCTAAATGTATTTTTCCCTAAGTCCCAGTGGCCTGTGTAGAGGAAGATATAATGAATATAAGACAGCGTTGAGCTCTTTGGATGGAAGACACTAGATGAAGCATTATGATAATAATTACTGTTACTGACAACCATTAATTCGGACCCCCAGGAGTTATAATCTGTTCTGCTCCTCTGCTGACTTATCTTAATTACCATTACTATGATTTTAAATGTTTTGGATGTGCACTCACTCTACATTTCTCCATTTGGCAAGAATGCCACATATCCATTAATTTAAAAAAGAGCAATAGCTCCGGACATCAATAATTCTCTCCATCTCCAATATTACTTTATAAATAAGCTTTTATGGAATAAAATTAACACCAATCTTTTCCAATTAACTAAGACTTCAGCCTTAATCCATGCTCCGTAAAATGGAGAGCTGGAATTTAAGGACAAAAATCCACAATCCTTTACACAAATGGAGCTCAAAGACCAATATAATTGAGTAAAGCATTCAAAAATAAGGAGTGTTAGAGCTTTACAATTTTCTCTGGTCTTTGGATCATCATTTATAGCACCCGGCCGACTCTGGCTATTGCTGACAACAACCTTGAAGAGGTGAAATGTGTTCTGTGTTGTCCCTGCATCTCTCCCCTCAACCCCAACCCCGAGTCACAGACACGATGAGACCCTGCTGGGCAGATAGCAGCGAGCTCTTACCTGAACATGACGGGCAGCACTGTCCTGGACGGATGGTGGGGCTGCCACAGGCGGGCACCGGGCAGGTGATCAGAGCACACATCTCCCGGCCATTGTGACAGTAGCACTCCCGGCACCCATCATGCCAGCTCTCCTCATTTTTATGGTGATGGCCATCCATGGACAGACATGTGCCTGACAGGGCAGGCGAGCTGGGTGATGTGGGGACCTCTGCAGACAGAAGGGAGCCTTGGTAAATAAAGACACAAGAGGAACAGCCTGCAGTGTCCTCACAGATAATGCTACCCAGCTACCCAAAGTCACGTCTACAAAGGACAGTTCACTCAGGAAAAGAATTTAAGTTAATATGCTTGCAATGTTGAAAATAGAAAAAACCTGCAAAGCATATAGATCTCCTGTTGGTGGCATTGTAGTGACTTTTACTCCTTTCACCTAACTTCATTTTTATACAATAAACAAGCACTGATTTCACAGCAAGTGTGGCCTATGTTTAACATGCGCAGAATAATCGCTCTGGAAGTCGTCCAGTGGGGAAATCCTGGGCCCCTGGCACAATTAAAGCGGTGGCTGGATTTTTGTTTATTCTGACGTCGTAAAACACCACCACGGTGATAACAGTCCAACTCTGATGAAACACAGAACAGACTGAGGGGTCGTTCACTGCTTCACCTGCGGATCATGCTGACACCTTGGACAGTGGGGGGGCAGCTGGGCGGAGCTGGGGCGAGGGCAGGGAGGTGCGCAGCGAGATGCTCAGGCGGCTGCAGGACCACCCGGAGTGGGAGGGAGCCCCACACCAAAGAAACGGGGGTGTGTGCCTATCCACCGCAGGCTGGCAGGAGGCTAAGCTCTCATGGGAACAGTGTTGCCAGGAAGCAGCCATGCCCGCCTCCGGGGCTCTGAAAGGGGAGCTCTGCTGTCTGAACTGCACCACCCACTGCCAGGCAGAGGGAGCCACGCAGAAGGGAAAGGCGCTCGAGGCTAAAGTCCCGGGACAAGCAAAACTGAAGAGCTAAGCAGCGATTCACTCGGTCAGTGTGCTTGTCCATTATATGCTCCCTTTAAATTCCATGGTGAGTGTTTACTAAGAGGATAGGAAAAGGGGTGGTCCCACCGAGGGGGACAGTCTGTGTCAGAGCAGACAGCCATCGCCGCAACGGTTCCACTGACAAGACGCCCCTCTGTCCCTGCTGCTGTGCCCGGGCTGTTGGTGGGGGTCCCCCACTCGCACTCACCTCTGCACTTGCAGGTGACACAGCCATGGCTGTCCTTCTGGAAGCCCAAGGAGCAGTTTTTACTGCATGGGAGCTCTGGGCACTTCCTACAGCGACAGACGTCACAGCCGTGCTTATTCTTCCTGGGTAATTAAAATTTTTGCCAGAGATCAGAAAAATCCATAAGTTTGAAATGCTGCCCAGGCACTCAGACCGAGGGTCACTGAAGCGATCCTGCCATCAGGCGGGAGGACGTGGCTTTTGCTCTCGAAAGCTCCTGCGGTGGCGTGTAATTAGCTCCCCGTGGCCAGGACCGCCCCCCGCCCACGGCCACGGCCCTCCTGTGACCACGTTTCTGAGAAATTTCAGTAACATTTTAATGAGGTATCTGCTGGCACTGATAGAAGGTGGAAGGAGTTAAGGGTCCATGGAGCTGAACAAAGAGGAGGAGCCCCGAGAGGTCCCGCAGTCCCCTCGTTCCTTAGAAAAGAGCGTCAACCGCAAGGTGCTCCAGCCACGGGGTGTGACAGGCCTACGGGCAAAGGAAGGAGGTCGGGTAAACTGTTCCTCCTCTAATGAGCCAGGGCGCCTCAGTTTTGTGCTGGCTGGAAAGATGATATTAAATAAGGAAGTGTATGTTTATAAATACTATCGCGGTGGGGATTTCTCTGGACAAAAATATTCTTACCAACAATTTTTTTTTCCTTTTTCTGAAAAAGAGAAAGACACTGCCTGTTACAAAAGCAGCTCCCCCACCTTCCTTGCTTTCTGCCCACTGGCTGAGGCCTGGGTCCTCTCAGGCTCTACAGGGCTTGGACTTACTCTGTTTACCCTCAGCTTTCGCCCCAATTAGCCCTAAGTGGCAATAGTGGTGTTCAAGAAAGAAAGAAAAAATCCCTGTGTTTTCTCATCTTGGGCAAATGAAGGGGCTCTGAAAGAAGACAGCCCCGTGGGAAAACCGTGGTGTACCACTCGGTGTACCACTGCCAAGGGACAATTAAACTACGACGTGCTAGGTGAAACGGTCCGCTGTTTCCTTTCACACACTGAGAATGAAGAATTAAATTAAATGGATTATTCACGCTCATGCCACATGCTGTGTCATTTTCAAGACCTCTCAAGGCTCTGGCTGACTGCGTGGTTTTTCACTCTCACGCGCCCCTCCCTGCTGTGTACACGGGCCCACAGGAGCAGTCCCCTCCGCAGGTGACGCAGGAGCAGCCGCCTGCCCGCGTCCTGACGCCCCCACATGGTGTCCGGCCAGGACCGCTCCTCCAGAGGCTGTCCTTGAAAACCAGCTAATGCTCTGGCCGGTGCATTTGTCTACTGCCATCAACTTGGTCCTCGAGTGTGTGTAGGGACAAGAATACAAAGTGCCACCTGAAATCCTCTGCGGGATTTCTCCCCAAGAGGAAGGCTGGACCTGAGCGCAGCCTCCCTCAGAACTGTCCTCATGCTGCAGCGGGGCTGCGGCCACTGTCACGATGATGCTTCATTCTGCACGAGCAGCTAAGCTAGGAAATACCTACTCTATTCCTAGTACTGTATTCATATTTTAGGATTAAGGACAGTGATGATTAGTTTACTTGGGAAATTTTTAAGACTAGTGTTCCCAACTTACGCAATTAAAATTAGAATTAAGATTCCCCACCTCCTTGCTAAACCAGAATTTCCAAGAAGAATAAAAATGACGCCTTTAATAAGATGGGCAAGATATGATGGGTCTAAGTCCCTTATTAATAGTAGCACTATATAAATATATCAAACTGAAACAGCAGAAAGATTAAACTGGAAGGGACCCGAGGGAAGAATGATAAAGTAATATTCTGAAAGGTAATTTTTAAAGGGGCCAACTTGATATAAAGGCAGAAACGGATGCCAACGCAGACACTGGAGAACAAACATGAAATGTCTATTTCCCCGCCCTGGAATAATCTGATTTCCTGAGGACTGACGCAATCAAAAGTATTTGAAAATACAAGTCATGATCCTTATCTTCAAGAAAATTCACAAAATCTACAGCCACGTAAAGAGAAAATATATTATGAACTGCAGACAAGCACCAAGGTAAGATATGGAGGTGTGGCAGGTAAGGATGCTCAGTGTTGCAAGCGGGTTCCTGGCAGCTGATCTTCAGAAGGGAGTCAGTAAGTTAGTTATCGCAAAGCCCCCGGGGCAGCCGTGAAAGGGCCATTAGCACATTTACAACCCTGAGACCTCGGGACAGTTCCATTTCCCCCGCAGCGTCCAAGGGCTCCTGTTATGGAGAAATCACAGAATAGGCCCCAAGGGCAGTGTCGTAACAGGGCTCTGGCCCATCTTCAGAAAAGAGAGAGTAAAACTGACTCTCGGCTGTGGAGACAACCCCCTGCCCCTCCTCCGGATTCACCTGCGACGGCAGAGAGATTCTGGACTCGGTACATCACCCGTTCATTCCCAAACAGAACAGCTGACAAGCAGGCACAGCCGTCTCCCCAAGTTACAGGCGGTTAGGAACAGCGCTTCTGAACGCAGAGATACGTACAGGTATCCGAATGGACAGTACTTGTCACAGGTTACGGGTCGGCACTTCTTGGGCCGGGGCCGGCACCGACAGATCTCGCAGTTGTGGGCGTCAGTCAGGAACCCGAAGGGACAGTCCAGCGTGCAGCCTCGCTTGAGGCCGGCGCACAGCTCCTCCCCTGTGAAGACACAGGGACAGATGTCACCCCCCCTGCCATCCCACCCCGCGTGTACATGTCTCAGCTCCCCACAGCCGTGGGGATGGCGGGAATCCAGAGACGGAGCTAGTTCACGGTCATCGCAACGTAACTCCAAGCTTTGGGACGAATATACAAAATAAAGCCCGACCCTGAAAACTAGGTTTCTCACCTGTACTCTAATCGGGTGCTGGGGAGCAGGCTGATAACATGCTGACTGTGGCGCAAAAAAAAAAAACTGAGTGAAATTTCTCATGAAACTTGTTCTTCTTGGTCACCTCCAAACTACTGACTACCATTTATGGATAAAATGTGAGAATTAGAAATTTACGCCTAAAATTTCATTATATATTTTGTTTCTACCGCGTGACGGTAATAATGCATGTTCTTAAGTATTCACACACATTTACTCTTACAAGTTTTAGATGTTATCATATAATCCTGCATATTCTACATTGAAGTGTAAAGGGTTTCTTACCCTTTCTTTAAAAAGAACACCTCTTACGATACGACAGGAAGTATTTCATGAAGCTATTTTTTTTGTCTACTGCTGACAAATATCCAGGTAGTTGGATGCACTTAGCGAAATGACTAAAATATTTATGTGCCAAAGGAATATCTAGATTTATGTTTAACTATCCACTGCCTGAAATGTTCACAGTGCCCCCTTTTGGTTGGTTTTTAACTTATTAGTTTAGAAGGGGGGAAAAGGAGCAATGGTGACTGGTAGAAGAAACTACTAGAGCTATTAGCTTAACAGAAGTCTTCTAAAAAAGATTTTAAAAGGTGTGATACAGGAATTAACAGCATAATACAGAGAATAAAAAGGTTAAGGGAAAAAGCACGCTTGGTGATGGAACGAAAGCAAGTTGGGACTTGTCTAAATTAATGGCACAATTTGACAGGCAATCAAATTCTGACGGCAAAAGCATGGCGATGTTTGATTACTGCTCTGCGTGGATTAGTAGGATAGGGAGCAGAGACCATTTTTGTTGAAATAATAAATTAATCTTTATTGCATCTGGACACCCTTTGAGCAGACATATTATAAATAATGCATGCGTTACTAGGAAAAACAGAACACATTAGTCTGTTCCACACACAAATCTTCCAATCTAAAATTAAACCTCAGCTACAATTAATAGGCGAAATGAGCTCATGTTTTACATAAATATTTTAAGATAGCATCTTTCACGAGTCTTAGCTGCGATACACAAATCTTTAATTGGCTATCTTTTAAAAAGGAAAATGTGATTTATGGTATAATTTTCTACTTTGTCATTATAGTAAACCGTTCATTACATGTATTTAATACAACATCGTAGGTCTGTATTACACTGTGAAACAACTAATTAGTAATTTGCATCCTTAAAAGCCAAATTCTAAATGTCTCACTTAAAAATTTGCAATTATATAACCTGAAAGGCCATCGTTTCTCAACTCTCTCCCATTACAAAGGGCATGGACAGGAGGGAGAAGGTGTCACAGCCACACTTCTTTCCCTGACACTGAGATCAAGTTGCGAGCCCATTTTTCTAATTTGTTACAAGAATTTTTAAGTCACACCACCAAGCAGGTTATCTTGGGCAACAGATGAATTAAAAACACTCTGAGAACTTCCCAGTCAGAATCCCTGGGCATTAAATTCCTTTGAACTTTGGAGTCTGGTCACCTTTGTGCCTTTAGTTTCTTACTGCTTTAAAAAAGAAGTTTTTCCTTAGACCTTAATCTAGAATGGGCTTCACCCTTAAAGAAAACTGTTGCATCAACAAGTTTAAAAATTTTGATAAAATCTAATTTTGTCTTTAAATATCTCTTGCTTTGCAATGGGAGAGAATTTCAAGCAAAGGCTGCTATTCAAACATAAATGGGCAGTAGGCTGGAGCTGCCACCGAGGGCCAGGCGCTCCGGGGCGGCCCTGCCTGCTCACCGGCGTGCTATGGTCTGGGCCCATCTCCACTCTGCTCCCCCACAGGAGGGGGCTCTAGGATCGGGCCCTATTTTCTTTATTTACACAGGCCAGGTGCTATCAAGGTGTTCAGCATGGAGTGAGTGTTCAGCATGTACTTGCACGACGAACCAAGCAATCAATGCTCTCGTTATTGACTCCTCCACTCTCATCCACGGCCATAGTCACAGAAAAATAACAGGATCCAAACACTTACTTTAATAGTATTGAAAATTTCCAAAATACTGGCACTTGTGAAAACATCTCAAAATATCATCTTCTAGCTCAGAAACACAGAACCTTAAAGTCTGACTGTAAGGCAGTCCTAGATCCATGTATTAATTCCAGACTTTTAAAAAGAGAAATATACCTTCACGGCAAACATTTACATGAAGAAGCAAAATAAGCAGATTAGAAGCATCTTCTTTATTCACAGATGGGTGGGGGGTTGTAAGTTTGTTTAAAAAGCTTCAGTACCTCACTTGAGGCAACCACAGGAAGAATGGTGGCTTTGTGTTCATAATTTTTCAGCATTATGACTTCACTGTGATCCATAAATGCTCTCTAATCCATAGGGGGAAATTACCAGGGAGGGGAAAGTTATAAATCACAGCAAAGTACAGGGCCTGTGCACTCTGGCTGGTCAATAGCAGCTACGTAATAAAACTCTGTTTACTCGGGAGAAAAAGAGATGTTTGCTCCCAGGGTCAAGAAGTGGCCCAACTGCAGGAAGCATCATTCACACTTTATTATAAGTGAATACCTTGTAACTTGCACAGAGAACACAGCCTGACGGTGCCCCTAGAGTTCTGCTACACTTCTCTGCTACATACTTCACACTCGGTACTGGCAATTCCCATCAACCCGCTAGACCAGTAAGGAACACCAGAAAGTTCCCGAAACTATTACAGAAATGCAACGCTGTCCGTGGGCGTCCCAACTGTGGCCCTGATTAAGTGTTGGCTCAGGGTTACAAACAAATAAAATGAGGAGCCCGCCTCCCTATACTTGATGCTGCAACCTTCTATAGGTGCCTGATTCACATACACAGTCCATGAAAAACACGAAGGCTTTTTCTCCCTGCTACCATTAATTTTCTTTGTCTGCATCTGTTTCTAGAAGAAAACATTATTAGTTCCTAGACTTACAGAATGTTAAAAGTGGAGAAATTACAAATAACCCAGCCAAATCCACGTGATTTAAAGATGTAGAAAATAATGCCGAACGATGAATGGCATTTAATCCATAGAGCTGTCACGGCATGTAGTTCACATAGTAAGCTGAAGTGTGCTACGTCCGTGTGATAGCAATAAACGTTTCTGGTTAAAAAGTAATGCTATTAATAGCTTGTGCCAATGCTGGTAGGTTTTATTAGTAATCACATTTTCCTTTATTCTAAATATGTCCTCGAGAAACTGAGTCGGGTAATTTAAATTTCTCTGTGTGCACTCGATGCATTAATTTGCTTAGTGTTGTTATAAGACTGGTATCTGTTTTAGGTCCAAACAAAAGAATCCTCTGTCATGCCTTCCACGTACTCTGAAGGGCATGTTCCTACTGGGGTTTGATTTCAATCTTAAAAGTAACTGTCTATAATATGCTTGATTATGCTGCAATATCATTATAACCTATTAGCATATTATCAATATTACCAATGGTAGTCAAGACAACCATTTCAATCTTGTTCATATCCCTAGTGCTTGGCATATAGCAGGCACTCAAATAATGCTAGATAATGGAAGAAAAAAAAATGAATGTGTAAACAACAAACCAACAGACAGGACAGAAATATTTATTCGGTGCTTGCCTAACTCTAGGAAATCTTGATGCCAGCAGCCTATATAGACAAGGCATAGTCCCTTACAGAAAACAACAGAGGTATCAATGGTTAGGACCACTGCCTGTGAAACAGGCTTCTGGTGGGATGCAGAAAAATAACATATGGGATTGAAATTTAGATAAAATAAGTACTTATCAGGTAGCTGCAATGGGAAGAACAACACACTTATGCCATCCTTCCCTATAAGAAACTTCCTTTTTTCCCTAAAGATGGGTAAAAGAGAACGAGAATATTTGAGGGTTAAAAAGGAAAGGTGAAGGGAAGCTGTCTGTGTGATGCCCTCAGAGGACAGGAAGAAGCGAAGGCCGGCTGGTGTTGAACGAAGGAGGGGGGAGCTGGGGGATCTCCACGTCCACTCGCTCGGGCTGACTCAGAAATGGATGTTATACAACAGCTATCGTGGAGAGTAAACAATTACCTACGTCGGTGAGTAACGCGAGCACTGCATGCACTCATTTACTTAGTCCTCAAAATTACCCATTAGTTAGATATTATTATTGCCCTTTACAGATACAGAGGACGCAGAGGCCTGGAGAAGCAAAGCCACTTGCTGTGACCACCCAGAGGCAGGCAGGTCTCATGCCAGAGCCTGGGGGAGAGCTGGGTACACAACCAAGAGAATCTGACAACCAAGGATCTGGCAGTTAGGTTTAATCTGACTCACCTCCAAAGGTGTGGCTTTCAAACATGTCCAAAGATCAGGGCTGCTGCTGGGAGGGGGGAGCAGAAGGCTCTACGACTAGACTTCCGATGCTCAGGTCAAACTGACAAATTCCACTTGGTGTTTAATTCCGTTTTTAGGGATACAGTGGCAGTGAGTGAGATGGCAAAAGACTAGCCCAGGTTGAGAATCTCCGGGTGAGGAAATGGCTACATGGCCAGAATGGCGAGTCCTCAGGGGGGATTTCAGACAAGAAAGATGTCCAATGGCAGCCCTGGTCCTGGGGATCCCTGCTCATTCACAGACCAACATCTGCTGAGTGCTGAGTGCCGAGCGTGGGCCTGGGAGACGGGCCAGTTACTGCCCTACTCTGGCGTCAACAAGGTCCTGGACCCCCTACAGGGCCAAAGCGTCCTATTAATAGAATGCACTTTTGTAAGTTATAGTATTTGGCTTGAAATGCTACTTTATTAGTGTGTTGGATACAGATTTTTTTGCCTAGGGCATGCCTTTCATTTATTCGTTGCTATGGCATCAACATCTACGACAGTACCTGGAACTCAGCAGGTGCTTGTCTAGACCAGCAAAGGAAGAAAGAAGGGAGGAGGGAGGGAAGGAAGACTAGACAGCTCTACAAACAGGTAAAATCTGCAAAGAATGAATGGCTAATAAAAATTTACCTGTAAAAAAAAATTGACAAAATTCAACAGTCTCCCGTACATCTTTCTTTCTACGTGTTAAAGAAATGGAGGTGCAGTCGGGTAGTATCCACAGATATTCCCTCTATAAAGCCAGAATGTGGCACTAACCCAAAGGCTGGCGAGCAGAATTCTCCCAATAGCCTCAATCTGCAAAAAGCCGGTAACATGTTTTTGACTGGCTTTGATGACAACTGAGGGAAACTGTTCCTTTGGACTCAACTACAAAGGGCTCATTGTGGAGTGGCAGGGGTCTTACGTCAACACGACTGTGGGGACAAACAGTTCCTCACAGCAAAGCCCAGATGAAGGTGGTAGGTGGGGTGAGATTAAGCACAATGACTCGAAAAGTTCAGAAAAAAACGTAGGTGCCCTCCCAGGATCAGAAAGGATGTGTCCTCAAGAGCGATAAGAAGGATTAAAATATAAAGGCTTCAGGATACAATCACTAATTATCTTGCTGTCAAAAACCAAAGCTGGCCATTTAAGTAAACAAACGCGTCTGCCAAGGCGGCTCCCTGATGAATCGGGCTTCCAATCAGAGCCGTGACGGGCAGAGAGGTGGTGACCGGGCTGTCTCCTCGGGACAGCAGCGGCCGCAGGAGGGCAGGACGCCCCGATGGCTGGAGGCTGATAGGAAACTTAAAGGTGGCAACACCCACAGTCACAACAAGAGTTTTATAAACCATTTTAGCACCAACTTCCTCAGGCTGATAGTGTGATGACACATGTAACTAAGAAAACCGAAGTACTCAGCTCCTATTTTGTATCTGAATATCAAAATACTCTTACAACAGAAAGCATCAAACGATAAAGGTGCAGAGGAACAGAAAGCCCAGGATGCCGGGTCAACCAGAAGGTGAGCACCTGTCTGCACCGAGAGAGTCCAGACTCTGAGCCCGGGATAATTACACCCGAGGCTCACGGGAACCTTATTTTAGAAGCACTGTCTATGTTTAGAGAGATCGAGTGAGTGGAGAGAGGCTTCAGAAAACAAAAGGAGCCAAAGGTCAGTTAAAAAAAGACAAAGGTTCTAAAACTGCAGAAACTAAGCTAGACATTCACAATGGAAAACTCTGCAGCAAGAACTGTTAAATGTGAGGTTTATGACATTTAGGAAAGAAAGCCGTGTCCACCAGGAGCCAGCCGGCGTAGGATCGTGAAGAGCAAGACGGGCCCCCACTAACTCCATTTTATGGTTAAAATGGGGTTCCCAGCAAAGGGACGCTTCAAATCCCACGGTTCTGATTTCAGGTAAGATCCAGGTCACCTGTTTCGAGACTTCGGTGTGGAGATGGAGGTGGCATGCTGTTAGCTGACCGATCCCATAGCAACAGTGAGAATTAGGGTCCTTTGTCGTCTGGCAGGAAGGTGATCAGAGCTCCAGGAATCTGTCCTTTGTCCTGTACAACTTAATTTTGGTTCAACGTTTTGAATGAGGACATGGAAGCTGCGCTTATTTAATACTAGCTGGAGCCAGAGGTAAGGTGTTAGAGCACATTAACGAGATTAAAAAATATCCCAACTAGCTGGGAAACCGTTTGAAACTCTCAGGATAATTTCTTGTTAAATGTGGTGCTATATTTATGTCATTTAAAAAAAAAATCAAATGCCTAACAGCAGCTGATGTAAAAAAAATGCACCTAGTGGTTCTAGCTGCTTACAAACTCAGCATGAGCAACAGGGCTAATTCGAAGAGCTAAGTTAGGCCGCCTGCTAGGACTGCACTGATCAGACCAGATTCTGGAGTATCTGTCTGTTTCTGGGCCACACATTTACACAAGGATAAGGACCTACTCTAAGTGTGTCAACGATGGAAAGGACCAAAAAAGGTCTAGAAACTGCATCACCTGGGGAATGAATGGCTCAGGGAACTGAAGGTATTTATTTTGGTAGAATTAGGGGAATTCAAAATCGTTTTAAATGTGAAGGGAGGTCAGCGTGTGTGTGGAAGAAATGTAATAGACTCTATCAAGTTTCAGAGGTCGTGGCTCGAGGACACGACTGGCATCCACATGGAGGGGAGCTGGGGTCAACACAGTGAAGCACAGTCTCAGGATTATGACTGCCATCCACGGAATGTGACACCCTCTGTGTGGGTGACCTCCCTGTCAACTGGGTGACCCCAGCAAGGTTATGTTAGAGACAGAGCCCAAGGGGTGGTTAGAAAGACATACTTAGAGCTCTGAGGGCTGTACCCAGGATGCAGCTGGGCATCGAGGAGCATCTGACGACAGAAATAAAGACGAAAACCAGAATAAAGCAGCAGCCACCCCCCCCACCCCCCCCCGGAAATGACTGTGTATTTGTGTTTAGCACCAACTTTCCCTTCTTTCAGGTTGCTAAGAGAATGTCATGAACAGGAATGCAAAGGACAGTCAATCACATAATAGGCCTCGACAATACCACACGAGGCTCGGAAAAAACCACCTGTCTTCTGCGTACTTACTGCTTTTGCACTGACAAGTTCGACAGCCACTGTGGTCAAGCTTGAAACCGTAAATACAGTCCTTCTCGGTCAGGCTGCAGTTGGCTAGCTCCCCGCACGCCGGCGGATCGATTGTGATGTAGGTGGGCTCTATTCATGAAAAGAGAGGAGAAAAGTCAGGGAAACATATGATTATCTCTCAGTTGCTATTCAGTCTTTGAAATTCCACGCTGCAGCAAGTTACAAAAGACTAATCAATTTTCGTCAAATCCTGAACTTTCAGACTTTCATAATGTCTTTTTTTTTTTAAATTGAATTTACTGAGGTAACATTGGTTCACAAAACCAAACAGGTTTGAAGTGTACAACTCAGTAAAACATCACAATGCCTTTAACCCCTGAAAAAAACCTTTTTATTTAGATTTCTGATAATCCAAAAGCTCTACTTCTTTACGTCTGAGCGACTTGCGCTTTCCACACACTATGGAAAGCAGACAAGAGAGGCCAAGGTGAACTCCGCTTAAATTGTTAACTGTTCCTCTATTTCTTCCTGATGTTTTCTGAGTTTACTGTTTATAATAATCAGACACCCTCCCAATTATCAATCATCTCTCCATTTTGTAACATTTCTGAAATGTCAGCATTTTTTTTTTCAGGTTAATAAACCAGAGATGTTTCTGAGACTAGTTTGAAACATGTAGATTTCTTTCATCTTTTATGTATCAGTCCTTCAACTATTACAGATGGGACAATGGGTAACAGACTGAAGCTTATACTCAGGGCCCAGGGCTTACGGGCGTGGCAGGGTGAGACGCAGGCGTTTGGGAAGGAGAGTGAGCAGCCACCTGGGAAGAGATGCACAGGAAAAACCAAGGCCGGGTGACGCTTCACCTTCCCTACCACGCCAGTAATAAAGAATTGTTCTGGGCAATAAGAATAAAGTGTATTATGCGTCTATAATAATGTTTGCAGCGCTCTTCATGAATGCCTTCAAGCTTCATCACACTCCAATGAGAAGGGTGCCGTCATTAGCCCCATTTCACAGATGAGAAAACCTGGTGCACTGATTTGTCCAAGGTCACAGAGTGAGTAAGTGGTGGATCCAAGAATCAAACCCAGGCATTCTGGCCCCAAGGTCACCCTCTGAGCTTCTGTGCAATACACAGTTCATTGCAATGGTTCCCGTTTCGCATTGAGAGGGACAGTTTATGTAATGCCAGATGGTGGTTAGAGTGTTGTCAAAGGGAACAGAGACACTGACATATTTATGTAGCCTCTGTTCAACCCAAAGATACTATGAACGTCTTCAGTGTAAGCTGGCTCTCACAATATTTTGTGAAGAGCTAAGTACAGAATGTCTCTACCTATGCTTTCACAAGTGGAAAATACGAAGTGCAAGGAGGGTAACTGGCTTATCTAAGTTTACATAGCAACCCAGTAGCAGGCTGGGCACAGAACAGAACAAGAGGTTCCTGACCTCCCGCCCGACACGCTATCCATTAGTCCACACTGTCTTCTCAAGTTTCATCTCCGGTTACCATGGAAGAGAGTCCAAAATAAGTGTTTCAGCTGCCACTGCTAAGATCCAGAATTCTACATTTTCATCCACCGTCTAAAAGGGGCCAGTGGCCCGGCTGGGCGTGGCTCAGCGGTTGAGCGTCGACCTAGGATCCAGGCGATCAGGGTTCGATACCCGGTCAGGGCACATGCCCGGGTTGCAAGCTTGATCAATGACTCTCTTATCATTGATGTTTCTCTCTCTCCCCCCGTCCTTTCCTCTCTCTGAAATCAATAAAGATATATTTAAAAAATAAATAAATAAATAAAATAAAAAAATAAAAGGGGCCAGTAATTCAACAGGTAGGAGGCAACCGTAACTTTCTAAAGGGATGCTTTGCTCAGCACCCTCCCCGTGGAAATGCGATTGAAGAGTATGGCACATGCTCTATTTTTATTACAGCGCATTTTGCAGAACATCTCCCTGACATTTTTATATAAACTTTCCATTGCTGTCAAGTTTCTAATTTCCTTCCACGACTAAAGCATGCTTTCTGACAGATAGCTGTAAACACCAAAACGCAGCTTAAGTTTCGGCAAGGTTTAAGACAACAGCGGACTAAACACAGTAATGCTGCTTCCCCACGACGTTCTCTTAAAAATGACCATAAACGCATTTGGCTTTGAAACCTGTGTAGTTTTTTCTTTTATCACTGTGCTTACTATTAGCCACCCCCAATAATGATGCTGCTTCAGCCTTTCCCACAAGACTGCCAGTGTTTAGTCTAAATTATCATAACCACAAACACAAGAGCGAGCAGAGGGCCCGCACGCTTAAGGAAACCACGCCCGTGACCCACCGAGGAGGGAGTCGGGGCCGCTCGGCAGGGTGCTCGGCCGCCGCGGCGATTTCACTCGCGCACCACCCGCCCGCTCAGTCGGGGCGCCCACCTCTTCTCCCTTAGGGTGTCAAATGAAAATGAAACAGCCAACACAATAGCCGGCTGGTGTGAATGAATCAAAAGTATACCTATTTTTTTGTTAGATCAGCAAAAACCATACTTTTTGGTGTGCTGCAGAACTTCAGTAATGTCTGTGTGCCGGGAGACCGAGAGGCGGAAAGTCGCTGCTCCGGAGAGTTACGGGGCGAGGACAAGGGCTGGGTCTGCCCGCCCAGCGCCTGAGCAAGCGGCTCATCCACACAGACCAAAGCCTCGTATTCGTCACTGGCATTTAGGTTTATATTCTGGCCTTCAGAAAATGTATTATGGAGAAATACGTATCTGGGCAGATGACACTGACACTGAAAATTCGTAATAATCACAGGGTGGTATGGAATTTTACTTTCAGCGAATTTCAGGGATTTAAGAGAATTCAAAGTGATGTATACGCTATTGTGGGCACATACTACGATTATTGGATGGGATCAGGGTTGTGATCTGTGGCTAGAAAGAAAAAGGAAAAATTGGTTGCTTGAGGATCAGAACCTCGACACTGATGCGGACAGTCCCACGTTTTATCCACACAGCTACGCCAGCCAGGTACACAGGCCCAGACGCCCGGCAAGCACACAGTTCTCCAGAGAGGAAATCATTCGGTGTTTCCCTACAACGTTCAGGATAACACCTCTTGCTCAGTTTAACAAGTGAAAAAGAAATACACAGAAGGGCTGTTTAGTAGATGCTGGTCCTACAATGCTGTTTTAGGTAAAGCAAGTCCTACTGGATGCCCTCTGGGCCTCAGATGATGTGGCAGAACGCAAGAAGCAAAATATCATTCAGGGCCTCTAAAATTAGTATTTCCCCATTCACTTATGGTGCGTGCACATTAGATGAAAGAAATTGGGAAGTATATGCATTTCAAATTATGACTCCCTCAATATTTAATATTAAAAGAAAGAAAACTCAACAAAACTCAAAACTCAACATTTACTCATGAAAATTGTCAATTTGCCTTGGAACTATTCAGTGTCCCCTCAACAGATTAGGCCAAACACAACAACACTCATTGTGACATTAAATCTAGACAGAACTCTAAATTAAAAAACAAACCACACGTTAACACTAGTTATTATATTTAACAAGTAAGTATTGCTTTCCTTTTCAAATACAAACTGGAGTGAATGTTAAAAGCCTCTGGAGGGTGATGACACACATGCTAGGTTACCTACTGCTGCTGTCCTGTGTCACTGGACTGAGCTGTTGGTGTGTAACAGGCATGGATCCAGGCAAGTGGCTGTCTCCTAGCATTATGTCTGAAGTCATAAATTACATTCTACTTCCTTTCATCATTCTCGCAACATTTAAGTGCTCAGTTTCCTACTGTGTTAGGCCATGTCTATATTAGATTCCAGTAAGAATAATATTATGACAGAAATATGCAACTATATATACATCACCTAGCAAAAATCTGGTATATCATAAAGACATCTGAGTTTGTTTTCAGTCCAAAATATTACCATGTAACTTCAGAAATGGTCCTCTTACTAAAAGTGGGGCAATTTTTTGAGAAAGTGCGATGAAACTAGTGAAATTCAATTTCTTATTCCAAACAATGAACTCCAATGTGAGACACATCTGATACTATCCTGAGTTAGAGCATTTAAAATCAACACTCCATTTACAGTCCTTAAGAGAACAAAATTCTGGGAGGAAACCTATTATTACATTCAACAGCATGAACACATACTGGTTCTTTATTTTATATTTATTTAAGAATTTAGGGAAGAATATTTCTTTCCTATCCCAGGAAGCACAACAAGCCCCCATCAGTAAAAACATATCCAGGAAAACACATTTTTCAAGATTTAGAGTGTGTCAGGTGTGAAGTTTCTAGACCACCACCAATATTTAATATTGATGCTCAAGCATTTCCTAGAAGCGATTTTATCTCCTCAACGGGGATATTAAGGCATGGTGATCACAATTAATTTGGTCAAGAGAATGAAGTTAAAAACCATTATTCTTACTCCAAGGCCACAGCACCAGACTGTAAAATGTATACTTGATTATTTAGGAGGTAAAAATGTGTTAACAAAATATAAATAAGCTTTCTACCTTTTTGTTTCTTATTTTACTTTATGGAAAATTCTCCAAAAAGGAGAAAGGGAAGTAATAAGTTAAAACTCAAGTTCATCCTTTCAAGATACTGACTTAAAGTTTTAATATCAGTCCTACTGTCACATTGGACAGTCTAACAATGTTGGGACAACAGAGCAAAAAAATATATTTTGACACTCAGCTATTTAAAAATGTGTGATACTTATGTTAACAAATATCTAAGTTTCAGATATTTATATAATCAGTTTTTTTATATTTCAGGTAGATGCAGCTTAGATAAAAAAGTTACCAGATGCTTTTACCATGGTGTTCATACGCACTCCTCCGCACTCCTCCGCTGAACTTCTGGTTTTGAATTAAAGCACACAAGGCTCCTCTCATGACCCCGATCATTAACTGCTGGTTATCTCCTGAGAATAATACCAATTATCTCCTGAGAATAACACCGGTTATCTCGGCGGGACTGCGTGAAGCACTCTTTCTGATTAGCAGCCCTGTGGAGCTGAGAGCCCCTGAGCAGCTCTTGAGCAGGATGGGTGACTGTGGGGAGCGCACTGTGGAAGGCGCCCCTCGGGGGCACCCCTGGGTCCGCCTGCAGGGCTGTGAGGGGGGCGAGGGGCTCTGGGCCAGATTCCAGGGCCTCGAGGACGCCGGTTCCCGCACTGGGGCCTGGCCGCGGAGCGGCTGTGCAGCAGCGGCCTGGATTCCTACGGGCCCGCACATACTCACCAAGAGAAGCGTTTCTGGAAAAACCTTACAGAAGGCAAATTTCTAGAAAAAGTAGTTCAGGCAGATACACTCTTCCATTTCATTTCTTTTCAAGTGAAAAAAGTTTCAAGCAGAAAGGGAATAAATGAGGCGCACGCCTGCCTGTCTGACTCGCCTTCCCACCTCTCCTGGGCTTTAGTATCGGCCGGCACCCTGCACACAGCCCTTGCCTGTAAACTCACCAGGCTGCTTGCCTGACTGTCGGAGACTAAGATGAGCAATTATGTTCCTTTCAGACCTGGCTCAGGCACTCTCTTCCTGAAGATTTTGGGGGGGTTCGGGGTAGGGAGTGGGGGCTGGGCTTGGTTAAGCCACGTGAACGTCTCACGAGTGGGAGAATTGCGAAGCTTCACTCACTCTGTACGGCCGAGTGTATCCGGCCTCCCCAGCCCACCGGTTACCAGTAGCCACCCAGGGCAACACTGGAGGGCAAGTTGTCGAGACAGAACAAAGGAGACAGCTTATCTCTTTTATGTCTTCATATGTCACTCTGCTACCACAGATGCTTTTCAAATGTGACCATAACTATCCAGATAACCCTTCGAATAAATCACCCCAACGTCAACACAATCGCAGCCTGGGGAGACAAATACTGTGAAGACAAAATTTTCCCAAATGAAGCTGGAGGAAAATCTCTATTAAAGTAGACAATAAGGAAAAAAAAAAAAAAGTTAAGACACAAAAATTCCCTAACCGGGAAATGGGAATTTCCACGGCATATGAATGTGTGTTTAAGAAAGTCTCATTAAGTCATGGAAAAAGATCCACAGTTGGAGTTTTCAAATTCTTTCAGGCACTACACATTTAGTTACCCTTTTCCCCTTTGTAAATATTTCTCATAACAACACCTACGTCCTTGCAATTTCTAAAGTACTTATCTCAGAGCAGTTTCTTTATTTTAAAATGAATGGTGTGAACATGTTCCCGAGATCTGTATTATTTTACGGTCGGATAGAGGAGCAATCTCGTATTTACTTTAGCCCTATTTATGAACTCTGTGTGCTTTTTCCAAGGACTCTTGGAGGTTGGAGACACTTTCCTTCCTTTACCAATCTCATGTTTAATAGGAAAAGACAGTAGTAGTATGATTCTGAGATTACTATTAAAAGGCCACAAAAAACAAATTAAAGAAAGTTTTTTTTATAGAGAGTGGGATATCTTTTTCCAGGAATTCAGCTTAAGAAGAGTTCACAAAATAATTGGGTTCCAAGAATAATCTGTACCTTTTATATTTGTCTTATGTTTTACATATTTTTGTTCATTTTTACAGGGACTATCTCTTGGTAACCCTTAACTGGAAAAAATGTGCCATACTTATAAGTATGTGTGTGTACATATATTTTAACAGCTATATTCAACTTGGGGGGGGGGTCAGATAGTCAGAATTTGATATCTTAACCCAACACCCTGAGAAATGGCGGAGGGCCAGGGAACAAGGGTCCTCGCATTAGGGACCATGGCTTATTCATATTTTGCACCACCAGCACCTAGCACAGTACTTGGCCCATAGTAATGTTTAAAGAATGAACGAAAAGAAATAAAAGACACCTGTGCACCTACCTGAAGTTAGGGCATGTTTTCTGATGCAGAAGGGCCCCTGCTCAATAGTGTCCCTAACAGACTGAATCTCTAATTTCCTAACGTGGAGGACTGGATAGTACGTTCCTTAGGACCCTCCCACTGCGAAGGCCCTTGCAATAAATGAGATCCACTGATGCCGCACGCTAGACCAGCAGGCTGCTGTGAACCTGATACACTGATAATGGAAACTGAGTGAGATATCCCCAGACCCAGGGAGACCAAACTGAGACACTCAGCTGCCTAACATGGGTTAAACCATGATCTCTAACTTCGGAAGGCACAAAAGTACACAAAGCATCGTAGGTCTCCCTTCAAAATTCTTAACATGAAATCTGACCCGCCCTCCCCCAGATTTCTATTACCTGGAGAATTCACTTCTGTGACTACCTCATTCCTTTACGGTACCAATTAAATAAAGTGTTATTAAAATGGTTCGGAAAATAGCTGGGCACTCACTCAGTTCACCTACCTATCTTGCACTAGATGCAGGATGAGCACTTTTGCCGACTGATCAGCAAACTTACCTCATGATGAAGCGAAGACTGGCAGGAGGGGGAAGAGGGAAGGTTTGGGACCAGAATGAACAAGTGTTGGTGACAGTGGCTCAGTGCCTGGCACACTGGGGGGGGGGGGTTAAGTAGCCCATTCGTTTTACTCACTAGGGATGTGAGTGCTACTGGTCAGGGCCCAGGGGCCAGATGTGACCGCACAGCTGGGAGGAAGGCAAGCGTGAGGACAGAGACGTCTGGGTGCAGCATCCCCTACGTGGGGCAAATAGAACTGGATAAGGGGAAGCAGGCTTTCCCAGAGGTCAAACAGCAAGGTCAAAATTCCAGGCAGATGCTCAGGAAAAGAACCTGGTCAAACGGGAGGCCACGAAAGTTCAAATAACAGCAACTGGGTCTCAGCAATGAGAATGGAGCCAGCAGCAGGAACGGCTTTCGATTGTGAGCCAGGATGATCAGGTGCTTTCATACTCATGGTCTTGTTTTTCTACTCTCCCCGCTCTCACAATGGGGGTCTACAGAGGTGTCAGAAGATCTAGCCTGAATCCCTGCCCCTGTTCTCTCACTGTCTTACATGAGATGCTAAACCTCTCTGCGCAGCTATGAAATGAGAATACCCTTTATTACCACCTCACAACACCACTGTCAGTAAGGCTCACTGTGATCGTAAAGAGGGGACTAGTCTATAAACTCTAAGGGTTACAGGAATATTACTTGTTGCTATAGTTATTGTTCCAACGACTATCCTGCTTGCTCGGAGCTAGAATAGGTCTCAGATGATGTCCGAGTGAGTGAATTATGTGCCCTTTCGCAGGCCCCAAATGTTCCGCTGATAAATGCTATGACAACTGGCTTGGCATTCTGGACCCTGTCCTTTGCAGCTAAGCATCCTTTTCTACCTCTACGGACAACATGGAAAGCCTCCGGGACGTGGGTGTGCCCACGAGAGGTCCTTTCACATGGTCTGGTAAGCTTCGGAACACATTAGTGACCAGCCACTGGCGCCTTTCACATCTGCCGAGTGGCAGTCTGAGTCCATTGTTTCGCATTTCGACTGTGTCCATGTGTCTGGAAGAGGAGAAATCTCCGAGTAATCAGCTTGCCCGGCGTGAGCAGGAACAATGGTTCTGTGTGCCCGGCTGGCCCCGGCCTTCCTCTCATGACGGGGCCTTGCTGGGACTTCCGGGCTGAGGGCAAACTCATCAAAGTGTCACTTAAACAACTGTGGTGGCTTTTAGTAGCTCTGCCATTCTCAAGGTGAAAGATGACACAGAAGACCCAGCTCACCTCTAAAAGCTGCCTTTGATCAGCAAATCTTAGTTTCAGAGCCTCAGTGATCTAAAACTTATGTCAACAGGAATAGTTCACCCAGTACTTTCTTAACATCGGGAGTGTTTCACTCAGATAATAACGTTCTCAGCGTCTGCCACAGGACTGGGGGGCACCTCCATTGAACTCATCTGGCCTCCAGTCTCCTTGGAACCTTTTAAACACTTGGTTCCCAGAAAGCACGAGAGAGTCACGGTCTTGAAAAGATCTGAGCTTGCTGATCCTTCTCAATACCCAAAGGCCTGGGCCATCCCAAACTGACGGCATGTTATCGCTGAACATTTTTTTAGCTTCACTAATAAAACAGAGACTCCCTGAATTGTTTTAAAAAGTGAGCTGATATGTAGAGCAATTAAGGTGAAAAAGACGACCATCTCTTGTCTTCCTACTGATGCCCAACCTCAGGGTGGCAGGACCACAGGGTGAGATACAGGCATAGAATATACCCTGCTTATTCCAAAGCAGATCCGAGGCAGCCTCAGATTATATCACATGTGTATACATGTTTAAAGGGAGGAAATGAAGACCAAGGTAAATGTCAAGCAGGAAAGAGTGCGCTGCAGCCAGGGGTGAGGTCATACAGGGTGCATGCGGGGAGGTCCCACCTGGATGGGCAAGCGGCTTACAGAATCGACTGTTAGTTTGCTCCAGCGGTCACGGCAAAAATCACACCCCGAACGTGACGTGACTCCCAGGGTCCCCAAGCACCAGCACTTGTTGGCCTGAAGATTTTCTTGGGGATTCTTAGTCCTGATTCATGATGGTGCATCAAAATAAGAGCTGGAGCCCTGAACTGAATCTTGATTTTTAACTAATGGCTACCATTAAATTCTGTAGTCTCCAATGGTCTGGACACTGGAACTGGGCTCTGTTTCAAAAAGCTATGGCAAATCAAGCTACTTACTCTCTCAGATGTGAAAGCAAAATCCACCTGATGTATAATTAGGTATTTTGTAGATATAAATGGTAAGTAAACATTTGGTCGAACTGCTAATTCAGCTCAAGCTCGAAATTGTGTAAAACTGAATGCATCGCTGTTCCCTCGTGTTTCTGACAAATTTCAAAGAAGTGCTAAATGTTCACTGTCACTCATCCCATGTACAATTTAGAACAAGTGATGGTAAAACCCGTGGAAAAAGATGGCACTGCTGAGTCTCCTAGAACGAATTTCCCCATCTGCACGCTGGCAGATGCAGTGAGCACTTGGGAATCTCAAACTGGGAGGCTGGCACGGGGGGAGACCCTGCTCCCTGCCACCTCTGCAGCCACCTGTGGCGGGTGATCGTAAACGCGTGGCGAGAGACAGCCTACTGAACACTTTCCTTCCTTCCATCTGTGCTGTTACTTTATAACAACATCGTGCAGACATTTTATACACCTGTGTGACACCTATCTTCAACCATCAGATACACACAGCACAAAAAATACTTCTGAGGCCTTTAGAAACACCTTCCTATCGCTAACGATAACCCTCATTATTAAATAGCATGACATCACTTTGTTCTTATAAGATAAATTTAAGGCTATAAAATGAAACAGTTTAAAATGGTATAATCTGGCCCGGCCAGACGTGGCTCAGTGGCTGAGCATCAACCTATGATTCAGGAGATTGAGGTTCGATTCTCGGTCAGGACACATGCCCCGTCGTGGGCTCGATCCCCGGTGGGGGGGTGTGCAGGAGGCAGCCGATCAATGATTTTCATCATTGATGTTTCTCTCTCTCCATTCCTCTCTCTGAAATCACTAAAGATATATTTAAAAAAATAAAACGAAATGGTATAATCAGAAGTAGAGTTAGATAGCTAAAATATTAGAAATTAATTATACGGGAATCACCACCTCTTTTTCTTTTAGTTATTCCCATAGGGAAATTATTTTAGTCTTATTTGAAAATACATTTGAAAGGAGCACCTGCAATTTCACAAAAATGTTGTAATATAATATATGGCCATTTAAATACACGCCTCGAGCCCCTAGAGGTCATCAACATACTATGCAGTCAGTGAACTGATTTCTTAAAAAATAAACACACCATAAGTTATACTTACAAATAAGTGTTATTGCGGAAAGCACTCACTCTGGGAGGCCATCTGCTTGGGCTACAATGCTGTTCATGTTAATATTCTACCTGAAACTCCAGAGTTGCTCTCAGAGCAAATTACTGTGTCACGGAAGACAAAGTGCCTTTATTTTACTGTCACTTTTTGCTTCCTCTGAACAATTTAACCCAGCTAGATCACTCACCTTTTCCACCAGGCTTGGATGAGAATGACTCTGACTATTTCCTAGAGTCTGATAAACCTTTAAAGTCAGGGGTTTACAAAGCTAAAAATATTCAGAAGGATGTACTGCAAGCTCTCACATCAGTTAATAGAAGGTACCAACAATATTCTGAATGACTGCATTTCTGCAACAACTGTACAGTTTTCCCATATACCTACTGGAAAGGAAGGCCACTTCACTTGGATAATAAATAATTTCATTGTGTTTAAAAATAATTTCATTACTGTATAGTTGGCCCTTATATGGTGGAAATAAACAAGCTTTTTATGAAAAGTGCTGTTGGGTGCTTTAAATACAGGTGTGTTGAGACTAATCCATTCCTCAGAATTCAGGCAAACAATCAAAGGAGATAAATATGAGAATTTTAAAATAAGATGGTCTAATACAGCCATGGTTAGGTAAAGCAGAACATCTCTTGAAAACTAGAAAATGTGATTATTAGTTAAAATTATAAATTCTAAGAGGTTAACACAAGCTAACAGGAAACCAATTCTGCTACTTCTGCTCGATGGTTGTACCAGAAAGGAGATGGGATCTTTCTTTCTGAAGTCGGCAAGCCTTTTCCGAAGGGCATGTCTCTTAATAACCTTCATTAACTTCTGTTTGGTTGCCTAAGAGTTGTCTCTCATCCAAAAAAGTTTAACACAGTCTCAGTAGAGATTGTGTTTATTTAAGTTCGTTGGAAAAACATTCCTATCATTTCGAGAAGGACTAAATATTTTTCATTCACATAGTTAGCATTCCAGACTATGTTTTCCTGCCTCTGTTGATTAGATGAAAATTAGCAGGCCCAAGTCTGAACTACTAGCTTCAACTATTATCTTAGTAGGAAAATTATGAGACTCCCAGTAGTAATGCCCTTTTAGGTGTGGGAAATGGAGAGTGAGGGAAATAAAGAGGCACCTGCTCCCTTGCAGACACTTCAGTGGGGATACCTAATTGCCGGGGTCAGAGCAGGGGTCTGTCTGACCATGGATTTCAAATCAGCTCTGAACAATGTGCTTGAAATATCTACAGGCATTTTCAATTACCAGGTAAAATCAAAGTACTATGAAGTTCATCCACGACAAATTTCTGACGCTTAGGTTCAAGACCTAGGGCAACACATGGTCATCTGCTTTGCATTTGTTCCTTACCGTACAACCTTATTTGGACAAGCAGGGGGGAAAAAGGACTGTGCTATATTTTAACTTCCATTTATGGAGCTAGTTTTCAGGATACTTAGAGTTAAAGGATGAAACCACATGCCTGAGAGTCTTTGCGATATTACGGGTATTTTATTACTTTTGGCCCACTAATGACAGCATAGCGCATGGGACTGAAGCAATGCCACCCATGCACTGAGCTGGGACCCCTGTTATGCACCAGAAGGTTAATATCATGTGACCCTGTGGCATCTCTGACCTCAGCGCCTGCGGGGTCAGCCAAACTATGCTTGACTCCTTGCCACGAAAGCAGTAGCTTAATCATCTGAGATACTGTTCGGTGAGGAAGTACTATGGGCAGGGCTGAAAACATGTTTTCTTCTTTGAAGGAATTCCCACCCAGATATGTGCCTGGTACAGACTTTTCTGGCAGCCCGGCAGAGATCACATTTGAAGGGCAGCCCGATTCAAACTCTACCATCAGCATTTATAGGAAAGACTACAGGGCTCCTGTAAAATGAGCACTGACGAGGAGGAGGTGGGCATACGTGACAGCTCACAGACGCCCAGCCCTGTGGGCCAGGAACACAGCAGGCAATCAGTGGGGGGAGCTGACACCGACGTGGCTTACTAAACCCACATGGGTCAAGAAATGCCTAACGCCCTTTTCAACGCCTTCCTGAGTAGGACCAGGATTCCCCAGGTAAGGGATCCAAGAAAGCGAGGTGGCAGGAAGAAAGATAGCTGTCTGGCTCAACCATATTTCATTCTAAATCCAGAGAATTAGGAATAATCCTCGCACAGGAAACGTTTTAGTCTTCCGCTTCAAGGGTCGGTTAAGTCCAGTAGAATTATTAGGCCTGCCTGAAACTCAGCTCAGTCTCAGATAACAACTCTGCCAATAACACTCATTTTAAGCTTTCTTTAGCGATAAGTTAAAAAAAAAACAACCTGAAGTATACAGAATAATATGATGGACGCTTATATGCCCATTACCCAACTTTGACAATCTACAAATAACTCTTTTGATTTCCAGTCTGAAATGAGAAAATGGATTTTGCTTTTGTTTCAGAGAAACAGGAATTGAAGAAAGGAAACTACCCATTCACCCAACCACAAGCATGAGGTTTATTTACTGGCAACCAAATCATAATATTGAATGTTACCCTGTAAAATATTACCTATGTTGTTCTAAGTTCTTGGAAAGTGATACTCTTGGTTTTGGCTCTGAAATCCCCAAAGTCATCAAAACCATCAACTCCTCCCAGCAGGTGCACATACGAGGCCCGAAGAACACAGAGGTCACTGTGGCCACCTGGGGGGATCAGCCACAGCTCAAGGTAAGACAGCAGACCGAGCCTGACACCAAGACTTCTAAGTGATGATGAAATAATTCTCTCTCGCATCAGGTGGCACAGCCAAGTTGGCCTCACAACTGTCCACCTCTCCTGCATTTTTCTTACTGAGTCATCATGACCATGTCACATACCTCTCGCAACCAAAAATTCCCTCCCCAACACCTTATCTTTAATTATAAAACAAATTTTTAAATGGAAAATGGTACTTAGGGTCCCTCTGACATTCAGAATCAGCTTAGGAAGCATTTATACCTGATGTTATTGGAAAAAAATTAGCAAATTATTCTCAATACCTAATTGTGATGTTAAAATAAAAATTCTTGCTTGCAGAAACAGCTGAAATAACAGTGCTGTGGCACCTATACCCTGGCAAGGCATGTCTTCTTAAAAAGCAGGATATTATATACGATAGTGAGCATGAGCCCTGGAGGGCCTGGGGGAACCCCACTCGAACCCTGTCCTGGAAGGCCCCGTGGCTGCCCCTGAAAGTGGGGTGAAAGCTCTGTGCTCCTCAGGAGGGTGAGCAGCCAATCTGAGGCTAACTGGTCCAACTTGCCTCTAGATGATTGGGCCCACGGTGTGCCAAACACATTTCATGTAACACACGTTCTGTTCTCAAAGTGTGCTTTCAAATATAAGCATTCAATCATTACTCTTTATTCAGCTGATCAGAGGTCCCAATGGCCATCAGCATTTGCGGCTCTGGTTAAGAGGCCCCACGTCGGGGTCTGCAGCCTAACTCGGTGAGAGGATTCTGGCTGTGATTTCCTAGTCCGGTCCTCCCTAACTCACTCATCATTTCTTCATTGACAATTCTGAGCACCTATTTACATGTCAGGTGCTGTTTTAGGGACTCAAAATTATATGGTAAGTTCCTAGCTCATGGGGGATATAGTCTCTTCCACACTACTGGCCAAAAGAGGGTGCTGTGCCCTGTTTGTCTTACAGGCAGTGTACCTGCAGGGTCCAGAGCCGGGGCTCTGGGGACACGCAGCTCTGCCCCTTTAAAGCTGCGTGACCTTGGGGACGTGGCATGACCTCTCTACTTTGGTTTCTGTGATGGTAATTTGGGATCAGTGTCTGCACAGAGGGGAGTTGTAAGGATCAAATGAGCTGACGCTCTTGCAGCACTTAGGCCTGGCTCACGGTCAGTGCGGGAGAAATGTCAGCTACTGTCCTCGCAGGCTGGAAATAAGACAATGCAAACAGTGCCAGACGCTGAGGGAGACCTCATTGTGCTGCCTGCCTTTTTTGTTTTTAGTTCTGAGGGAGACGAAGACACAGCTTCCATATGTACACTTAAATGGCAAACTTCATGTGCTATTCCATGCATTTCCATCTTAGCTCTTTACAAGAGCCAGGAAATAAAAATATGTGGTTGATGGGCAGGAGTCTAGAAGCAGCAGCAGAGCGAAGCCAAGGACCAGCCACAGACTTACGGAGCGGGATGGCTTATCTGTACACCTGAATTGGGTGTTGACAATAACTTGGTGAGACTTAATCACGAGAGGACTAAAGTGCCAATTCAAAAGGCACTTAGGTACTTGTGAATCGAGTTAGCTGTCAAGTAACAGCTTACTCTTTAAGGGCCCCCAGGCTCATGTCCCCAGGGCTCCAGGAGCAACCAAGCACACTATGTTGTCACTTGGAAGGTATGTATCTTTAATAACAGCAGCAGCCACAAGGTTCTTCCTCCCTGCAGGTCCTAACGCACCATATTTGGTACTGCAGTAATTTATTTAGAAAAAAAAAAAAAAAAATCTAAAACCAGTCCTTGTGTGGGGTCCTTTTATATAATTTCAGGCTCTGACTATGCACCTTGGGATTGCAGCTAACAGGGTGAGGGCCAAAATTTGTTATGCAATTGTGCGCAGAGGAATTTATTATGTGGATAAACTGCATGAATACTAGTGTTTCTGTTTTTCTCTGAATAATGCTGGCTGATTGTTTATTACACATTAACCTTGCTATTATCTTATTTCATTGAATCCTTTTGCTACTCTGCAGTTACTCAAAATCCTATTTAAATATGCTGCTGAGAAAAATACTTTCAAATCGTTCTAGAGACTTTCTTGGGTCCTTCCCGAGGTTCCCGAGTGAGAGAAGGTGGCAGGTGGGCGATCATATAAAAAACACCTGGGGAAGCTGCAAATGATTTCCTCCCTATGACCACACTCCCCATCTCTCCCAACACAGAGCTAAAGAGCACAGATGAAGAGAGATTAACAAGGGAAATAGAAATCGGGGCATTAGTAAACTGAGATGACATTTGGGAGCAGGGTCAGCAGGCAAAAATGCAGCTGAATCCAACAGACTTCAGTTTATCCCAGCTCAGCCACATAGTGGCAGGTGGTCTTGGAGGAAACGATCTAGGCCTCTCCGAACCTTTTCTTCTTTCAGCTCTGCGATGGACTAGTCAGGTGTTCAGCACGGCGCTGCCGGCGAGGCCCACCCACAAAGCACTTAACCACGCAATCTGGCTGGGGACCCTTTTTGTCTCCTGGTTTGAAGTTAACTAGGAACTGTCCCTGATTCACCTTAGTGTCCAATGGTGTATGTGGATTATGGGAGGTTCTTAGTAAACTTTTTTGGAATTAATGGCTTAAGGAAAGCTGCCATTCTTTTCTCAAACAGGGCAAGATTAGATTACAACTCTGTGCATATATTGCAGACACCAAACTGTGATCAAACGAGCACTCACTCCCTAAGCAAGCTACAGATGTGAGAATAAATCAGTTAGTTTCACATACTATTTCTACTCACCAACGGCTCTCCACTCACCACGGAAACTATGCTAATGGTGAAGGAGAGGAGCGTAGAAGGGTTGCCTTTCTCCACGTACTTTCAGAAAGGCCTTTTTAATTTTTTTACAAGTTTTCCTTTCACATCTATGATTCAAGATTTGTGATGTTAAAGTTAAAAAAGTTAGGGTTTACTGGATGATGCATTTCTGTGTTCAATTTTTCTGACATTATCACGCACACGTGTGTACTTCAATATTTCAAGCTGACCACAGATATACCCTAATTCTTAGGGACAGAGAGTCCCACATTTCTCTGTTTTGACAAGTCACCCTTCCTTGTATAGCTGGGCGCCCACCAGGCACACATATTTCTGTGCGCTCCTTCTCCAGAACTGAAATGCTGCTCTCAGGGGATGGGAGGAACATACATGTGAGGGAGGGAGTGATTTCCACGAAATGGTCACCTGGAAGCTATAAAGTTGTGAAGTGTGGCAGCTGTGCTCTGAGTAGAGTAATGGTGAGGGAATCGGTGATGTCAATAGGACTGGAGTCCTCAAGCTTAAATTTTTACATGATTTTTTAAGGTCATTAATAATGCTAACCCCTCAGAGGTTAATGAAGCAAGTCAGGCAAACTCTGAAGACTGAGTTTATGAAAATTTAGGTAGAAGCAAAAGCCTTCTTGATAGCAGACTTAGCCCACTGAATGAGTTTCTGAAAAGTGTTGTTGGTTCCTTGTTTTTAAAAATTCCAGAAGGATCCATCTTCAACAGATTAATTTTGGACCCACTTTAGTTCCCTTTACACGCAAATGTGCTTCTTAATGGCTAATCTCTCTACTGGGTCTGTCGGTATAAATATTCAGTCTCTTTTCTGTAGAAACTGACATGGAGAGAGGATTAAGGCTGATGTGAATCAGTGTGCAGGGAATCTTTCCAGGATGTGGGAAGTGGGCTGAAAAAGGGTTTGGGAAGTAAGACTAGTTCAGGAAGCCTCAGGCTCCTCTCTTTTAACAGGATGGCAGGTAGTAAATGTAGGACTGAGACGTAAGTAAAAGCCCGAGAGGAACTGCAAAGCCACAGACACCTTGAAATGAAAAGTAGAACGGATGCTCAGAGTGAGGGCAGCAGGCAGTGGAAAGTGCTTCCAAAGGCTCCAGGTTCCTTTTCTAGCTGCTAGGACTCCTGGGTTTGTGGGAGCTACAAGCTGAACAGGCGATGTTGGAGTCCTGGGGCTTATTTCCCATTTTATTTCACTGCATTGGTCTTTGGATGTTAATTAGACTTGAAGTGAACTGCATTAAAATGTATATTTGCTTGTGAATTATTCACATAAGCATACCTGCAGTGGTAAAATAAAGACCCCACGATTCTCACTGTAAATCTGCAACATTTCCCCCAAATGATAAATGTTTCTGCAACTGGTAACAGCATGAAGCAGAAACTATGCCCAAGGAAATAAAAAACAAGTAAGGACATAGTGGCAGAAGCGTATCCCACACGAGACACTCGCCAGGGATTCATCAGAACCTCGAGGTTTACCTTCGCACACGGGGCAGCACTCCCCGGGCACCTTGACGGGGTTCATGCAGCTCTGCCCGCAGACCGTGGCCACGCAGTGGGGCTCCCCATTGATGCACTGGCAGAACGTGCAGTCGTCTTCCCGCCACCGGTCTCCATGGGCGCGGATCTGCCCGTTGGCGTAGCAACCAGCAGGATTATTGAATGGATACACCGGATCTAAAGGAAAACGTGAGTTCACAGTAAGACTGGCGGCATCCCACACCTTCTCTCTGCCTCTACCTGGAGATGGCTTTCCCCGGTCCTAGCTATCTGCAGTTCTTTTCCAGCTGGGATTTGCAGCAGCTCAGGGTTGGGTGAGGTGTCTCTTGGGGGACATGCGAAAGCCACTGTCATACTCAATTTCTGTCCACCCAGCCTGCCACTGCACAAAGGATGGGACACGTGGCACAAAAACCAATGTGTGGGCGCGGTTGCTTCATCGAGTTGCCAGCTCTGGGCACAGAGCTGGGGCTGGTAATTAGAAAACTCAGATGGACTTCTGGCTCAGACAGCGTCGTCCAGGCCGTCCAGTTACGTTTATCACACCTGGATTTCACTGCCTGTGGGTGGGAGGAGTAATGCCCCACCTAACTCAGAGCAACACTGTTGCTTCTGGGACGAGCAGAACTCCATCGCATGGTGCCCGGAGGCCCGTGGGGACAACAGGCAGGAGTGAGCGGGCCCTCGCTGTGGCCTTGCTCACAACAGGGCTGGCTGAGACAGGCCGCGGGCCACTGCTTGTGCCCTGGAGGCAGAACTGTAAACCTCGATATACAGGGGTGGGCAAAAGTAGGTTTACAGTTGTTCCTATAGAAAATACAGTAATTGATAAGTAATAATATAGGAGTGAACTGTTTTGTGTACTCACAACTGTAAACCTACTTTTACCTACCCCTGTATTTCTCCCTGTGAGCTGGGCAGCCAAGCAGCAGCTGAGGTAAGAGGAAAGGGTAGCCAAAGCTATTGTAACATAAAATGTTTTCTGAGCTTATTGACCAGGACACAAATGCTGCATACAAAGTCCCCAAATACCATTATAATGAGAGGAACTGGATAAATCAATCAATTTTCTTTTTCAGAAACACACACAATCTGGTCTCCACAGCAAGTGCTGCTGTGGTTGGGGCGAGTCCACACAGCTGTGAGTCTGGTCCTCTTTATTCTGAAGAGGTAACAGGGTGTCGTAAGAAAGAGGCCACCGCTTTAGAAAGGCAATCTGCCAGAGATGGAAGCAGCCAAGTGACCCGAGTCAGATAAGACTTTATAAATTGCTTTATAAAAAAATTACATTTCTACTCTGAGCCTGGGTTTAAATTCCAGGAAGTGAGACATACCCGGATTTGTACCCAAGCAACTCAGTATGATTATTACACAGAGGGGTAGCTATGTTTTCACACCAGCAACTGCTATGTAGTTTCAGGGACTATCACCAACCGGGGGTAGCTAGGGAACAAATCAATGGGGAAGGTTCAAAGTCTGATGTGATTTTTGAAAATCCCAACGACACTTAAAAAGCGAACCACCTTCCTCGCACGTTGGCTGAAATAATTTCTAATCGGGGAAAGGACTTCGCTGCTATGAACTACGGTTCAGTGTTAGGAATGCAGTTTGTATACTTTAAACATTTTCAGATCTTCAATATGATGTGCTCAACACAGCTCAAACATTGGAAAGGAGTTTGGAAAGACAGAGAAGAGCATGGCGCATGGCATGGCATTCCGCCCTCCCATTTCATCCGCCAGACGAAGCTGAAACGTCCGGCTCCGGGCTGGAGGTCTGTGGCCCGTCAGGACAAGCAGGCTCACGTGGCCTTCCTACCTGGCGAACAGCGTGGTGAGTGCAGACAGACACACACACAGGCAGGGTGCGCTGTTCCTGGCTTCACTGCGAGCTCAGACAAGGGGCTACTTTCCTGGACTTTAGTACCCTAACCCCTAAAAGGTATGGACTGCAGCAAGTGAAATTCAGAGTTAGCATCCTGAAAATGTTCATTATTTCTGAATACCTGTTGGAGGAATGGGAACTATTACTTCTTGGAGGGGACAAGGGCACAGAGAGAGAGCAGGCTCCTAAGAGCCTCTGACACTTGGCTGGGCTTTGAGCTGGTGTCACCACCATGCCACCAACGACGCCACTCTCACCTCCACCCATTCTCAAAGGACAGGGAGCAGCAGGGTCCTGACCCCCTTGGAGGGGCTGGGGAATGGAAGGGACACAGCTGAGCTCCTCTCTGAGCTGACTGGCTGCGACTGTCAGGGCCGAGGGCCGTCCTGTCCTAACTGGGCAATCTAAGGCGAGCAGGAGGGAAGGCCAGCGTCGCGGTGAACAGAATGTCCCCAGGCCTTGCTAAGGAACTGCTGGAACGGCAGGGCAGGAACACGCTGACAGTGCGACAGGTGACCTGTCATCTACACCCAGGGCGTAACCTCCCTCGGGGTAGTATTTCCCGGGAGTCCGTGTGGCATTAACGAAGTCCTAAAGGAGACCAGATGTTATAAAGAAGGAGCTCCTTCAGTAATCCCGTTTCAGGGCGAGGCCCCGCGCCCCCCGCCCCCTCCAGCGGGCACCCTCACCTTCGCACACCGGGCAGCACTCCCCCTCGGGCACGTAGTACCGCTCGCAGCTCAGCTCCCCGCACTGGGCGGTGAAGCAGATGGCGACGCCGCCCTGGCACCGGCAGAACCGGCACTTGTCCAACCGGAACATATCCCCGTCGTTATATTCCACGTTGTTGAACACGCAGGCTGGCTTCGTTTCTGGAGGGGTTCAAACCAACAGGCGTGTTCAGTCATTTCGGAGCGGTGCCCTTCATGTCTCTCAAACAGCCTCTAGAAAACTCTCTTAGCAGGGGGTTATCATCCAATGAAAATTTACTACAGGCGACATAATTTTTTGTGACAGCAATAGAGCAATGTAACGTAAAACAAACAAAACATACTGTTACCCTCTGCCCCGAAGAAATGAAATTCCTCTTAGGAAAACCTACACGGACCCCCCCATCCCAAATAAAGGAAACTGCGTGACCATGGCGCTCACATCACTGACCTGTGCTTTAAAGAAATTACACTTGTTTTGTTAAACCAATTTGTTGCCTCAAATAAATGATCCCGTCTTCACATTAGGTTTTGTCCTGCCTCAAAAAATTTACCCAGGCCTTTCGGAGGTGAAATTCTTCTCTTCCTCCCGTGTTCTCACCTGCATTCTTTTTTCTCTCTATGCGGTTTAATAATTTGTAACTTTAATCATACTTGGCTTTTAACAAAGCTCTTTCCACATGCATTACTTTATGTAACCCCAGTAACAAGAGCCTGATGTAGATGTTATGATCCCAAGTTCAGAAGTGAGGAGATGCAGGGTAATTTGCTGAAGTCACCCATTTAGCAAATGATAAAAGCAAAAACAGGTCTTCAACTGAATCCCGTGGACTTGCCATCGCATTTCAACGTTGTGCCCTGCTAAGGACTGGAAGTCCTGCATTTAGAATTCTCATCAGGATACCAATGACTTAAAATGTTTTCTCTGCCCTGAAAAACTCTCCCTACATTCATTCCTTATCTTTAATTTTGGTTGACTTAAAAGAACTCCCATTGGACAAAGATATCACAAGAAAAAGAAAACTATAAATCAATATTCCTTGTGAATATAGATATAAATGCCCTCTGAAAAATACTAGCAGACTGAATCCAGCGACATATTAAAAAAGATAAGTATCATGACCAATGGGATTTATTCCAAGAACGCAAAGTTGGTTTAACATCCAAAAATCAATTAATATAATATGCCATGTCAATAGACTAAAGAACAAAAAACCGAAAACAAAGAAAAAAAACAAGCAAAAACCCACACACATACAATCAACTCAATGACACAGAAAAATCATTTGACAGAATCATATACCCTTTCATGATAAAAATATTCAGTAAATTAGGAAAAGAGACCATCTTCAACTTGGTCAATGGCATCTATGAAAATCTCACAGCTAACGTGACTCAGAAGTGAAAGACTGAGTCCGCTCCCCGTAAGGTCAGGACTGAGACAGCGATGCCCACTCTCACCACCCGACAGCGTTGTAGCGGAGGCTCCAGCTGAGGCAATTGGGGAAGGAGAGAAACAGCATCCAGGTTGGAAGGGAAGGAGTAAAACTACCTCCAGTTGCAAATGACATGACCTTGTACATAAAAAAATTCTAAGGAATCTACCAAAACAGCATCAAAGCTAATAATGAACAAGTTCAATAAAATTTCAGGCTAAAATCGCAACTCAAACAAACTGTATATCTAAACACCAGCCACGAACCATCTGACAGTGATGTTAAGGAAACAATCCCATTCACAGTAGCATCAAAAAGAATGAAATATTTAGTAATAGATTTAATAAATGAAGAGCAAAACATGTACTCTAAAAACTAGAAAACATTGTTTAAAGAAATGACAGGAGGGCTAAATAAAGGGAAAGAAATCACATGTTCATGAACTGGAAGATAATACTGTGAAGATGAACATATTCTTGAAACTGGCTACGTATTCAATGCAATCCCTAATGGAACACTAGCTAGTTATTTTGCAGAGACTGCAAACCAATCCTAAAATGTGTATGAAAATGCAAGGGATCCGGGATTGCCAATACAGCACTGAAAGAACAAAGCTGGAGGACTCAGAATTCCTGATGTCAAGACCTGCTACGATACTCCAGAAATCAAGACAGTGTGGTACTGGCCTAAGAACAGACCTATAGTTCAATGAAACTGAGAGTTTAGAAATAAATTCTTACTTTTATTGACTTTTGAGAAGGGTACCAAGACAATTCATTGAGGGAAAGAATTGTCTTATCAACAAATGGTGCTGGGAAAAGATAAACACATGGTAAAAAAAATAAGCATGAACCACTCACTATGCATCAGAACTATGATCTCACTGTCACAGCTACAGAGCGCGTAGAAGAAAACAGAAATAAACCTTTGTGACTCTGGGTTAGGCAATGGTTTCTGAGAAATGACACCAAAAATACAAGCAATAAAAGAAAAATAGAGTTAAGATGGATTTCACCAACTCTTGTCCTTTCAAGAACACCATCCAGAAAGTACAAAGGTAACCTACAGAATGGGAGAAAATACTTGCAAACTATAGAAAGGCGTTGCATTTAGAACACACGCAGCACTCTTATAACTCAACAATAAAAAGAATCCAAACTGAAAAATGAGGAAATATTTGAACAGACATTGCTTCAAGTAAGATACAGAAATGGCCAATCATATATTTGAATCTCTCCCTGGTGCTTGTTGGATGTAATATTTCTTTTTTCAGAAAATTAATGTTATGTTAAAAGAAACCATCTCATAGCTCAGAATTCGTCTGTATACATTTAGCCATACGATCTGAGCTGAGATGGATCTGGGCAGTCAGACCACAAGTTCCAAAGGAGAGAAAAAGGGGTGCTTTTACAAATCAAACCTGCATCCTGGGGAGTGAGGCAAAAGGCTCCTCTCGCACAGTGCAGAGCGTCCCTTCACACGGAAGAAAAACATTTATCAACCAATCCCTATCAATTCCTTAGTTGCACTCATCAGCCTCATCTACCACCTGGGGGAAGCCACAGCCCTGGAGCGAGATGTGAAGTCAGGAGGGAGGTTCTGGATGCGAATGCAGCTCGCAGGCGACCCGCTTTCGTGTGAGGTGCGCAGCAGGGTAAGCAGTGCCGGACGTGCGGCCCAGTGCGGTTAGTTAGGCCTCGCTAACGCCCCGGGAGAGGGCAAGGGAGTGAAGTTGGGGAGATGCAGTTCCCAAAAACACGATCCATTCTTTAGGAGAAAATAAATAAATTAAAAAAAATCACACAACATAATGAAATTGCTGTTTGATGTTGAGAGAAATTTCGAGGCTCTTCAGAAACGCACACGATGAAAAGGCTGGCCGTGGTCTTTGAGGAGCCCGTCGGGGCGGATGCGAATCTCGGAGCAGTGTGCACAGGATCGCCGCCTCTACAAGAGGGCAACTTCAGTGGCCGTGCAAAGAAATAATTTACCAGGTCATCTGTACTTTTCAAGGCAGAGATGCGTAAAATGTGTCTTTTTAGTGACTTCTTGTGTTTTGTGTCTGCCCAATTAAATTTTATGTTTCTAAGTTCTGAAGTCTTCCCTTCCCTCTCTAATATATTCCAGAACTGCCGAGAAAGAGCCGGGCAGCCCTGGCTGTTAACAACCCCGCCGCCTGCCGAATCACACTGATTGGCAGATGCTGAGAGGCACACAATTCTAATGAAGGGAAAGACTAAAATGCAGAACTTCACATCAGCAGAGAACAAATCTAAACAGATAGAGTTGTTGCCTTTTCTCTTCAATCTCCCACCAGAAAACGGCCAATATCTTTCCTCTGCTCTCATCTCACCAGGGGTGAGCTGTACAGGAAGCCAAGTGGGTAGACATCAAAGCCACAAGAGAGCCGGCTGTGTAGCCGATGAGAAACGTCTGAAAATTTCTCTGTAAGTCAACAGCAAACTGATATAATCACAACGACAGGGTGCGTGGATAAAAGCCTTTTTTCCCCCCGATGGGGGGAGGAAGTTTGTGTGCTGCCACACGCCAAGCAGAAAGCGAACGATGCTTATAAAGGATTGCGAAAGGCTGTATCACTCTTAAGCAAAATTAGCTTGCTAAGGCCCCAGGAACAGGATGGGTGCTCAATAAATGCATATTAAATGGGACATTTCTCTCACAGTGCCATATGCTCTCCATTACTGTAGAAATAGACAGTATGTCCCCAGAAACATCACTGAGCATTATTGCTGTACAGACAATGGGTTCTCAATAGACGTTTTTGTACTAATTTTCTTATTAATGAACTTCAGGTCTGAGTTTTTTAGGCCCAAATTTTAGGTGAGGCTCACGCTCTCCTGTGATGAATCCATTTTACATGGTAGTTTCTGAGGTTGGAAGAGTCAGTTATTAGCTATGACACGCAAAGCAAAATGTTCTATTTAGATTGTCGTCACAATCACTGGACCCCTGATCATATCTAAGAAACCAAATGATATTTCACATTTGACGCCAAAGACGTCAAACCCTAATGCCCCCAGGGATGACAGAGGTGGCCGGTGTAAGACAATAGGGCGGATTGGGACAAAATCAAGAACACATATACCCATTGAAAAGGAAGGGCCGTCACTCAGCTCCAGCTGAGAGGTGATGAAAGTTTTGTTTGTGGGCTGGGGCAGCCACGGAACTGTTTTTTGAAGGATGCCTGGGGTTGTTCCACCTCTGCTATGAAAATCATCCTCGTAGGTGATGATTTCGATGAATTCTAAGTTTACACAGAAGGAGCAAGAGCATACCATCTGCTCCTCTGGTTTCTAAACAACAGGGCTCTTGTTCAGCCAACACCCCGAGAGTCCTGCCTTCGGCCCTCGTCAGAATGCAGTCACAACCCGTCACGATCTGGCTGGCAGCCCTCCCAGCCTTCCCCCAAAACCAAACCAAAACAAAGCGAACCGCAGAGGGAGGCGACGTTTACAGCAAGCATCCTGTCCATCTATTTGTCCAGGCGCACGCTTTCAAAACTCAGGAGTTCTTGAATTCTCTGTGAACACTGCGTAACCTTGTGTTTTCACTTTAACGTGTATCTTAAAAAATAATAATAATGTGAGCATGTGGGTCATCTGGATGGCAGCTCAGAAACTGAGCTCGGTCACGCAACCTGCTTCTTCATGTGGGTTTGTTAGTCACCCGCTGCCCTGAGCTGGGCTTTCCACGTGCATTCCTCCGTGTTGGGGAATCCCCAATTTCAAGAGACGATGCCACAGGCATCCAGGCTCCAGCCGTGTGCCCAAATCATCTCTGAGAACCGCTTTCACGCAGCTGCGTTTTCGTATTTTGCTGCTGCTTTCCTTGAGAAGAGCAGCCCCAGGAAACTGGTTTCTGCCTTGGTGGTGTCAGAGCAGCTGAGGACATCACCTACTGCATGTTCTCACGTTTCCATCTGAGCAGAGTGTGGCCCTGCCCAGTGGGCTTCTTTTCTCTAGACATCAGAATAGTGGACTGACTCCATTTCCCTTTTCACTCTGGTGGCCAGGAAGCCAGGAACCTGCCTGACGTTTAACTCCAGCAAGTGGACAGATGGACACTCGTGGCCTGCATGGCTGTGGGACCCTTCCTTCTGCTTTTCCCTTTCAGCCTCTACGTACTACACTATGGTTCCAACTCTCTTTTCACATTAATGTTTCACCACTGTGTTATTGTACTTGTCCTCACCGTAAAAGGTGCCTCAAATCCTCTGTGGATAAGCAAGACTTTCTACACGCACGCACACAAAATAGGCCTCTGCTTTTCTAGGCGATGATAATGAATCTTTGATGTGTGATATCCTTTGATGGTAAACTTATGACCACAGTAAGACTTTCCCAGGGCACTAGGTGGCAAATAAATACCCCCCCACAAGTGTGTGTGTGTAAGGCAGGTGTGCATATGGGTGCATGTACATATGTCAAAAGAAGTCAAACACAGATTTTGTCAGAATTTACGGTTATTTACTCCATTATACATTATTCTGCAGGACTATGAATCTTCATCGTATTAGAGTTTCTAGTCTCATCTACAACTGAAGGAGTAATACTTGAGAAACATTAATAACAGGACAAGAAATTAAGACGAAGATCACCCAATACGTTTATGGTGGCAAGAGAGAGGCACCACTGGAAACACTGTGACTGCGCTTTGCTGTCTCAACACTTTCTCATGGCAGACGGCAGGGCCTATTCCTGAACTCAGAGCTCTATAAAAAGTGAGGTTATCAAGCGGGACAGGCCCTGGAGATGAACCCAAGGCACCGAGGTGGCGGTGTCATCATGAGCTGTCCGAGTCACATCACGTCGGTGAGAGATGTAAAGTTCATGTC